>NC_136959.1:63051536-63289036 GCF_032717465.1 Coenobita brevimanus | reverse complement strand
ACACTGGCAAGTACAATACCAGGAAATAGTAACAAGAAAACGAAGACCACTATCAGTTTCACCAACAACAAAGACGAACTCTCTCAGCCCCATTCCTCCCGCAAAATAATAATAAAAGTAATAATAATAATAATAATAATAATTTTTGACTCTGGTATAGTATATCTTTTAAAATGGGCTAATGTTCCCAAAGAGAGGAGAGACAGTGAGATGGAAGGAGGGAAGGTGTCATGTTGGAAAAGGGGGAAGACAGTGAGGAGGAGGAGGAGTTAGAGAGGTCGTTATTGAGCAAGGTGAGACAGGCATGCAGAGAGAGAGAGAGAGAGAGAATTAAAGTGAAATGGGCAGCTAAAATTCTGGTAAACAGAAAGGGGAAATAATTATAAAGAGAGAGGGGAGGGGAAGAGCAAGGTAAGAAGGAAATCCTGTATATATATATAGTTATCAGAAAGAAAAATAGAGGTGGAAAAAAGGGGAGAATATAGAGAAAAAGAGGAAGAGAAAGAAGGGAAAGAATCAAGAGCAAAGTGGAAGAGTAGAAGAGAAAGGGAGAAAGAAAGCAGAGTGAAGGAAAATGAGAGAGACGGAGATAGACAGACAAACGAATAGGACAATGAGAAACGGAAACAAAGATAGACTGAGACAGATGCCAAAAACTAAACAGAATAACAACACAGTGGAGAAGGTAAATGAGACAGACAAATACAGAGAGATAGAGGCAAATGTGTTACCAATATTCTAGCATATAAAACATTAATGGCTAATTTTGTGCCGGATGAAAGAGGACCGCGTTGATATGTTTCAATTCGCCGTCATTCCGATGATACCACCAGTTATTCAGTAGGCTGGCGATAATCGAGCCGTTAATTATTACATCTACTGGATAATGTCTGTAAACCTAGATAGATAGATAGATAGAAAGATAGATAGATACTGATAGCTGTACCCAAACTCATCACATAGTTTTGCTGATATCTAGTCTTATCGCATGACCCAAAGACAAACCTCTTTACACATACGAGGTCTTTCCATGATTCTTGCCACTGCTAGACTATTTTTCTTATCTTGGGGCAGACTTTTCTCATCGTAGGCGTTAGATACACCTTTCTAGTACCTCATCACTGCTCGGGGGTTCTCCTATGTCCACTTCGGCCGTCTGGAGATAGCAGGAATAAGATATAATATTCATCATTGAGGTGAAAAGGTTGTCAGAGTTATATATAATTTCCAGCTTTAGTTTCGGGTGTCCTATAGTACTTTCACCATCACGTGGCCTAGATTTTTGTCGATTTGCTGCTTAGTCTACGAAAATCAAGAGACAGAAAAAGATGTTGTTGTGGCTCCATATCCTTCCCATAGTGCTTCTTCGTGACTCTCACCATATTCTAGTGTAAATATGTTGTTACAGTTCCGCATTCAAGAGCTTAAAGTTGCCACATCTCCATCTTCATTGCAGAGTTGTAAAAACAGATTAACGCCAGATTATGATGCTGGTCACGAAGAAGCTCTGTGGAAAGGATGTAGAGTCGTAGCATTGTTTTTCTGCCACTGCGCTACGTTAAATAAACGGCAAAAGTTACGGTGAAAGACCTACAGCACGCGGTATCCGATCAGAGAGCTGCTTTATCCGATGTCGTGCTCCTGTTGTCCGTTTTAGTGGGATTTTTTTTCGGATTGTAAGTCTCAGCACGTATGCGTTCCTCTCTCTCTCTCTCTCTCTCTCTGCCATGCCTTTTCTCATTTCCTCTCCATTCTCCCGCCCTTCATTTCTTTTACCTCATTCTCATATTATTTTCCATCTTTCCGTTTCCCTCCATATCAGGAATTTAATATTTGCTCTCTAGCCTTATCTTCAACAACTATAATACTTTTAACACTTAACTTTATGGAAAGTATTCACCTCGTCAGTACGATGATGCCTCTTATATTCTTTTTTATTTGTTGCCTTCAGACGATTTTATTAAGCGTTGGAGAGATTTTTTCGGGAGGTTTAGATGTAGCCTTCACTATACCACGTTCACGCTAACTTGGCAAAGATCTCAAACCCATTTCAGCCCATTTTTTTTTTTTTTTTTTTTATGCGAGTAAGAATGAACCAAAGGCCAAGTGTAGTCAGGGTGGAGGCTTGATTTGAATAGTGACCAAGAAGACTCATTCCTAACCCCATTTCAGCTCAGTTAGTGGCCAGGTGTAGTCCGATTTGAGGGCTGATTTGAGTAGTGACCAAAGAAACTCATTCAAATCCCCTTTCAGCTCAGTTGATGGCCAGGTGTATTCTGATTGGGGGCTTAATTTGACTAGTGACCAAGGAGACTCATTCGTAACCCCTTTCAGCTCAGTTAATGGCCAGGTGTAGTCAGGGTGGAGGCTTGATTCGAGTAGTGACCAAGGAGACTCATTCCTAACTAAGTCTCATCGAATATCATGCACCCACGACATGCTGCAGTTGTTTACCCAGTTCCCTCAGATAAAGACAAATTCGCTGCAATCCCTTCACTTCAGGAGGTCATCTTTTAAATACATTATAAATTCTGTTCGATGGCTACGAAAAAACAAAAGTAAAAACTAAAAGTGTAATTTTACTGAAAAAACTAAGAAAAAAATGCAATGGATATGATACGTGAAGAGAAATTAATATATATTTTAGGTATTAGTCTAGAGACAAGATGAAAAAATGAACTACAGTTGAATTTCGGTAATATCATCATTATCATCATCATCATCATCATCGTTATTATTGTTATTATTATTATTAATATAGGGATTATTATTATTTTCACCATCATCAGCAGCAGCAGCATTGTTATCATCATCATCATCATCATCATCATCATCATCCTATCCTAAGGTGCGGTGTGGTTAATTAGCAAATGAATAGCGAGAAAAATAACAAAATGTAAATCCACGGCCTTATCCAGGATTAATGTTCAAGGGAGGATATTGGATAATGATTAGCCGGGCCGTCGCGGAGGGGAGGGGAGGGGGGAGGGGGAGGGGGATGGTAGTTTGGGGAGAGGGGAGGGGGATGGTGATTGGAGGAGGGGGGAGAGGGATGATAATTGGGGGAGGGGGGGATGAGGGGAATATGACGCGATACGCAATTAATACCAGCTCGCACCCAATGATTTAATGTACGTAAAAGCGTATACACCTTGGGACAAAAAAATTATACTTGCTTCTACGCAGTCTCTCTCTCTCTCTCTCTCTCTCTCTCCAATCAAACATTCATTAAAAACGCGAGTGATAATTGTGACTCTTACGTATTTATTTATAAGCTAATTTCAGAGCTGAGAAAGAACCTTATTGGACAGTAATTACGTGTGATTAAGGAAGATGAGCAATTACTTTAAGGAGAGCAGTTAATTAAAGAACATTAGCTTACTGAACATTTACTAGTCATGAAAATATATTAACCCAACTAACATAACCACGATTGATTGATAATATGTGTATTTTTTTAAAGTATAAATGTAACGTTTTACCAGTATTCTCCAGCAAATTATTTTTATTATTATTATTATTGTTAGTAGTAGTAGTAGTAATATTATTATTACTATTATTATTACTATTTTATTGTTGTTACGTTATTATTATAATTCTTCTTCTTCTTATTATTATTATTATCATTATTATTATTATTATTATTATTATTATTATTTTTATCATTATTATTATCATTATCATTTTAGTTTTTTTTTTTCATTAAGGATACATGAAAAATTAACTGGTGAAGGCATAATCCCAGGTTCGACGTCGACTGACAGGTGGCAGGTTGAATATCTAATTTAATTATAACAATCATCATTCCATATAATCCATCAGTGAGTCTTAACCCCCACCTCCCATTAGTACTCGTGAATGACGCGTATTTTACTACAGTTGGTTCAGTAATAGTACCCAAGTGGCAATATGTGAAAGAATGTAACCCATTTTTCTCATGTGTGTGTGTGTGTGTGTGTGTGTGTGTGTGTGTGTGTGTGTGTGTGTGTGTGTGTGTGTGTGTGTGTGTGTGCGCGCGCGCTTTATCAACACATAACTCCAAGGAAAACAAAATAACGGCCTGCAACTTTCCTCATACAGTACCTGGGATCCCGAGGTACTGTAATTAACTCTGCCTCCCAGGTGTAAGGGGAAGGGGGGCGGTTCTCAATGACGGAGTGAAGTTAGGTGGAAAAGTACCGTAGACTTAATTTAATCTATCTTGCGGGAAATTAGTGGGATATGGAAGGATGTGAGAATTAGTGGGTACAGGGAGCTAAAGGATACACACACACACACACACACACACACACACACACACACACACACACACACACACAGAATGTGAAAATGATAAAGAAAATGGAAAATCGAGGGACAGGATACAGAATCATAATCCAAGTCTGAGAAGCAAAAATTAAAGAAATTTTGATGAATACGTGATTTACGGCTGCTGGCGAAAGATTTAGGAAGGAAGGAGGGAGGGAAGAAGGAAATAGTAAGAAAGGAAAGAAGGAAGGAACGAGAAAACAAAGTAGGAAAGACGGAAGGAAGGAAAACAGGAAAACGGAAATAAGGGAGGAAGGAAGTAAGAAAGGAGGAAGAAGGAAGGAAGAAAGCATGCAAAAAAATCAAGAGAAATAGGAAGGAAGGAAGGAAAGAAGACAGGAAGGAAGAAATGAAGATAATAGAGGAAAAGAAAGAAGGAATGGGAATGAATAAGGATAATTAAATAAAAACATGGAATATAGCAAAGGAAAAATGAAAAGAAATGAATGAGCGAAAGCAGAAGGCACAACAGACAATGGAGAGGAAATTTTAGCATTAGAAGGAATAGCAAAATAATTATCTGAAGGAAATAAGAAGGAAGTGGAAAAATAAAAAAGGAAGAAGGAGGGAAGAGCGAAGAAAGGAAGGAGGAACGAAGGAATGGCGGTAAACAAGGAGAAAGATGGAAGACAGAGAAGAGATAAGAAGGAAGGAGGAATATGGAAAAAGAGGTAATGGAAATCTGACTAGAAACCTCAAACGCGGAAAGAAGAACAGAATTATGAAAACTGTGAAGGATAAGGGGAATTTAGCGGAAAATAAAGTGAATCTATAGACAGCAAGAGTTAAATACGAAGGACTACCTCGATTTCAACCAATAAGAAATCCTGAAATATTAATTCTTTTGGGAGATAGCAAGAGTAAAAATAAATGAATATAAAAAAATGGAATAATAAAGTCCAGAACAAAAACAAAAATACGAAAATGCAAATACAACATCCCAGCAAAGAAATGTCAAAAATCTAAAACCTCTGAAGAAAATAAATTGAAAAAAATGAACTTACCAAATATAATCAGCAAATATAAAAGCGCACGAAAAGAAAATCAGCTAAAGTAAAAGCAAGCTAAAAGATAATCAGCAAAAATAAAAGCTCACTAAAAGATAATCAGCTAAAATAAAAGCTGGCTAAAAAATAATCAGCAAATATATAACCTTACTAAAGAAAATCACAAAAATAAAAACTCACTAAAAGAAAATCAGCAAAAATAAAAGCTCACCAAAAGATCAGCAAAAATAAAAACTCACTAAAAGAAAATAACCAAAAATAAAAGCTCACCAACAAATGAGCCAATAAAAAAAAAAAAATCGGGTCAAGAGAAGAAAAAAAACTCAAAAGAAAAACCTCCCCAAAAAATTACTTTGGAAAACAGATTCATAAAGGCAAGAGCATGAAAAAAAAAACTACCCAAGAAATGATGGATGGTGTGAGAAGATAGTAGAGAAGAAAAATACCAAGAAATAATGGCATGTATAAAATAGGAATCACTACTTCGAGTTCAGTAATCGTCAAGAGATAACAAGTATACCGTAAATTATTAAAAAATCGTCCTCGAAATAAAAAAGGAAGATAAAGAAATGTTAAAGCAAGATTCCTCCAAAGATATAATTAACTAAAATCAAAGAACACAAAACAAATTCAGTAAACAATAAATGCACAAGAAATATCTTCAAAAAAATCATTACCTCACCATGAATGGAATAACAGTAAAAGCAAGGAATATATCAGCAAAAAATAAAGCTCCATCTATGACCTACTCGGCAAAAGATAAAATAAAATAAAATAAAACAGACAGCCCAAAACACACGGACAGTAAAAGAGAATCAGGAGAAAAAAATAACACTTACACTAGAGGAACTCAGACATGTAAAACAAGAATAAGATTAAGAAAACTGCGTAAGATAAAAGATAAGATGGATGGCGGAGGGAAAGTTAGCGGAGACGAGCGCATTTTAAAAGGTGGCGAATCATGGCGCGTGTGTAAGAGGTACGTGGACGATTTGTAAGACACTTGCCGGAAATAGGCTGGAGAGAGAGAGAGAGAGAGAGAGAGAGAGAGAGAGAGAGAGAGAAATATAGATTGAGTTGGTATTTTCATGAAGGAAAATAGAAGAGATTTTTAGAAGTCATTTTGTCAACGGATTGTAATATTAGCCGGTTAGTTGGTTAGTTATTTTCCTATTGGTTTATTTATTTATTTATTTAGTCGTTTATTTATTGATGAGAAAATTTGGTTCTAGGTAAATAACAGCGTGGATCAAGTTTCATTGCCCATTGACAATTATGTAATCGCTTTTTCCAGGTAATGTCTTTTTTTTTTTTTTTTCGATGCAGTGTAGTACTAGCTCTTCCCTTTTCTGCTATTATTAGGAAATTTATCTACTTTTTTACATATTTTCTATATTTTTTTACAGCATTTTTACCGTTTTTTTATGCACATACGAACACAAAAATATTTTACTGTTAATATATGTGTTAAATTTATCCCCCAGTGCCTCACGCCCACCCTGATGAACGAAACATTTGCCAAATTAATGGTAATTGTGGAAACTTGAGCGATCCATTTACTGTGTCCAAAAGATAGCGTTCATTTGCATGCTGTTCGTTCGTCAGCCCCTGCCCAAACTCGGGCTTTAAATTCTCAAAGAGAGAGAGAGAGAGAGAGAGAGAGAGAGAGAGAGAGATTAATGAAGGAGAGCAAGCACAAAAGTAAAGAATTTGCGGAGGAAGGAGGAAGAATCAGTGAATAAAACAAATGGCTTTAGAACGAAGAGAGAGAGAGAGAGAGAGAGAGAGAGAGAGAGAGAGAGAGAGAAGGGGGGGGAGGGCTGGGGATGAAAAATGAGCGGTAAAATGGAGAAGAGGAAAAGAACGAGGCAGAGAACTTGAGAAACAGATGGAGAACGATCTTGGAAAACGAGAGAAGTAAGAGGAGAAGGAAAGAAGGAAAGAAGTGGAACAAGATGAAAAAAAAAAAATGGAGGAGCGGAGGAAGTGAAGATGAAAAATGAAGGAGCTGAGGAGGGAGAGAAGATGAAGGATGAAAAATTATGGAGCGGATTAAAAAAAGATAAAAAATGAAGGAGCGGAAGAAGTAAAGGAGATGAATGAAAAATGAAAGCGCAGAGGAAACAAGAAGAGGTGAATGACATTTTGGGGACTTACCTATTCACTCCGGAGACGTGGTGCTGCAGAGGGACGCCTTCACGTGGTGGCACCGACATGACCGGACGGTGGAGCTGTCAGATCATACAAATGCTCCTCAGTCCCTCCTTACATTTGCAGGTATCGGTTCAGATGTGAGTTGCAAAGTATATGGGTAAAGAGGAGGGAGTGTGTCCCAATAAAGAGGAGGGAGCGTGCCACAGTAAAGAGGAGGGAGTGTGTCACAGTAAAGAGGAGAGTGTGTGTCAGAAGCTGTCAGAATAAGAGAAAAGACGGGAAATTTCTTCGAGCAGGTGCGTAGGTGTTAGAAGTGGATGTCAGAGGATGTCAGAGAATTTATCAGAACACGTGTGCAGGTGCGGGTGTCAAAAGGGTGTCAAAGAAACTACAAGAATAGGTGTGTCATGTCACAGTGGGTGTAGAAAGGGTGTCAGAGAGTTAGTGCAGGAGCAGATGTCAGACCAGGTAGTACAGGTGTCAGATCAGGTGTATGGGCAGGTATCAGGGAACAAATGGAAGGGCACGTGCCAGATCAGGTGTGTGTGGGGAGGGGGAAGTGTTGCTTGACCCACGTGTGAGACTAGAGGCGTGAGATCAGGTGTAAGGTCAGGTGTGTGGCCACGTGTCAGGTTAACAAGTAGTAATTGCAACGATAGACACATAAAAAATACTCATTAAAAAAAGAGAGAGAGAGAGAAAAAACATTTACCTCGGAGCAGCACCATTTTTACCGTTCTCTCTCTCTCTCTCTCTCTCTCTCTCTGAAGGAACTAAAAATTCTCCTGCTGTCTGTCTGTCCCCATGCAGCGATAACGTATTTTAATGACATCGAAAAAAATCCGTCAGCAGCATATACAAACGAGATTAATTTAGCTGTAATAGAAACACACACACACACACACACACACACACACACACACACACACACACACACACACACACACACACACACACAACCAGACAAATAAACACACAGAGACTACACGTGCAGACACCCACGCTCATGCTAATGTACACTTACCTCAGTGCCATCCATTTAATTAGAGAGAGAGAGAGAGAGAGAGAGAGAGAAAGAGAGAACTGTATTTATTGTGACGATCATATAATTTACAAACCATCTATGCACCACCGAATACATTATTTCTCTGTATAAATAAAACAATGGCAGTATTTGTGTCACATCTGGCATTTTCAGATCATCTCACTGGCAACTTATAATCCAGTGATAAAATTACCCAAAGAGACAGTTTTTATTTTTATTATTTCACAAAATACGGTATCATATTTCCCCTCCCTGTAAACACTCATGGATTTTTTATTTATTTATTTATGTATTTTTTTAGTTTTGCAGGATTATTGGCATTTCATCTCATCCAACTGTCAGCTCTTCATTTATCCATAAAAAACAAAAACAAAATTACAGTGCAGTGTTACTTTGATCTCTTTAGTGTGTGTGTGTGTGTGTGTGTGTGTGTGTGTGTGTGTGTGTGTGTGTGTGTGTGTGTGCGTGCGTTTATAGCATTTTAGCATCTTTAGTACCGGTAGTTTCAAATTATCGAACTGATTTTTCTCACTGATCATAAATTTATCTTATGAATTAATATAACATTTTTCCATGTCATGTAAACACTCATTAACATTATTTTTTTGTCATTTTTACATCATTTTAGTAGTTGTTAGTTAGATGATTGGCAATTTTTCATTCATAATTAATTACCTCCTCCCCCCAAAAAAAAAGTAGATATATTTTCTCTATAAAATCGTCGACTTTTTTTTTTTATAGTAGTTTTAACCCCTTTCAGTGCGATGACGTCATTTATATATTGTTTTAGGGACGATTTTATTCATCTTTTTAGGGAGGATTTCTTATAGCGGAGTCATTTATAGTCATTAGAAGACCCTTGAGTACGATTATTTTTTATTATTTTTTATTATTTGTATTGCTTATTCTCAGTGCCATCAAGTTCCTTTATTCGACGTAGGAAAGAATAACGATAATTTTCTTTTCTTTTTTTGGTTTCGATCAAAAAATAATCATATTAACTTTATATATTATAATTTTCTTCCAGCACAAAATTCATCGAGTTTCTTATTAGAGTCCTGTTTGGCAGTTTCGGATCTTTAACATTAACAGGCAATCCTTCATTCTGGTTTGGATCATAAAATCACCAAAACAGCCCCATATTTGATGCTCATAATGCCATCAACATTTTTCTTTTTTCTTTTATTTTCCGCAGCATCTTAGTTGTTTCAAACCATTCAGCTGACAAATATTTTTCCTCACGAGCATAGAGTCACGAAAACAAGCATTATGCATACTTTCCCGGTGCAAAATCTTCTCGACTTCCTTTTAGCTGTATAATAATTTTTGATCGTTTCAATACGTACTTTTTTTTTTCTTTTTTTTTGTAATATCATACTTGGTAGTTTCATCCAGTTCCATCTAACTCTGATTCCAGTTACAGTCGCCAAAAACATCAGTTCTTTCCCGTTCAGTCATAGAATCATCAGAAACAATCATTCTTTCTAGCTGAATTACAGAATCGCCAAAAAACAGTCATTCTTTCTAGTTCAGACTTAAAATCGCCAAAGCAGTAGTTCTTTCTAGTTCAGTCACAGAATCGCCAAAAGCAGTAGGTATAATTTTTTCTGTGCATCATATTTCTCAAAATTATATTACCATTAATACCAATAGATCACCTAACAAAAATTTCTTGAATCAGACCACGACTCAGTGTTTTATCCTCCCATCCTTCGTAATCTCATTAACTCTCTTCCTTGTCTGTTTATTTTACCTATTGCACTTATAAATTCTCTTGAACCATGGCCTATTTTGTCGTCGATTGAGGAGGTTCCCTGACACCTTTTCCTTAGCGATTTACTTTTGGGTCTGGCTGGTTAATATTCCATTGGACGTTATGCATTTAAAGCGAGGCGATATTAGAAGAATTTTCGTAACGCAGAGGAGAAGAGTAAGGTGTAATAAACAAAGTAAATCGCTAAGGAAATATTTATGGACCACAGTGTTATATCGTCTTACAGGCATTTCTTTCTTGTTTTTGACGACCAGTAAAATTGAGAGAAACAACACTATGTCCTCGCTAATACCAAATATAGAGAAACATATGAATAAAATAAAATTAGTATATCTTATGCTCGTGTTCTGTTTATATCATCAGGTGTTGAAATGTCCCTGAAATTAACAAAAAGTATGTATCAGTGAAAAGCATTATAAAGAGAACTAAAACGCCATGAGCTTTTCCCATCATCAGGTGCTCAAATGTCCGAGTTGGAAAATTTTGTTGCCATTCAGGCGGGGGAACTGGAGGCACCTGCAAAGACCTTAGTTATTTATTTATTTATTTTTTTTAATTTACCTCTCCACTTCTAGCAAAAACTCCACATTTTCTCGTTTCCTAGGGAGCAACACACACACACACGTACACACGGACACACATGCACACACACATAGGCGACACATATACTGACACATACACATTTGCATACATGGATACACATACTTGCATACTCTTACATGGTCAAAACTCTCTCTCTCTCTCTCTCTCTCTCTCTCTCTCTCTCTCTCTCTGTCTGGCGAATAAAGGCAAAATATTCCGTGCATGCTTTTTTTTCTCTTGTGTGATTAACTCTTGCAACACGTGAATAAGCCATGTGAGGCGGAATTTATTGTTATTTTTCCCGTATTATTTTGGCACCAATTTTTTCACGTTGAGCAAAAGAAAAAGAAGTATAAGATTTATCCCCATCATTTGCGCCTGTTTAATAAAGACGATCAATTATTTTTCTTTTCGTTTTATCATGCATTGGTTTTATCGTCTCACAGATTATAACTTTTTTCTAAACTCTCCTATATGTTTTTTTTTTTTTATTATTAGAGTTGCCAGACGACGTTAGGGTTCGGGAGCATGTCCAGGAGTGGATCTGTCCGTCTGTCTCTCATTAATGATATTTAGATGCGAGGTTATACACTGCCTTAGACTTCAGAGATTTTACTGAAGACACCACACCATACCACGCCAGACACCACACCATACCACGCCACGCCACACCACACCACACCACACCACACCACACCACACCACACCACACTACACTACACCAGTCCACTCCACTCCACTCCACCCCAGGGGCAGTAACGCAGGGGCCCTCAATTCCTCCATCTAGTAATTTTGAACTTGTTATTTACCTCTGGGATGGAGTTTCATAGTGGCAGGGTTAAAAACAGTCGCCGTTAATCCCTGTAGGGCGGTGGCAGCCTGTAGTTCTGTTCATGTTACATGTAAATGATTTAATTCAGCTTAAGGAATGTCTCTCGTGGAAAAGAGACAAACTGGTAATGATGTAAGAATGGAATTATATGGAACTCAGATTACTTTGCAAGGATGATGTCTTCAACTCCGCCAACGAAGCTGGGGAAGGTTATGTATTCACCCGTGTCTCTGGCTGGCTGTGTGTCTGTCTGTGGAAAAAATATCTGAAACAGCTGTTATTGGATTTCAAGAAAATATGGTGGATAGGTGGAGATTGGGTCAAAAGAGAGTTCATTTGATTTTGAGGTGGTTCCGGAACTGTATTGGGATGCAGGAATAAAAAAAAAAAAAAATGGTGTTGGAGGAGGTAAGCCTTCACTGGGATTGTGTAACGAGGGCAGACTTAGATCGTAAAGTTAATTACTTCCGCCAACGACGTTGGACAGATGTTGGCTTATAAGTCATAAATTATATTGGAGTTGACGGAGGTATGCGCTGTCTGAATACTTTCTAGTTTGCTTTGCGTTCTTGCTTCCCCCAGACGATTTCACTCAGTTCAGGGGAGACTTTTAGCATGCAGGTGTTACTTATCGCCTTCACTCACCCCATTACTATCAAAAATTTTCCCTAAACGAAAAAAAAAAATCATCCTCGTAGGGAAGGGATTAATGAAGCCATCCAGCCAAAAACTGTGACCCATTTAATTACATACAAATACAGCAATGGTTTCAAATGCCAGTTAGTTATTACAGTATTATGGACAACAAATATACTCTGTACATGAATCCATTCCATTTATCAACCTAAATAATAATACTAATGGTGTCCTCGTAATGAATGGGGGTAATTACATACCAGTACAGTTATTCAAAATGGACAAAAATACAGGGTAGTCCATGTATAACGCGCCCCTAACACTCCGTCGAGCGATTCATCTCGTGTGTTGCGGGGGCGGTTCAGTCGGCGGTATCAGTGCTTGTGCTTCATCATTTGTCCCACCGCCACACCCAAGCCCACTCCCGCGACACACAAGATACCGCCAAGTGAGTTTCTAGTGGAGCGCTATTTAAGGACCACCCTGTGCATTCATTCATTCATTCCATTCATCAGCATAAATGAAAATACAAAAAGACAACAGTGGACAGAGGGTAACAGATATATACCAACACAATTTTTCGATATGCCAGTTTGTCATAAGCAACATGAATATACAGTATAGTCATTCATTCATTCATTCATGCATTTACATCATTCATCGACGTAAAATAAAGGACATCATTGAGCTTAAATTAATAACTCCAGAATTAATGACTACATATCAGTACAAATTTTCGATATGCCAGTTAGTTATTATGAACAACGGTTACACATAGAGTCATTCACCTCATTCACAGAGCTAAAATATGTATAACCAGCAGACAGAGTGTTGTGCAATATTTTAAAACTAGAAACGTACAATGGGTCATATTCTCGTCTGTTTAAGAAGCTTCCTGGCCCTTTCATATTTATTTTGTTGTTGTTGTTGTTGTCGTTGTTGCTCCTAAATCCCCAAAAGTAAAAAAAGAAAATAAATTGCCGGGACATTTTATTTTTTGCCTTTTTAACATTTTTTTTATTTCATCTTAATTTCTTTCTGTCACCTGGCTGCTGTTTTCGATTAAGGAGAGATTTTTTTGAACTAGAGAGGTTAGATACACCCTACATTGACCCCTTCAGTAAACGAGGTGTCCCCTGAACCTGGATAAAATCGTGTAGTGTTAGTAACAATAAAGCACAAGTCACGGTAGTAACAGTAAATTTTAAGTCACCATAGTAGACAGTATAGTAAAGACAGTAATAATAATCTTTGTATGTCATTTATGCAAACTATATACACGTTTTAAGTGGTATAAATTTTCATCATAGAGAATTTCCAGCTGTCCAAAGCGATGTCTGTTTAATTCATCATGTTTTTATCCTTGGACAGTTGTTTTTTTTAACTTCTGGGGAAACCTCTCGAAGCAAAGGGATGAGAATTTTATATATGCAAAAAATATCTAAGGAAATTTTAGAAAATAAAATATATGTAAAAACCTCAAAGTGGAACCAGTGAGCCTCCAGATTTCTCGCAAATATGACCCAGCACGGCATTCTGTAGTCAAATTAGCTCTTTACGTCTAACATTGCACGTACAGTAGGCTACACGGCAGAAGAGTACGTACAAATTACGGAAAGATTTTTTTTTTCCAGTAAAGTTGTTTTCCATGAAAATCGTAGTTGATCCATCTTTTTTATGCATTTTTTTTTTTTTTACAAAGGATTTTCTTTCCTAGGCAAAACTTGATGAGTTTGGAAATGTCAGGCTCATATTTACATAAAAAGCTATATATGTTTATCTAGCATTTAATTTTCTCCTTTTACTATAATTCTTCCTCAAAATTCAGTCACTCTGTAAATGTCTGTTATTTACATTCAAGTTCTTCCTAACAGAAGGCCTTTACATGCAACTTTTCGGCACTGTTCACCAAACCAAAAATTACATTTATTCTCATTTCTAACACTTACTTCTTCACTTCCAGCAATACAACGTCTCTGTCAGATAATCTTTTCCATCTACCTGTCTCGCATTCATCTCAGTAATTTACCATTCATTTACAGTTTTAAAAATCTGTTCCAACTTTTCTACTTTGTCCTAAGCATACTGTATATACCTAATTCCTTTCTGTTATATACCCGTGTATGTGTGTGTGTGTGTGTGTGTGTGTGTATATATATATATATATATATATATATATATATATATATATATATATATATATATATATATATATATATATATATATATATATATATATATATATATATATATATCATGCTGCAAATACTTCAAATACTTTACCTATCCCCCACCTCATCTCTGCAGCATTTGTATACAGTATTTTTTCCATGCTCTTTGATGCTCTTCTCGGCTAAATGTTTACAATTCCATTTCCAGACGACAAGAGCACCGCAAAAAAAAAAAAAAAAAAAAAAATTGGCTCCCCTCTTGATCCCGGCAGATTTTTTTTTTTTTTCTTTTAATTCTTTCAACTTGGTTCGTAAGCCGGGCGCAAGAGCCAATCTTTGCTGGCTTCCGTCCATACTGAAAATTGAAATGAGAGAGAGAGAGAGAGAGAGAGAGAGAGAGAGAAGGGCGAGGGGGGGAGGTAGGCTGTCATTAGGTAACAAGATTACAGTATGTTCAAAAGACGAGAGTTCACAAAAAATTTAACAGTATGTCAGGGTATGTTTAGCTAATTTCTCTTTCCTTTTTCTTTCCCCTCCCTCACCCACAATCCACATTCTTCGTCTGTCTGTTTTTTTTCAGCCCTCTCCCCCTCTCTTTTTTATTCTCTCCCTCCTTATCTCACTCTTCCATTCCCCCTCTTTTTCTCCCGTCCAAATCCTTCCTTTTTTTCTTTTTAGGTTTTCTTTTCCTTGTTTCTTTCCTTCTCCCCCTCTTCCAATCCCTCCTTAATCCTCCCCTCCTTCGTTCCTATTCTCACTCTTTTTCGCCTTCGTTTTTTGTCATTGCTCACTTCTTTGTCTATTCTTTCAACTTTCTCACCTTTATCTTTTTTTCCTTCTTTTATCCTCACACCTGCATCAAAAATATTCAGTCCTGCACCAGTTTTATATATTTATTTACTTATTTATATTCGTGGGGGTTGCACAGAATTTGTCCAGCACTACCACAGTCAGTGAATACAGTACTTAATGTTCCTGTTGACTTCTTAGCTGTTTCACCTCGTTTCAAAAATCTGTAAGAAGGGATCATTAATTCTCATTCCTTCTCTTCTCACAACAACGTCTCTCTCTCTCACGTCTCTCTCTTTGTAGCTCGTCTTTTTATGTTTATCTTTCGTCTTTCTCCGTTTTTGTAGTTCACGTCCATTAATTTTAGGCCGCCTCTCAACACAGGAGATTTTCTTTTAGCTACTGTCATTCGTTTTCTTGTTTACTCTCATCCTTTTCCAGAACGTCTCTCTGAACAGTACGAATAACGTAAACTTTTTCACATATGTTCGTCTTTAGTCTGATATTCTTGCCAATGTTCATCGATTTCTAGATTGCCTCTCTAAATAATACCATAACCTCTTTCTCTTACATTCGTTCACAGTACTATTTTCATTTGAACGTTCATTAATTTCCAAACCCTATTTCCTAACGGTAACGTACGGCCTTGCTTTTATTTTCGCTCACAGTCCGATTTGATGCCCACGTCCCTAAAGAGTCCTGACCTAAACTCGTCACTGTTTCTCGTTCGTGATCCCCAGGAAATCCAGACATTGTTTATCATTCCTTGCATTGGTCTTCAAAAATGTCTCCTTGATTTAACTTTGCTGCCTCTCAGCTGTCGTCATTAGTCATAACTTTGTATTTCTTAATCAGGCCCTTTTTCCACACACAATCTTTTTTTTTTTTTTTCTTTATCCAAGTCTAAAAAATCACAGTCGTAAATTTTCTGTCCTTTATATGTTGTTTGATGTGCTGTTTCTGCCTGTATTTTAGAGAGAGATTTTTTTCAGTTTCCTTCACAACACGAGTTCACTTCTCTCGCGTCTTTTTTCGTATTCCATTCTTTGATTGCCACTTTCACTCGGGTATCTGGTTGTTCTGACCGCCCCCCCACCCCACACACACACACAGCGTCACGTTTCTCTTTTCCACATGAACTTTAAAATCTCGGCCATTTCTGTGCCACCAAACTCCCGGTCACTTTACTTGCGTCCTGTAATGTCACGTTGTTTCTTTACCATCAATTCAGTGTCCTTTTTCCTTTGTTTATCATCATCATCAGTCTTCGTCACACTTTTTCCTCTACTTTACGTTCAAAATGTCTTATCCTTTGTTTTCCGGTACAGTATCATTCTTTTTCCTCCTCTTTTTTTTTTTTTTTACCATCTCAATTATCATTTTATTATTTTCCGTCGTCATTTTTCCCCCCATTCTTCTTTGTTCGGGTTCATCATTCTTCTTCCTTTCTCAGTCTCTCACAACACCACATCATTGCTTTCTACCACATTCTTTTCTGCCAAACGACCAGCATTTCACGGTGGTATTCATTTATTTATTTATATATTTATTTTTTCTGCACGAGTGGCCACAATTTCCCGTTATCTCTAGGGAAATTATTCGGACGATAATGTAGCGCACTTCATCTCTTTAAGATGATGAAGTGCACATGATGCCAGGTTTCCCAAAATAAAAAAAAAATGCTCATCCACCGAGTGCGTGAATAACTGCCTGTGTCTATTCCCACCTGTATGTATTCCTACCTGTATTTATTAGTAACTTATGTATTCCTACCTGTATGTATTCCTTCATTTTCGTAATAAATAATTGGACTAGAGGGTAACAGGACTTTGTGGCCATCGTGTACGGCTGCGATGGATGGTTCTTTAGCATCGTCTGGAAACAATCGAAACTTAGTGAAACCCAGCAAAATTAAGCCAATCATTTTCAAGCTAGGTGAATGGGTTGTAATCTCGAGGCTTCATCAGTTCGGAAACCCAGATATGTAAAGGGATTATTGACCGCAGCTGTACGTCATTTTATATCGTATTCTCGTGGGGTTAGGAGGCTATTCTAATATCTTTTCCTTAGTGGTATTTTCTGCTTTTGGTTTTTGTTGCTGTATTGGATGTTGTTTATGCATTTGATTATATGTCAGTATTAAAAGAAATCAGCATCAAGATCAACTCCCAGACCTCTTTTCCCACGTAGGTATGAAGTGAGGTTAGATCTAGAGAGCAAGAAATAAAAGACACAGCCGGAGTATTGAACGGTAAATCGACAGCATAAATCCCAGTTGGAAAGCCTCTTCAACCGACGAGAATACAGGCTTTTACGTTCCTTGGCTTGACCTCTCTATCCGAACCACGAGTCATCAATTTTCGATACTTCTCCCCCCACTTCTCAGTCTCTCACAACAAGAACAAATTTAGCGTTTGTTCTTTCTCTGCTGGTACGTATAATATTCCAGCGTTTCACTCCTCTCCCTCTAAGTGTGCCACATCAGCAGTACGAGTACAAACAAAAGTACCGTTCGTTCCTTCTGTGCCACGTATTGTTATCCAGCTTTTCGATCCCCATTCTCTACATCTCTCACAACATCAACAACACCGTCATTTTTTCTGTGCTCCGTATCATCAATTTCCAACGGTACAATCCCCTCTTCTGAGTCTCACACAGCAAAAACACCAACAAATGTACCCTTCGTTCTGTCTCACCCATGTATTTTTTTTTTCTTCAGCGTTTCACTCCCCCCTCTCTCTCTAAGTCTCTCCCAAGAGCAGCATCAACAAATGTACCTTTCGTTCTTTCCCAGCCACGTATCATCCATTTCAGACGAGTACCCCTGGTCAAAAACAACAACTTCCAGCTCCAATTGGCGGCTAATGGAGCGGGATGGAGCTTACTAATTGCACCTTCAACGCGTCGCTCTCAGGGGCTGTTTTGACATTTGGCTGTGTTGGTTGTGATGGACGATGTAGCTAGTGATGGTGGGGAGAGGAGGGATGGCGAAGAGGGCGAGGGGGAAGAGGGACGGAGGGAGGAAGGAAGAGGTTGTTGAGTGGAGAGGAGAATAAATCGAGATGAGTGAGAAACCCGAAAGGATGGATAGAAAAAGAGTGGTGGAAGAGAGTGAGCAGAGTGTGACGTGGGAAGAAGAGAGGATGCAAAAATGGAATAGATGAAGTAGAAAATGGGGAGGAAGGAAAGAAGATGAAAGATGAAGAAGAGAGGCGAGAGAAAGAGGAAGGGCGGAGAGAGGTCGAAAAGGATACAGACAATGCAGAAGAGAAGAGAAGGAAGGACAAATAAAAAAGAAAGATTATTTGGAATTGTTAGCTGGATGGGACTGGGTGTGGAGGATTGAAAGAACAGATTGAGGAGGGACGGGAAAAGAAAGAGAGGGTAAATGGGGAGAAGAAGAGAGAAAGAGTGAAGGGAGAGAGAAGGAAGGCTTCTGAATATTCTGTACGGGATGCGAGCTTGAAAGGTGATTAAAGGTTCTTGTTTCCCACTTGCAAGACTCTGTGGATGGCCGTACGTTTGATAGTTTTGGATTTTAGGGTGACTCTGATTGTAGTTAGAGTTGCAGATCTGACAGTGTTGGCTACTGTGGTGATTATGGTTGTGGTTGCGAGTGAGATGGTCATGTTGGTAGATGGTAGTGTCCACGTGGGAAGAGTGACTGTGACTGACATGTGTGTGATGATTAAAAAAGTTGAAGGTTTCCCAATGCTGATAGTTGTAGCAGTGATCATAGTTGTTGGCAAGCTTATGGGAGTGATTTCGCCCGTCTGTTGTTTGATGACCGTGGTGCAGTGCGAATTGGCTTAGGCTCTGGTGCATGTGGTTGTTTGGAATATTACTGCGGCTACGTTGATGCAGGCGACTCGTATTTTGCTTGCACCGATAGCTGTAAGCATGGCTTTGATCCTCGTGACCTCTGTGGGTAATGCTGTGAACACTATGCAGATTGTGGGTGTGGTTGTGCTCTCGTTCATGGGCGTGGGTGCTGGCGTACGTGTGATTGTGGGTGTGGGTGCGGCTATGACTGTGTTCACGTTCATAAGCATCGGTGTGGCTGCGCTTTCTTTCGTGGGTGTGGGTGTGAGTGTGAGTGTGGGGATGAATGCGGGCGTGGGTGTGGGCGTGAGCATGGCGTGGAGCGAGGAGCAGGGCCAGCACCACCAGAAGGCTAACCCAGCAGAGCGAGGGCGGCTCCACACGCCTGCATGACCCCGTGTGCATGGCCGCCGGGTGCTCATCTGAGGGAGAGAGAAAAAAAGATAAGCTGGAAGAGCGACTGAGAAATGGCGAAAAAAAAATAGAGACTTTTAGTGAAAGCGTATTGATTCCCTGAAAACCATCCTTTTTCTTCTCCTTTACTGATTTAATTTATAACGTGAAAAATGCTTCCAAATAATAGCCCTTTTTTCCGATCTCTACAGAATTATGGCACTGCACTGTTACTCGGTTATTTCCTTTTCTCTCTTTTCTTATATTCATTCACTCCCTGTCTTTCTTCTCAGGGATGTTTAGCCTACTTGAAGGAACCCCCTCCTTCAATCCCAGATACGCCCTTGTAAGAGCAAAGGGGGCGAGGGGAAGGGGCACTCTCTCCTCTCCATCCCCTTGAGAACATGCAAGGCCCTCATATTAATACCTTCTCCTTCTTATAATTAGACAGGTCTTGTGACAAATGGAGACACTCAATCCCTCCACGCACCTAGGAGACACAGTATAACAAATGAACGTCCCCTATATCATTAAGAACTCTGACATATAGGAGAAACACTCTGACAAATGGAGATGTCAGGTAGAATCAAAACAACACCGCCAGTATAGTGCAGGTTCTTCGTTCGTGCCTCTTCTTACGTCCTTCAGTAGGTCGTGGATGCTTACCTGAAGTGGAAAGGAGATTGATGCGAAGGAGAGAGATTAGGTGTGGAGAGAGAGAGAGAGAGAGAGAGAGAGAGAGAGAGAGAGAGAGAGAGAGGGAGACTCAGAAACAATAGCAAGAAAAATGGATACAGAAAAGAAGACACGAAGAAATTTGGAGAAAGAATAAGTTGGACGAGAACCAGTCGAAAAAACAGAAAAGAAAAGCAGAGAAAATAAAGAACCAATGGAGGAGCACTGGAAAAAATGAAAGTTAGTTAAGAGAATGAAATTGAGAACTTTGAGATGAAAAGGAATGAGGAGGAGGAGGAGGAGGAGGAGGAAAAGAATGAGGAAAAGGAGGAGGAGGAAGGAGAAAGGAGAGATGGAGAGGAGGAGAAAAACATGGGAAGATGA
This sequence comes from Coenobita brevimanus, assembly GCF_032717465.1. Lineage (NCBI taxonomy): Eukaryota > Metazoa > Arthropoda > Malacostraca > Decapoda > Coenobitidae > Coenobita > Coenobita brevimanus. The sequence continues at coordinate 63,268,464 of NC_136959.1, read as the reverse complement.
AGGAGGAGGAGGAGGAGGAGGAGGAGCATAAAGAGAAAGAGGAGAGGGGGCAGAGAGAGGAGGAGGAAAAGGGGCAGAGAGAGGAAGAGGAGAAAGGACTGAGAGAGGAAGAGGAGAAGTAGCAGAGAGAGGAAGAGAAGAAGAAACAGAGAGAGGTAGAAGAATAAACGTGAGAGAATAAACGTGAGAAAACGTAAGAGATTAAGAAAACGACCACAACAAGAAGAAAGAGGAGGAGGAGGAGGTGGAGGACGGAAAAGAAGAAGAAAAGAAGAAATGATGGGAAGGAGGAAGGAAAGAATGGGTGGTCGTGTGGAGGCAAGAGAAATCAACTTTTACCCTCTGCTGGGAATTATAAGGAGAGAGACAGACAGACGAACAGGGAGGGGGGAGGGGAGTGTGGGAGATAGAGAGAGTGAGGAGATGGAGAAAATGAAGGGCAGCGAAAGAAAGGGAAATAGGAAGAGGGCAGAGAGAGAGAGAGAGAGAGAGAGAGAGAGCATAGGAAATCTGCTTCTGAAGTTAAGCATTCCACCAATAGACAGTGCACACATCTTCGCATATCACCGCTTGAGCACTAATACCCACCTTCCATACTGAACTCTCTCTCTCTCTCTCTTCTCTCTCTCTCTCTCTCTCTTCTCTCTCTCTCTCTCTCTCTCTCTCTCTCTCTCTCTCTCTCTCGTCAGCATAATACGGAATTCAACTCTATTCCTTTTCTCGCAACATCCAGGAATCGGGAACGCCACCTCCCAAAGAAAAAAATAAATTAAATAAAAAGAAACAACGGAACAAGAGAGAGAGAGAGAGAGAGAGAGAGAGAGAGAGAGAGAGAGAGAGAGAGACGTAAAGAAAAGCGTTAGAGAAAATGAAAAACAGAAATTTGACTGGAAACAAAAAAGGACGAAAGAAAAATCGAGAAGTGAGGGAGAAAAGATAAGTCGATGAAACTGGAGAGAGAGAGAGAGAGAGAGAGAGAGAGGATGACACTAGGAGGAAAAATGGAGCTGGAAGGAAAAATGGGAGGAGGAGAATCAGTCTGGAGAGGAGAGATAAATTTTCTCTCCTGGTAGTCATTATGTGGAGAGAGAGAGAGAGAGAGAGAGTAATGAAGGCTCTCTCCCCACCCTCCTCACCCTCCGGACATTAACCGTGATTGAGAGGCGGGAGAAGCAGCACCTTGCAACAAAAATTTTATAGGAAGGCTGGAGAGTGGTCCTCTGAAGTGAAAAATTAATCATGTATAATAGAAGTGTGCATAGTATTTTAGGTTCATGTGGTGCCTCAAAATGTATACAGTAATGTTTTCTTCTCTCTCTCTCTCTCTCTCTTTTTTTTTTTTTTTTTTTTTTTTTTTAAATCTCGTGAGGTATTTACCGTCCCATTTCTCTCCTTCCTCAGACGAGTTTCTTTACCACAAATAGAGAGAGTGAGAGAGAGAGAGAGAGAGAGAGAGAGGTTGTGAAGAGTTTAGTGGACTGATTCTAACCTTTTCAGTACAGACTCCCCAAACCTAACCAGACGACCTGGTTACATCAAGAATATTTCCTTTTTTTAGACGTCCTTGGGTTACCTCTCTGTTTCGAAGAAGCCTGTCTTAAGCTGAAAAACAAAAATAACAAGTGGTGAAGGGCACAACAAACCTCGCCCGAAAGCAGTTGTTTTAGTGTAGTTAAATACTGATTCCGTACTGTCATTTAGTGTCAGTAAACAGTTAAAGTAGCAACTAAGTTCAGTTTCAACTTGCCCCGTAAAACGCCTGATTAAAGTCTACGGTAATGGCGCAACTAACTTCACATTCAAGAACTCGATCTTTGAAACTCCATGGCCTTGCGTTTCACCTTTGAAACTTGAAGACGTTACCTCCACAGTTAAATCAGTTTCTTTGGGGACCACTGCACACATTACTTAGGTGTTTATGTAATTTCATTTGGCCGTTTTTCCGTAATGTTGCTAACAAAGAAACAAACAGACAAACAAACTCGACCAAAAACAATACCTCGCCGGACTCCGTCTCGGGCGAGGTAATCAGAAGGTACCAAAACGATAATGAGAATCACGCCGTGGTGGTTAGATAGTAAAGCAACGAATATACATACAGTGTAATTCCAGTAGAGTTGTTTAGGTAATATCATGAACTGTATATATTGTCTCATTTTTTGTCTGGTTCTTATATTCCTTTTACTCTAACTTGACCAAAAAGTTTCATCTCTCCATTTAGAATACTTTTTACTCTGACTACCTAAAATTGCCAGCCCTCCATCTTGATCACTTTTTAGTGTAACCTGACCTAAAATTCTTATTTGTCCATCTTGAAAACATTTAACTTTACCTAAAATTGCATCCCCCAGTCTTGAGTAATGGGTTGTAACAAAAGATATACCCTGGATTATGTAGGTAGTTACTAAGAAATGTTATGGAGAGGATATAGACATGTAGTATTATCTTATTCTACCACTAAGACACATGAACAAAGCTGCAAAAGGACGAAAATGTGGAAAAAAAAAAAATTCAAGTGAGAATGACAGTGCGAAAACTTCTTTACCATCAATTCTCTCATCTTAAATGTCGGGACCAACTGCCTAGCCTCAGGCTCCTACGCTCTTCATGGGGCAATGTAGGATTGGATGATGGATGGATAGATGGATCTATTAAAATGATGAGAGAGGGGGGCGTGAGCTGGGGGGCGGGCAGTGAAATGGCAGGAGACAGGGCGACATGGAGGCGATTTGCTTGTGGCCACCCCTTACGGGATTAAAGCTTCTAGCTATAAATAGATAAAATGTGACCTCATAACTTTCTTTGTAGGTAATGAGAAAAAAAAAAAAAATTTAACATTCCATTTTCGTTAAACTTCTTCCAAGATCATGATATCTTACTTAAGCAAAAGTGAGTTTCTTTTTAAGTAGATTTAAAGATGGTGTTGCAAGGCTGTTTTATAATGGCATGATTTTATCTTGACATGTATGTGAAATTACGTGAAACTTACATGATGAGAGAGAGAGAGAGAGAGAGAGAGAGAGAGAGAGAGAGAGAGAGAGAGAGAGAGAGAGAGAGAGAGAGAGAGAGAGAGAGAGAGAGAGAGAGAGAGAGAGAGAGAGACAGACAGACAGACAGACAGAGATAGAGACAGACAGGAATAGACAGACAAACAAACAGAACGGTAGAGTTAGCATGTAAAGAAACGAGAGAGAGAGAGAGAGAGAGAGAGAGAGAGAGAGAGAGAGAGAGAGAGAGAGAGAGAGAGAGAGAGAGAAGGGGGAAGGGAGATTAAATTAAAATGAAAGGACGACGAAACAGAAGATAAAAGACGACATGAAGAAAGAAAATGGCGTGGCAGGAAAAAACAAAATTAGATACGAAATAAGAGAGAGGCGGAGGGAACGTAGAGATAATGAGGGAGGGAGAGTGAGTGAAAGTGAGAGAGTAAGAGAGTAAGGAGGAAGGGAAGGGGGGGAGGAGATAATGAAGAAGCATAGTACGGTCGTGATGATGGGGCTTCGGATATGCGATGTAATGATAGTAATTTGGGTATAGCGCTAAGTAATATGCGGAGGGGTGAGAGAGAGAGAGAGAGAGAGAGAAAGAGAGAGAGAGAGAGAATGTGTGTGTAACGGGAGAAGGGGGTGAATGTCTAGTAATTTGTCAGTGGAGAAAAGAAAGGAAAATATATGTTTCAGAGAGAGAGAGAGAGAGAGAGAGAGAGAGAGAGAGAGAGAGAGAGGAAATATGGAGTAGATGAGAAGGAAATTAGGAAAAGCTGAAATGGAAGGAGGAAAAATGCAAAATGAAGGGAGATCTGAAGATAACGGGAAGAAGGGAGGGAGAATAAAGGAAGGAGGAAGAAAGAGGAGGGGAGGAGGAGGAGGAGGAGGAAGGAAGAGCGAATAAAAGAGGAGGAGGAGGAAGAGGGCAGATTAGGATGCAGACACAGGAGAAGGAAGAGGATAAATTAAGAAGAAACCAGAAGAGGAGGGAAGAGGGAGACGAAGAGGAGCAGGTCAGGGCAAAAAAAGGAAGACGTAGAAAAGCAGGAAGTAGGAGGAAGGAGGAGAAAAGATGGTGGGAAGAGAAGATAAAGAGGAAAGTGAGGAAAAAGAGAAGGAAGACGAAGACGAGGAAGACAAGGTGAAAAAGGGTGGGAAACGAGGAAGAAGTGGATACGAGGAGGAGGAGGAGCAGGAGCAGGAGAAGGAGGAGGAGGACGAGGAAGAGGAGGAGGAGGAGGAAGACAAGGTGAAAAAGGGTGGGAAAGGAGGAAGAAGTGGATACGAGGAGGAGGAGGAGGAGGAGACGGAGGAGGAAAGACACGAGAGGAAAGTGGAGGAAGGAGAAAAGAAAGAGAAGAAAGGAAAGGAGGAAGTAGAGGAGAGAATGGAAGGAAGGACAAAGGGAGAGAGGCAAACAAGGAAGGAAGAAAGGGGGAGGGAAGTAAGAGGGAGAGAAACTGAGAAGATAAGGAAGAAGTGATAGAGGAAGAGGAGTGGGGAAAAGAAAATAATTGAAGCAGATACGGAGAAAAATATGGGTTGAGAGAGAGAGAGAGAGAGAGAGAGAGAGAGAGAGAGAGAGAGAGAGAGGGAGGGAGGAGGGGTATTAGGATGCGTTTGTCTGGACTTTAGAGAATGAAGATAGGTTCTGCTCCGATAGTGACTCAGTAGGAGGAGGAGGAGGAAGAGGAGGAGGAGGTAGTGGAGGAGAAGTTGGAGGAGGAAAAGGTAATAAGCGAAAAACAGGAGGAGGAGGAAGAAGAGGGAAGGAAGGAATGAAGGAAAGGAGGAAGGAAGGAAGGAAGAGAAAGGGAAAGATAGAGGAGGAGGAGGAAAGAGAAAAATAGAGGAAGATTAGAAAAGAGATAGCGAGGAAGGAAAAAAAGAAGGAACAGTAAGAGAGAGAGAGAGAGAGAGAGAGAGAGAGAATAGGAGAGATGAAGTAGAGGAAAAAGGAGGAGGAACCGGACGAAGAGAAAAAGAAGAAAAGAAGAAGAAGAAGGAGAAATTACAACGACCGAGGAGAATAAGTGACAGTGGAGAGAGAGAGAGAGAGAGAGAGAGAGAGAGAGAGAGAGAGAGAGAGAGAGAGAGAGAGATTAGGAGGCTTAGCAAGAAGGAGGCGCGTGAGAAAAATGTGAGGAAAACGAAAAGAAAAAGAGGAGGCAGATTAAGAAACAGGCTGGAGATAATGGAGGAGAGTAAATTACGGAAGAGGAGGGAGAGGAGGAGAGGACGAAAATGACGAGGAAGAGAAGTCGAGAAGGAAGAAGAGGAAGGAGAAGAGAAAAGGGAGGAAGAGGAGAAGGAGGAGGAAGAACACGAAGAGGAAGAGAAAAGGCGAGAGAATGTGAAACTCAGGGAGGAGGAGAAGAAAGGAGGAAGGAGACAACTAAGAGGAAGAGGCGAAACGAGAGGAAAAGAGAATATGGAAGAAAAGAAGAAGGATATAAGAACAGATAAAACAATACTACAAGGTGTGGCAAGTTGAGGGCTCTTCGGTTAATGCTTATGGTGTGATGCGGTGCGGTGCGGTGAAGTGTGGTGTGCAAGGGTGATTTTATGTAGTGTGGTGTGATGTGGTGTGGAAGGGTGAGTTCATGAAATGTGGTGTGCTGTAGTGTAATGTGGTATGAAGGGGTGATTTTGTGGTGTGGTGTGGTGTGATATGGTGTAATGTGGTATAGTGTGGTGTGGTGCAGTGTGGTATGGTGTGGTGTGATGTAGTGTGGTATGGTGTGGTGTGGTGTGGTGTAATGTGGTATGGTTTGGTGTGGTGTAATGTGGTATGGTGTGATTTGGTGTGGTGTGGTGCAGTGTGGTGTGGTGTGTTATGGCATCCCTTAAGTCAGTGTTGGCTATGAGAGTAAACCACCGCACGTCCAAAAATCGCTAGTGAGAGACAGACGGACAAGGCCACTCTTGAAGACGCCACGACATCAAACAGTAAGAAATGTCAAGGAATGGGGAACGAAAAAGTAAAGAAATGGAGCAAAAAGAAAAAGAATGTGAGAGAAAAGAAGAAAGGATAACGGAAAATGGGAGTGTGAGAGGCTGCGGGATAACAGATGGAGGAGGGAGGAGAAGATAAGAGGCGAACGAAGATAAATACAGACATGTGCTGGTAATCTTGAGGGAGAGAGAGAGAGAGAGAGAACTTTGAGAGAAGCTCTGGAGTTTAGGAGCAACTCATTACCCAAGACCCAACCTTAACCTTGATCCTCTCTCTCTCTCTCTCTCTCTCTCTCTCTCTCTAATTGCCCGCTGAGCCACCATTTCATATCTCATTTCTTTCTTCTATTTTTAATCTCTCTCGGTCATTTCAAGCCATATTGGGGGCTGGATTTTTTTGTCGGCACCTAACATGGCGATAATGTAAACGCCTGCGTCTGTGTTTGTGTTGGTGTGTGTATCTTTCTGTTGCCGAAATATCTCAAAATCAAGTGGGCAAATTATATCCAAACATGGTGGGCAGTATTCTAGAATATCTGGCTTGTTAACAGTATTAGCGAATCTGCGATATGTCTCCGATTGCCGGAGGATTACTAGCTTTGTTTAAAAACAGGAAAGCTAAGAGACACTGAAACGTGGCGGTGAAATCCTAAGGCTTTCTTCGATTTGGCGAACCTGCAATAATATACCTCCGATTGCCAGATTACAAATTTAGTGTTTTTGTGATGGCAGGCGATACGCATTCGTGGGCGAATGCTTTGGCATTTATTGTCGCCCGCTTTTATCAAGGCTGAGCGATAATGTTTTTGCCCGCGTCTGTGTGCGTGTGTGTGTGTGTGTGTGTGTGTGTGTGTGTGTGTGTGTGTGTGTTCCCTTTATATCATGAACATCTTGAGCTATCGACATGAAACCTTCAGGGTATCAAGATATGGCCAAAATCTTCCGATCCTCCCCCGGAGGGGCCTCGACCCCTCGGACCCCACAGGTGGGGGCTCGGCCCCCCACCCGAATTTAACTCACCATTCAGCACATGAAGACTAGTGGTGGCGGAGTGCAGGTTGGACGGCAGGCAGGTGTAGTTCCCTTCGTCAGTAGCGTCCGCGTCGGTGATCACTAGGGTGGAGGTGACGCTCATCTCGCTGCCCTGGCCTCCACGCCTCGCCTCGCTGATCTGCACGCGGGGGTTATGGTACTCCAGGACCCGCTGCCCGTAGTGGTACCAGAAGATGTAGTCTGGAAGCTGTACCGTGGAACTGACGGTGCATTCCAGGCGTGCTGTTGAACCCCGCCTTACGTACTTGTCCAGCGCACCCGATACTTCTACCTGGGGCACTGAGGAGAGAAATGGAGGAATTTTGGAGGTAAATGGAGAGAAATGGAGAGATTGTGGAGGAAGATGAAGAGAAATGGAGAAATTGTGGAGGGAAGTGGATGAAAGATGTGGAGGGAAATACGGTAGTAGTCTGGAGGCTGCACTATGAAGTTGACGGTTCTTTCTGGTAGTGATTTCCGTCTTACATATTTCTCAAATCCTCCTAATACTTCTACCTGGGACACTGTAGGAGGTAGAAGAATGGGTAGATTAATCAAAGGAGTGGGGTAGTGTGCAGAACGACTAATATGAAGTTGAAAGACAGGTGCAGACGACTGGAAGGACTGCGAAGAAAAAAACAAGAGGTGAAGAAACAGAGGAAGAAAACTGAAGGGGGTTTGGTAGTAGGTGGAGAGGGGCGTGGAGTGGAAGGTGAATGATAAGAGGTGGAGTGATAGATGTGGTCTGCAAGATGCGCCGTGGAGTTGACGTTGCATTGTAATCTTACAATTGATTCCCGTCGTACGTGTTTCTCAAGTGCTCCGGATACTTGTACTTGGGACACTGTAGGGGGTAGATAAGTAAGTAGATGACGAGGCTGGCAGGTAGATGAAGGAGGAAATGTTGAGACGGTTGACAAGGGGTAGACAGGTAGATGAAGAACAGAATGAATATGGGAGACAACTGATAAGAGGTAGATAAGTAGATGAAGAGGGACAGAAGAAATGTGAAGGGCGATTGATAAGGGGCAGACGAACAGATGCAGAAAACAGGAAGGACTAAGAAGCAACGTTAGTCAAAGGTAGGAGTACAGACGAAGAGGAATGGGAGGGAATTAATTATAGATATAGAGACAGACTGAGAGAGTGAGGAAACTTAGATGTTGGTAAAGCTGGAGGAAGTTTACGACACACGAACGTCATTTAAAAAGATACTAAGATGTCATGGGTAATACAGATCCCAAGAAAAAGGTGTTAAAGAGCATCCAAACCTTTATAACGAGAAACTATCCAAATGTGTGGAAGAAATATGTTGAATCATGACCAATTTGAGAGAGAATTCACAAGAGAGGGACTGAATGTGGAGTGAAATCAACAAGAGGGAAGAATATGACAGAAGGCTAGGAAACCAGGGAGAGAGGTGGATTTAGGAAGAAAATTAGGCGGAAACGTACATGATGGAAAGCGGATCGGGGTGGAATGAAGAATGTGGAGCTGAGCCTGGATTAGGATTAGGTGGCAGAGGATTAGCGTACAGATCCATTTGAACTGGACACTCCGATGATAGTTCTATTTTTTGTTATTTTCCCTTTTCCTGTTTATATATGATTCCCTGTTTTTCTTTCCCCTTTTTTTCCTGGCTCCTATATGCTACCGTACTTTTGCAATGTTCCTTTCTTCGTGTTTCGGATCGTTAGCCTGTTATTGTGATTCGTGTGTGTGTGTGTGTGTGTGTGTGTGTGTGTGTGTGTGTGTGTGTGTGTGTGTGTATGTGTGTGTGTGTGTGTGTTTTTTTTTGTATGCCACCCTGGTTTCGGTGTTTCTTTTTTTCTTTCTTTTCTTTTCCTTTTTTTTCGGCAAATGGGTAAATGTCACTAGATCGCATCAGGTACATAAAACAGGCTGAAAACACATTAAAATACTTAAGCTTGGAAAGTAACAGAACTTAACCTTTTCTTCCGCGATAGATTTGCTGCAGCTTAAAAAAAAAAAAAAAAAAATCTGGCTTTAGCAGGTATATAATACGAAGTTCTCAGTTCTGGATCAAAAGTAATTCAAAAAAATTCTTACACATCTGCCACATTTCATTTCTTTGAGTTAGATATAAAATCGCATTATGTTAGATGATGTCTGCATATCCAGTGAGCCAAATATATTACTGCCTTAAATTCAGAACTCAGATTACAATAAATAAATGTGGCACCAACAAATGTTAAATAAAAAAAATAGTTTGCCTCTCTGCCACGGGACGATGTTATTTATGTAAGGAGGGACGTGTCGCGTAACTGACAAGGAAAACACCGAGAAAATGTTGCGAGTCTTTCCGCCATGTCGGGTAAGTTAACAGGGAGACAGAGGAAAGAATTAGATGATGAGGATGTGAATTTCAGAAGGAACACGGGCAGCATTTTGTGGGTAAGAGGCATTCACAGACACATTCAGGCGTAACTGACAAGGATAGCGCGAAGCAAATATTCCCCCAGACCACGACACGCAACCGTCGATGTGCAATGCCAGGTCCCCATTTGAGTTTCGGTGTCGAAGTGACGAAGAAGGAAAGCACTCAAACTGAGGTGGTGTGAAGTTATTAGTGAAACTGCATAGCAAGAGTGATTATAATTAAATTGAACTGAGAGAGAGAGAGAGAGAGAGAAAGAGAGATGGTGAATACGAAGAAAAAGAAAGAGAGAGAAAAAAAATGACTTGAAGAGGACACTTACCTATAACATTGAGGTGCAAGAGTTTGGACATCTTAGGCTCTGTGGACACCTGACACTCGTACGTGCCGGCGTCCCTCTCCTGCACGTACTTGATGACCAGGGTCCACGTGTCCTTGGTGAAGTGCACGCTGAGCCTCTGGTCGCTGACGAAGGTGTACCGGTCCACCGTCAGGATGTCCGCGTCCCTCCGTCTCACCCATGACACCTAGCGATGGACACGGGAAATACTGGTCATCATTTGTACAATCGGGGGCAAAAATGCGCTTCACGCCTTCAGTTAGATGGCGTAATTTTTCATTTTATTCGTGCTTTACCCAGACGATTTTATTCAGCTTAGGAGAGACCTCTTGCGGCGAACGGGCTAATGAGACCTTTATCTAACCCCTCCGGTTCAAAACATCCTCTCGTAAAGCTGACTAAAATCGTCTGAAGGCAGCAGGCATAAGCTATAAATAATGTCATCGTAGCCATGGGTGGGGGTAATATTTCACTTTATATCTCAGTTTTCTCTGCTGGGTACTATTCTGCAAATGAGAGATGCTTCGTATGTTTCTCTACTCATACACGATTCTCTCTGATATGATGTGGCTGGGAGGAAAATGACGGATGTGCCCTATGTGTGAAGTAAACGCAGTGGCATAATATATAAATTTTCTTCCATGACAATACACTGACGACATGGAGGTTGTGGTTATTTATTCCGAATAATTATTGTGTGTATACTTGGTTGTTTATTTGTTGGTGTTTAGTCACGATCACCTGTTTGTTTTGTTTCATACATTGCTTTTATTACTCAGTCCTCGAGCCCAAGTCACCTGTTGAATATCTGGTGTTGATTCTCCTTTTTTTTTTTCCCCTTAAATCATGAACAGCTACGTCATTATTATAAAAACTTGCCCTTTTGTACCATGATTCATATTAGGGCATTTGTTTTTTGTCCTTTTTTTTTTTTTTGTATGTTCCTTGAGACCCAGCAATCCTTCCATACGCCATCTACGTCTCCTCATTCATGCCACCGCCTAGACGCTGCTTGCCACCCTCTTTTCTTGATATTAAGGAAATCCCACACCGTCCAGTTCATTTATAGGCAACAGTAAGGTAAATTTCTCTGTATGCTGGCGGGCACGTTAATATGTACAAAAAGCAACTACAGCACAAATATCAGTAGTAATTGTTGTGTAATGGGATTCGAACCTGTAAGTACCAGCTCCTTGCAATGTTCACACACACACACACACACACACACACACACACACACACACACACACACACACACACACACACACACACACACACACACACACACACACACACACACACACACACACACACACACACACACACACACACACACACACACACACACACCTCCTTCGACATCCGTTTTCTCGTTAGTACATTTTCCCCTCCGCAATTTAACGCCACCCAGCATCAATCATCTTGTAAAGCTCCATTTCTCTGTTCCTTCCTTGCCTTTCCTTCCTTCCTTCCACCAACGCACCTTCCCTCCACCCTTCGCAAGATATATTCCGGTACCTCCATTACGCCACAGCGAACCGTCTTGATTATGAGCCCCAAGTTAGTTTGCCGACCCACATCCACCATCTTGTATAGCCCCATCACTCTGCCTCTTCCTTCCCTTTCTCCCTCTTGCATTCCCTCCTTCCATCCTTCGCAAGTTGGGTTTTCCTTCTCCCGTCTCCAACATGCCTCTAGCCTTCCTTCCTTCCACTCAAGTAATGTCCTACCACCTTAATCTCGGCGCAGTAAACCTAAATTAATTCTGTTCTCATGTGAGCTAATTTTCCAGGTCTAAACCACCATCTCTTGCACTCCCTTCTCTCTCTTTCTCCCTCTCTGGTATGCCACTAAAATTCATTCCCACGACCCTTCGTCAGATTAATTCCGCTGCTTCAAACACGCCTCAGCAAACGGCTTTATCTCTATATTAGCTAGTTTGCCGGTCCGTATCCACCTCGTACACTTCTGGCCACTCACTTCTCTTTCTCTTGCCAACAATATGCCACTAACTTTCCTTCCCTCTGACCCTGCTTAAGATTTATATCACCCCTCAATCACGTCTTAGCACGCGTCTTTCTTCCTGTGTGAACTAGTTTGCCGGTCCACATATAGCCACTCACTTCCATTTCTCACACCTCCACCCCCAATATTCCTCTAACATTCCCTCCTTCCCCCACGCCAATTGTAAGAAGTATTCCACCACATCAGTCTCGGCGCAACAAACAATTCTTGACCTCACGTGGACCCAAGCTTGTTTGATCAGGTCCCCATATTATGTGCTATATTCTATGGGCATATGAAGTTACCTAGCATCTCTGCCTTGCCCGTTCATATAGCAAATTCATATTCTCGACCACCATATTGCTACAGACTATGGTGATAAAATAAATATATGAGACTAAAATCCTTCTGGTTCGCCTGTTTGGTTCTGATTTACTACCGAACTTGAAAATGTAAACTACTCCTACTCTGTTTGCCTGTGTGTAGTTGACTGATTACCTGACTTGCAAGACTGGTACCCCATTCCCCTGCCTTCCCCTCAAGTCAGTAGTTGGAAACCGGATCGATCTGCCAACTTACACTGAACGGTCATTTTTATTTATATTCTTTTCTGCTTAACTCTGCTCAGATTGTCGTACTTTTGCAGCTTATTTCACGTAGGTCAGTGGAGGAAAAAGACAGTACTGCTGCACTACATCATTGCCATAGCGCTTCTTCATGACTAGCACCATATTTTACTGTTAATTTATTAATACAACTGTGCACTGAAGAGGGAGGAATTGCAGTTTTAGGCCAGGTTAGAGTAAAAGCAGTATAGATGTAACTCCTTCCTACCCTTCTTATCTTTGTGAATTTATCTGATTAACTGACTTGCGAGACTGGCCGACGAGTTACTCCTTTCTTTCATGTTCCACTCGCACACCAACTGCTAGAAAACTGATCCCATTTTACCTTAGCCTAGTTTTTTTTTTTTTTTTTTTTTTTTATTCCATGTAACCGAGTGGCAGAAAAGGACAGCACTATGACTCTGCCTCTTTTCCAAAATACTTCTTCGTGACTAGCATCATATAGTAGCGTTAATCTATTGTTACAACTCAGCATTCAAGATGGAGAGATGGCATTTTAAAGCCACGTTGGAATAAAAGCAGTAAAATAGTCTGACAATCAATTTGCTTAGTAGTAGTAGTAGTAGTAATAATAATAATGGTAATAGTAATAATAATAGTAACCAAAATAATGCGTCTTAGGATTGCGATTTATAGTTAAGATTTATACTTACAGGAAAAACAACAGATAAAAGTAGAGCGTGCGTTATTATTTCTTTGCCCAGCCTAGAAAACATTAATAAATTTTTTTCCTACAACAGAAGTTTTAGAAGTTTGTTTTTCAGCGTTCTGATTTGTTGCTCGTTTGCACCCTTGACATATCCTTTATCACAGTAACGCGTGTGTGTGTGTGTGTGTGTGTGTGTGTGTGTGTGTGTGTCCCATATCTCACCCTGGACGTCTCATTAATTGCAATTATATCTTCCTGGATTAGGTTGGTTTTTGTTTTTCGTGTGTGTGTGTGTGTGTGTGTGTGTGTGTGTGTGTGTGTGTGTGTGTGTGTGTGTGTGTGTGTGTGTGTGTACTCGCTGGCCCCACATGACATTCCTCTCATCACAATTAAAACTTGTGTGTGTGTGTGTGTGTGTGTGTGTATCTCACCCCTGACATTCTTCTTTCACCGCATTTATAACCTGGTGAAAGTACGGATTAATTTCAGCGTTGACCCACTCTCCTCTCCATGACATTTTCTTCCATCATCATCATCATCACCATCATTTGTTTACTCCACCTCCTCCGTATTTTCTTTATCATCATCATCATCACTTGTTTATGCCATCTCTCTCTCCCATGATATTTTCTTTATCATCATCATCATCATCACTTGTTTATGCCATCTCTCTCTCCCATGATATTTTCTTTATCATCATCATCATCATCATCATCACCTGAGCACCAGTCATGATTAATTTACTTGTACTTCCCCTTCCATGATTCCTTTAGGCCATTGTTTTCCCCTGATCTTGCATTTACTGCACTAGAAACAGACAGCTTAACAATCCAGGTCCCTATTTCACTTCTAGGTGCGACACAGGCTGGGGTAAAGAAGATCCTGCCCCGTGATCTCGTGTGCCCAGGAGTCGAACTTGGGACCTCTTTGTTTTGTGAGCAAGTGTGCTGCCTGTTACACCACCACCTCCCTCAGCTTGAAGGGTAAGCGACAATTTGTACTGTTTGCCTTACCTCAGTGAGTGCTATGATGATGATTTCTCTCTCTCTCTCTCTCTCTCTCTCTCTCTCTCTCTCTCTCTCATTTCTGTCTTTTTCGTTTCGTGCATCATATATTTTAGTGGAAAATAAGGGAGCAACAGTGATGGATAAGTGGTTGGTGGAATGAAGACCCTAATACAAGGCAGGGGACTGAGTGTGGTGGCTAGGAGACATTTCTACGAGGGAGTTTCCGTATCTTTATAAACATATGGGTGTCAGACTCTGGCGTGGCGTAAAAATGAAAAGTCGAGAGTAAGAGCAGTGAAAATGGAGTTACTGAGGATTCTGCGTGGAGTGAAGAGAGTAGATAGGATAAGGAACGGTGTGATTCAGGGATGCCGCCGTGTCGAAGGAGTGAGGGGACAGTGGAAGGATGCTAAGGTGAGGAAGTGAATAAAATGAATTTCAAAGGAACAGGTGCTGAGCTTTAACCCATAACACTTCGGATGTGTTATGAGGGCAGGAAACACGTACACAGGCGTAACTGACAAGGAAAGCATCCAAACTTCTGTATGCAACCGTCATTTTACATTCCAAGTCCCAAATGTCATTTGTGGGTAGCAAACTGAGTAGGTTAACAAAGATCGCAACTGACAGACAAGGAAAGCACCCGATCTCCCTAAAATAAGACACGCAACGTTCACTTTACATCCCAGGTCCCTATGGTCATTCTAGGTAACGAAAAAAGATTGGAATAAGTTAGCCAGATGTCAAGAAGACGCCACTACTCTTACTAACTCAGGAATCTAACTCGCGTTCTTCCAGTTTCGCGTCAGATATGCTAACCAGTGGCCACCCTCATCCTCATACCCCAGTTAGGAATGCATTGAGTCATATATCACCGCCAGGACGCCAGCGGGACCCCAGTATTTATAATTCCCCCTTGCCATTCCTTACACGTCTGTTTGGCTCTGATTACACTGAGTACATTTCCCACGTCTGGTATTTGTGGGAGGGACATATTACTGGGTATTTCTCTGCCCCTGACACCCTCCCTGGCACATCATTGTATCTCTATTAGTGGGTGTTTGTCACTCCAGTGTCCTCTCTCTCTCTCTCTCTCTCTCTCTCTCTCTCTCTCTCTCTCTCTCTCTCTCTCTCTCTCTCTCTCTCTCTCTCTCTATCACACACACACACACACACACACACACACACACACGGACGCACGCACGCACGCACGCACGCACCCACCCACACACACACACACACACACACACACACACACACACACACACACACACACACACACACACACACACACACACACACACACACACACACACACACACACATATATACGTACCGTCTTGTCACCCCTCTGCATGACGGTACAGGGCAGGTAAGCGACTGTGCCCTGATGTACCGTAATGTTGCGAGGCTGGGGGTTGGGGAAGTAGGGGCCCGTGTACAGCCCTGCCCCTGCCCCTACCCCTGCCACCACACACCCTGCCAAGGAGGAAAAATGGAAAATTAAATAAGTCGAGTTTTTTCATTGCTGTTAGGCCTACTTCTCTCCTTATTTCCAACGCTCAGCAGAAGTGAGACAGAAATAATAAATGAGGTGAGTTTACCGTTGTTCTCTCTCCTTTCACCATACACCCTAAAAAAGAAAAAAAAAAGAGAAAAAAAAAAGGGAGGGAGAGGAAATTTAATATGTCCATTGTATCCGTTCTTTCTTCCTCTCCTCACAGCTCCCCCAGTCGAAGTGAAGTAGTCGTGATAACTGTAGAACATTAGAACATAATAGATTTGTTATTGTTCTAAACCCCTTTGACCTGAAGACGTCTTTTTCGTTTTGTTATAGCCAGCATCAGGCAGTTTTATTTAGTTGAGGAGGTTCCCCTTATACTGATGTCCGAAATGTCTCTAAAATTTAACATAATCGCATGGAGATAACGATAACATTATTGTTGTACAGGACGTCATCTTTCTGGAGAACTTAAGCTTTCCACCTACACCATTGAGGAGGAAAAGGGAAATTTTAGACAAACTGTGACGCTTTTCCTTGTCACAGTAATGTCGGAGAGGAAGATTAAAGCCTGGACATTTCCCTATGACACCCTGACTGGAAGAAAAAGGAAAAATAATAACATAGATTCTCCCTCCTGTATTTATTCTTGCAAAAAGGACAAATTAATTTCTAGTTTGAGTTTTATCCCTGCTTCTACCCTTATTAAAACACATCGTATCAAAAAGGAACAGGGAAAATGAAAACTGGACTCCCTTCCCGTTCATCAGAAGTAAAGTATGAAATCCGGTACGATTATTCCTGTGTGTGTGTGTGTGTGTGTGTGTGTGTGTGTGTGTGTGTGTGTGTTTTATATTCTGGGAACACTGTATTACGAACAGTGGTACACGACACATATGAATACAGATATCAGCATTGTCGCGTAAATATTTCGTGCTGACCCTTATCAGTGTCAGTCGGTTGGCATTTTAGATTAGACGAAGATATTCCTCACCCCATTTTGATGATGATGATGATGATGATATGCGAGTCGTCTTGTATAACTCCTTTCATTATGAGAGGTCTTTCGTAAACTAAATTAAAAGAAAAATCCGGTAGAGACAGGAGGAAAATAATTGTAACCTGCACCAGAAATCCACCCGGTCTTTTCTTCTGCTTCCTTATACTCGTACGTAATCTTTTAGCCGTGGCAGGGAGTAAAACGCATAAGGTAACCAGCACTAGGCAACAGTTATGGGAATCCACCTTGGAAACATCTGCAGCTGAGTCACTCGAGCATATAAGCCATTTCATTCCAAGAGGTCTTTGTTAAATTAAGTGGCTTGGCCGTAGAAGAAATTTAAAAAGAAAAAAGAAATTGACAAACTGGATATCAGACATAATAACCCACAGCGTAAGTGTTAATAGCGGTTGTTTACTAGCCCCCTCACTGTAAATTTTTCTTATATCTGAATAAAGTCGTAGCAGGAATTTCAAGGCTAATGATAACCTGCGTCCGAAATCGAGCATGATATTCCATAGTGTGGGTGTCAGTGAATCATGTCCATCACGAACCAACACGAGAGCATTTACGGAGAGTGATTGTACCATTAATTCTGTACACGTGTCACTTGCAACACTAATCCTCCATAATTAACGAATACTTTAATATCCGGGACATCCAACTCGCTAATGAAACTGGGAGAACCCGATTTTGAGTCATGAAGCGTTTCGACTCTTGGACAAATTACTTTCTCCTCATTTTCCTTGTCCTCCAGCAGTATATTGGCGATTCGTTTTCTAGGGAAACTTAATTGTCTTCTTTAATGGCTCTTTTGTAGTTCATAGGCATTTTATTCATGTCTTCTCCAGCAGGCACCACGAGGCATATTTATTGTCGAACGAGCCAACTGACCCGAAGCATACGTGTTCCGAACCACTGTATTTCGACATGTGCAAGGAATTAATGGTTTAGACTCTCTCTCTCTCTCTCTCTCTCTCTCTCTCTCTCTCAACACTATTATCACTTCCAAAACTGGGTGCTCAGTGTGTCGATAATTTAAAATGTAATCAGATATCCAGCAAACTTAACGTTGTAATGTTTCATCTTCATAGACTTTCGTATCGAACAGGCAAGCGAGTTGGAAAACAGAATTTGTCTATACATCATTCACTTCTTGTGTTCTTCATCGCATTCATGATTCTGATATATGAGAGTTCCTTGAAGTTAATCTCTCTCTCTCTGTCTCTGTCTCTCTCTCTCTCTCTCTCTCTCTCTCTCTCTCTCTCCAATGTTCGTATGTCACAAAGTTAGCCCATCATTACCTTTACAGTTAATAGCGACCCGATATCCAGCAATTATATAGATATATCGTTTCACTGTTAAACCTTGAAAAAGTGCAACCGACAGGCATATAAGTCTCTCTCTCTCTCTCTCTCTCTCTCTCTCTCTCTCTCTCTCTCTCTCTAATACACGCGTGAGTTTTTCAGGGAGACATCAAAGCGGTTATCTCCACAGCTCAGATACATGAAGAGACCACAGCAGACTAGCGGGTTAATTCAAGCAGCAATTTTAGCGACGGGCCGTAATGGTTCCAGGAGTTTCTTGTTCTCGTCCACACACACACACACACACACACACACACACACACACACACACACACACACACACACACACACACACACACACACACACACACACACACACACACACACACACACACACACACACACACACACATGTAGGCTACACTCATGAACGCACACCTGAGCGCTCCTGCACACAAACACACATCAGTCATGCTAGGAATAACACACACACACACACACACACACACACACACACACACACACACACACACACACACACACACACACACACACACACACACACACACACACACACACATGAACGCACACCTGAGCACTCCTGCACATAATCATACATCAGTCAAACTAAGGAGAGCACACGCACGCACGCACGCACGCACGCACGCACGCACGCACGCACGCACGCACGCACGCACGCACGCACACACACACACACACACACACACACACACACACACACACACACACACACACACACACACACACACACACACACACACACACACACACACACACACACACACTGCTTCCTTGCCATGAATAAACCGGCGGGACAATGAATGTGGTTTTGTGAATGCCGTGAACAGGAACAACGAGCAGGATGTAACCATTATACTCGCGGCTTGCACGGGGGGGGGGGGAGTTAATGTACATACTCCAAGTAATTATACGTCTTTATGCACTACTGAAACTGTGAATGAAGCCTGTGAATGTGGTGAATGACTCAGTGAACGATATACCCCAGTTTGTATACATGAAGTGAATAATATACTTCTTGGACGATGAGTGTAACCAGAGAAAGCGTACGATAGTGAACATGACTGAAAATTAATATACGTGTAATGGTACATGTAGGCTTTCATCCATTCATTTGTAGTGGCTCCCTGACACGACTCTACACTGAGGGACAAGGTAAATGATTCTCGTAGCCCAGGAAACTATTTACTACGCTGGGTGGTAACCATGATGGAGCGAGCACCTGGTGGGCTACTGAGTTAAGGCCGCTCCAGTCGTGTGTAGCCTATAAGGGTTTTTATCTGAGGGTCCATTGGGGTTTCTTGTTCTCTAAATACCGCTCAGGGAAGAGGGACTGGTCAGTTTTGCCATATATTTCTAAACCACGAGAGAGGTTTCTTAAACATATCAAAAATACCTTAAACCAAGATAGAATATATTAATAAAGGACATTGCCATAGTGAATTGATTAACCCCTTCACGACGATGACTTTATTATAGTCTTGCTGGGTTCAGACGATTTTATTTAGCTGAGGAGAGATTTCGTTTTCTTTATATACAATTCCTAACCCTTTTGCTTTCCATTTGAGAGAGAGAGAGAGAGAGAGAGAGAGAGAGAGAGCTCAAAGGAGTTACATTAATAGAAGACTTACTCTAATTACATATTCATGAGCAGAATAACAAAGAAAAACAGAGAGAGACAGAGAGAGAGAGAGAGAGAGAGAGAGAGAAGAGAAAGAAATACGAAGGCAGTAGACTAACATTCCCATTGACACGTTCATTTGGGAGACGAACGATTCAGTCTTGCATGAACGTTCCCAGCTACTCATTCTCTCTCTACAAAAGCCTGATGGATATAATAATAATAGCCCTGCCGTTGGTAATTAGAGGATGTGGGCTCCGGTTATTTTCCGGGTGAACGATAGATGGCAATTTTTTACCACTGGATTATTAGAATTATTGCATGCCCGAAAATTAGTAGGAAAAAATGCAGTAAACAGGATTGATGCCGTTAGTTTTGATTACATTTATTTTTTTGTGTCTTACAGCACCATCGTCATCATCATCATCATCATCATCATCATTATTACCTTCTTCCCGTTATCTTATATTCGTTTGGTAATCTTCAGAATTGGAACAAGATAACATAAAAGCAGAAAAAAAGTTATACGAGTATCACTTGAAAATCGACTTGCATGCGTCCAGTCATTCTTCATTTCAGTATATCGAAAAGCCGTCCAACCATCATTCATTCCTATATTGCCCTGTCAGACGCATAGGAGTCTTGAACTGAGTTATATATTCCACCATTTAAGACGAGGATGATCGTTCACCTGTCCTTGAGTGGCATTGTGTGAGCAGTAAACTCAAACCACTCCTTGAACTTGCACCCTCCTGGGCTATGTCCGGCTGGATGGAGAGCTAATGTCTTTAGCTTTTTTGCTGTGACGTACTTTTTTTTTCTGATTTTCCCAAGCCGATTTTTATCTGCAAGCCGATAACACACCACAACAAGACTATCAAACTCTGTATTCTGTTTTGACAATTACGGGACAATTTTATCTGGCTCAGTAAAACCCGCCAAAGCAAGCGTTAATGACTGTCTGGCTTTTGATCTTGTATTGACCGTCTACAAACTATTTCATTTGGTTGAGGAATGTCCGCTGCAGCGAGAATGTTAACAATTATCTTGCTTAGCCCAGAGGTTGCCTGTTACGAGCTTTGAAGTGCATTTGGCTGACTGTATACATTATTGCTTCACATGGGGAGGGGGGGAGGGCTCAGTTAAAGGGTTAACATAATGTGAAACAGAAACAGAAATTCAAAATAAACCTTTGATATAATTTGCTACATTACGGTTCTGAAATTTCACACAAAATATTGCTGGGAGGAGGATGTAAATGCATTCACATATTTATGAATAATTAAACTATTAAAATCTGGTGAATCCACGTACCATTCAACTGCATTTTCATTTACCTACATTGGACCAGGCACAGTCAGGGAGAAAGTTTACCTACTATTCCACTTCGCCAATTTGTACTTTATGGCATGTCCCTGACTTTCGAACCAGACGCATCGTATGAAAGAGAATTATATATATAGACAAGGAAGCATACCAAGCCTCTCTCAGACTGGAAATAAGAGCACTAGGTAGCAATGCAAAGCGAAAATTATAAGAAGTGAAATAATAGGGAATTTTGGTTTCCTGCTGTACCAATGAAGCAGGTCCTCATTAGTTTGTCTTAAAGCTTTGTCTCTTGCTTTCCAAGTCCCATCTCCTTCCGTAATCTATATTACCCCTCATAAATGTCGTATATCTTTAATAATAATAATAATAATAATAATAATAATAATAATGATAATGCTACTCACTACTACTACTAATGCTACTACTATACTACTACAACTACTACTACTACTACTACATTATGACTACTACGGATACTGCTAATACTGTGCTATTGAATTAGGCTACAACTGCTACAACTACTACTGCTACTACTACCGTACTACTACCACTACTACTACTACTACTACTACTAGTAGATGTAGAACAATTAAAAAATATTGTATGAAACTTACCTATTACTAGTGAAGCGAGGAAAACATATACACTCCTGTGCATCATTCCGACGACAGAGAGAGACTTCACTTCTTTCACTTCACTGATTTCACCTTTTTCTTTCCCTCAGTATACCATCTGTTTCATGCCCATCGTTTATCAGGTTATCGTATTTGCCTCGTGTTTGTTTGTGGTTGTTTTGGATAGTATCATTTTTAGCTTTCTGTTGTAAATTTTGGAAGACTGCGTTTCGTATTTTTTTAAATCTCGTGTTTTGGAATTGGTTTTGAGATATTTAAAAATTGTTTACTTTCGTTTGATATTTGCGTTTCTTCTTCCCTTCCTCTTCTTTTTCTTCTTCCTCTTTTGCTGCTTCTTCTTCTTCCTCAGAGCGAGGAAGAGGATAGGGGTTGGGGAACTCTATGAAAAGAACTTAAAAAAAAAGAAAAGAACAATGGATAGAGGAGCAGGAGTAATGAAGCAACAAATATAAGGAAAAATAATGGAAAGAAGAGTAGAAGGGATGGAAAAAAAAATATAAAATGAGAAAGGAGAATGAAGAAGAAAACAGGAAAGAAACCAAGGGGGAAAAAAGAGACACAGAAAGCCAGAGACGGAAAAGAAAATCAGAAGAGTAAAACAGAAAAGTTAAACAGCGAAAAGAGAGGAAAAGGAGAGAGCAGATAATAAGGAGGAGAAGTTGGGAGAGGACAGAAAAAAAAGAGAATGGATGAAAGGGTAAAGAAGATAGCTGGGTAGAGAGAGAATATGAAACAAAAAAGCAGAGAATGAAGACAGACAGACAGACAGAGAAGGATAAAGGTGATGGAAGGTGAGAAAGAGTCAAAAATACATTTAGGAAACTTAAAGAAGGGCACAAAATTTTAAGACTTGAGGGGAGAGAGGACTAGAGACAAAAGGTGCAGAGAGAGAGAGAGAGAGAGAGAGAGAGAGAGAGAGAAGATGGTAGAAGGGAATGAGAAAGGACAAAAAAAAAATCAGATAAAGAAAATGAGATGGATGGGAATATGGAAAGAAGAAATTTATAGATGACGGAAAGGTGAGAAAAGGGGAATAAAGAAATATAAGAAAAGAGATGAATAAAGGAAAGATAAAAACAGTCCAAAGGAAGACGAAAATAGTAAAAAAAAAATGTTCTTAGGATGGTGCAAGGGAAGGAAAACGAGGAAGGAGAGAAATGGGTGAAATTAACAAGAAATATAAAGATAAATGAGTCGCAAGGGAAGGAAAAAAGAAAGGGAAAGGAAAAAGCTGATCAGAAAAAATATAATACGAGGTAATACGAAAGGAAAGGGAAGACTTAAAAATAATGTGGAAATAAAAGAAAAGGACCCATAAAGAAAACAAATGACATGTGTAAGATAAAATAGAAAGTAAAAATGAGCCAAAGAAAATTAATTAGTAAGAAAAAAGGACAAAAGAAAATTAATTAGATAGTGAAAAGGGCAGAAGAAAATGAATGTGAAAAAAAAAGGTTAAAATAAAACTTTGTCACGTTCCTATCGACCCTTCGCCACCTTCACGCTCAAGTCGTTCATATCTGCAAATAGAAAATACGATCCTTGTGTTAATAATGTGGATATAATAAATACAGTATTATGAGAGTGACAGTCTATAATAGTGTGTAGGGAATAACAACAACAACAATAATAATGATGATAGTAATAATAATGATAATAATAATTAGCTACATTTTTCTCAGCCTACCAGCAGATCAAAGGACCACACTCAGTTCTTCGAAATAGTACCATCCTTCTCACAGTTTATGCAGGATTGATAAAAATGTCAGTATTATCTCTCTCTCTCTCTCTCTCTCTCTCTCTCTCTCTCTCTCTCTCTCTCTCTCTCTCTCTCTCTCTCTCTCTCTCTCCTTGCAATATCCCCAATACAGTACACCCGACCCCGTTATTGCACTCACATTTTATCCTTCCAAGCCAAGCGCGCTTTCCTTCCTTTCTAAATATATTCCAGATTGATTTATATATATATTTCTCTTCTCTAAGCTCACTGTGTTTTCCTCCATGGCAGTCACCCCTCCTCACATACCTGTTATATATATATGCCCATTTTTGCGTTTATTTTTTGTTCCTGCCATTTTCTGATACACTGACTGCATCTATAGTCATTTTCTCTACATTTCTTCATTCTGTATACTGTCTAAATAGCCTCTGTCTTTATCTCTAGATTCCACACATGTTTTAAGTAACCACAGACTTCTCTTTTCTACTTGCCAAATAAATTCTCAGTTACCTACTTAGAGAGAATACTTAAATATATTCTGCATTCATCCTTGCACTACAAATACTTTTTCTATATATTCTTACATTTTAGTTACTTTATAGATACACCATTCATAACCTCATACCTCTTCCTGGAATTAATGCGTATGCAAAACCGCTTCTTGCCATATGGCCTAACCTTGCATGCTCTTGGAACGGAATTAAGTCCAACCTGTTATTACACCTGTATTTCATCCTTGCAGGCCATTTGTACTTCTCTTGTTCTCTAAATGCATTCTAAATAACTCCAATATAAAGTTCTTGACTCTAAAAACACTTATAATATTTCCTGCCATTGGAACACAATATAAATAATTTCTACATAGTGAAAAACAGCTAATTACACTCTAAATTATGAATAACTGTTATATACATTATGACTTTCTAACTAACATCCATATACTGTACATTCCAGAAATAAAAATATATATAAAATCCTCTTGCAACATGACCTGACCTTCGTGGCACTGGGATTGCAACAAAGCCGAATCAATTATTAAGCTGGTATTTTATCCCTGCAGGCGAGATCCGCTTTCCCTGCGCTCCAAATGCGGTCTAATTCCTATATTCATTTTTACAATTTCACCTGCTCCCTGCAGTGACGTATTTTCCTCCAGACGATTTAATTCTGGTTAAGAAAGGTAGGAAAGATCTCTTGCACACACACACACACACACACACACACACACACACACACACACACACACACACACACACACACACACACACACACACACACACACACACGTTTAAAATATTTTCCTGTAAACTGAACTCACACCGTCCTCACACTCCAAATTCAATGGAACTGACTTTTTCATTACATTTGTACGTTATTCATGCAGCCAACATATACTTTCCATGCTCTCGTAATACATTGAAAGTAATTCCTACGTGCGCTCTCTGCTCAAATTACGTGTACAGTATTTTCCTGTAATATTAGCACACCTTCCCTGCGGTCCAGAATCATTTACAACAAACATATTGCTTTCATGGTTTGTGTTTGCAGTTTAAATATACCTTCCCTGCGCTTTCAACACATTACAAAAAAATACTTTGTACAATTGCCTGCAAAAGTTCCGTCCCTCTTCCTTTCGACCAGTAACTCAAAACATTATATTAATTTTGGTGGTTGAAAGTAACAGTTGGATAAAAGTAACTGTTTAACTAACCGAATAGATTACAGTAAGTACATGCAACTTTTCCCCAACGAATATGATGTTATGGGTTACTGAAGGACGGGAGGGGGAATGAAACTTTAGCCGGAGACTGTAGATTTCTATTGTAGTGCCACTAGAATAAATGTAACACTGGATTGACTACGGAGACCTCGGGAACTACTTGAGAGAGAGAGAGAGAGAGAGAGAGAGAGAGAGAGAGAGAGAGAGAGAGAGAGAGAGAGAGAGAGAGAGAGTGCTTAGATACGGCAGTTTCAAGCATACCTTTTAGTACCCTGTCTGGGCCAGTGACAGATTCCTTAACCTGCACTCTAAAAATGTTTACGTAGGGGGCCCTTATTCAGAAGTAAATACTTAATCATACCTGTGGGTAAATAGGGCTAGTCTGATGTCAATATTGAAAATTTAAGGATAGAATCAATGAAACTGAAATGCATGACAGTGAGAAGTAGAGTAAAATCCTAAAAATCGAGAGTTGCGTTGTCTGTAAGAACTCCGTGAATAAATAAGAAGACAATGAAGTAGCAATAATACTGTCAGTGATACTCCTGTTTTTGGATTAAGTATGCGGTATGAATGCACTGACATGGTTAATAATCAGTATGATATCACTATATGGGGTAACATTGGTCAAGACTTCAATTTGTGATGTAGGTCTTGCGTGTTTTGCTTTGCTTTCGCCAGTTTTTATAGACGTAGTTAGTGCATTTGCTTACACTACTTAATGCCATCGCAGTGCCTAGTTATGGAATGGGGATATGTGACGGGCTGGGCCAATCACAGAAAATAAACAATATGGGGGGTGTTAACTCCTTCAGTATGGTGACGCCTTTAATATTTTACTTTCTCTACTAGTGGCGGTAATTTTTTTTCACAGAAGATGAACAGAGGAAGTAAGAGCAAATTAAATAAAAAATGATAATTCCACACTAAACAGTACTGCAAGTGTCCTTCATTATGGGGTACGTGAAGCAACAGGAATTAATGGAGTTCCTTTCTAGTACCTTCACCACCAGACGTCTGTCATAACTCCTTTAATCCAATTGCGTATTTTTCATATTTCTTTTATCATCCACCATGCAATTTTAATGAACTTAGGAAAAATAACTAGTACCAAAGAGTTTGATAAAAGGTGCATACATAGATGGACAGATAGACAGATATTTCTTTTAGTTCTAAAAGTCTTTCCTTAACGGAATAGATCCCCCTGAAAAGTAGTGAAAATAAAATTCAACGTACGTTATCGGAGTGGAGATAAGCTAAATATTAATGTCTGATGTTACCGAGAATAAACTTAAGAGACGATATCATATTGTAGGGGTTAAAGAGAATAAACTGTAAGATGCGATGTCGCACCAAACGAGTTCAAGAATTCCTGGTTCTCTCCGACAGAAAGAATATGATTTCGCCCCTGTTTGTTTGTTTGTTAGTAGGATTACTCAAAAACTAAAAGAGAGATTTGAACTAAATTTGGTGGGTAGATAGCCCATGTCCCAGAGAACAATCGATTAACTTCTGGGACCGATCTGGATCGTATTACAGATTCAGGATCCGGAATTACATTGTCCTTGTCGGAGAGATGGGCTCCATTGAGTGCCCCTCTAGTTTACCAAGGTTTTCCTGTAATACGTATATCCCCTCCTTGCATTTCGAAAAAAGTTTAGGTCGACGGTGTCAGTCAGGAGTTACGTAAAATATAAAGGTTTGATGTTAGTGAGAATAAAGTACGTGATCACACTGAAGAGGCTTACAGTCTCTCGATTACGAACGATTTTCCTGCCATAATATGAACACCCCTCTCTCGCATTCTGTGTACGTTTAGGTCGACTTTTCCAACAAATACAAAGAAACCCTCCTCGCATTTGGCAAGAGGTATAGACCAAAGTTTTTTCTGCATTCCATACAAACCCTCCTTGCATTCCCAACACGTTTCGACCTTTCTTACACGTTTTTAATTCACAGACACCCTTCCTGGTATTCTCCTTACATTATACTGTATTTTTCTTGTACTCGTAATATGGATACCCTTTGCTTGCGTTCGGAACACGTTTAGGCGGAAGTTTTTCTCTAATCCAAAAACCTCTCCTCGCATTCCGAGTACGTTCAATCCGAAGTTATCTCTTAATGCGCACAAAGCTTCCTCGCATTCGGAATACATTTAGGACGAAGGTGTCAGTCAGAGAGCGTGCTGGTGGTGGCATATACACACAAAATATCGGAACCAGATACCCGCCAGGATATTGAGGGCGTAACTTTTGCTCGCGAGTGTTGTTGATGTTGGTGGGCGGAGGCAGCTCACATACACCCACACCCGCACGCGCAGGAATACTTCACAAATAAGTTTCTCTCTCTCTCTCTCTCTCTCTCTCTCTCTCCAGATAATTTTACTTGGTTTAGAAGAGATTTGTTGCTTTGTCGATTTTATTTTTTTCATCAGACAGACACTCGTAATCCGTTTTAGCTCGGTTGATAGCCAAGTGTAGCCAGACAGGAGGATGAAATTAACTGTAGTTCATTCACTTTAAACTGGCTCTGTCTTGTCCTTTTGTAGCCTATTTCCCATGGTTCAGTTGCAGAATAACTCAATGCTACGCCTGCACATTCTGTCCACAGCACTTCTTCGGGACTAACACAATAGTCTACAATTAATCCCTTGTTACAGCTGAACATTAAAGATGGAGAGATGGCAATTGTAGGCCAAGTTAAAATGAACAGAGTCTACTAACCAGTGAGAGTCATTCTTACCTCAGAACTAAGGAATATAGAATTTCATGCAACCACAACTTAGATATGTAGTTAAAGGAATGGCCCAGTTCCCTCACATGAAAACAAACAGACTGTCGTGAGGGGGTTGGAATAGCGATGATTTTTTTTTTTTTTTTTCTTTTTAACTCTCAGACCATTTTATATAGCTTTTGAGAAAACTTGTTACTGAAATGGATAAGGACAATATGCCATCATTTCGTTAATATGTTGCTGTTGCTCCTTCCCAGACGAGTTAATTTAGCGTAGGAAAGGCCGCCACTACTGAAGGGTATAGCAACAATCTCTCTTATGCCCTGCAAAACATACCGTCATTTCAGATGTTGTTGTGGCCACCAAGGAACAATTTTGTGAAGCATAATTTCATGAGAGTCCTGGTAGGCGGCAAACACACACACACACACACACACACACACACACACACACACACACACACACACACACACACACACACACACACACACACACACGCACGCACGCACGCACGCACACGCGCGCGCGCGGAAATAATGCACATTATCCCCAGGCATGGCCTTCTCACTGCGATCGTGTGTTGTTTCCTCCACACATCTGTTATCCGGACACATTCATGGCATATCGACTGTCTGTTATTTACCCTGTATCGATTATCCGGACACTCATTTGCCCCATGTCTCGTTATTTGGACATATTAACAAGACTTGAATATCTGTATACATAATTTCATCTTATTAGCTCACATACCATTCTCTCTCTCTCTCTCTCTCTCTCTCTCTCTCTCTCCCCTTGACACGTCCACAAACACTCACATTAATGTTTTTTACCCACACTCACACAGGAAAACCCTCGAGTTTGGGAAGCTCCCTGTCCCCCCCCTTCTCTCTCTCTCTCTCTCTCTCTCTCTCTCTCTCTCTCACCCCCACTTTTCGTGTCCCAAGCAATGAACATGCAAGAAAGTTTGGATGGTGAAGAATGAGTACTGAGAATTCTAACTTTCCAGACGGGTGAAGTTGGATTGGAGGTATTGGTTCTCCCGCCCCCACCCCAGTCTTTATTATTATTATTATTATTTGCATTTTTATGATGATGATGATGATGATGGTGATAATGATGACGATGGTGATGATGGTGATAATGATGGTGATGACGGTGATGATGATGATGACGAGCAGGGAGACAGAACAGTGAAAGGCAGGTATGGGTAAGAGAGAAAGTCCAGGAAAAAAGAAAGAAGAAGAAAAAGAAGAAGAGGAGGAGGAGGAGATGGGGAAGAGGAATATTGGATTAGACAAACGGTAGAGAGAGGAGATGCAGTGAAACCAGGAGAGAGAGAGAGAGAGAGAGAGAGAGAGAGAGAGAGAGACGAGTGGTCAGAGGAAGCAAAAACTGGAAAATAAAATGGCAAGTAATGACTGAGACATAGCCAGGAACTCAAAAGAGAAGGAAAAAGAGGAAAGTCATGAGACAGAAGTGCCTAAAGAGACCAAGGAAAATCACAAGAACTAAAAAAAAAAAAAAAGACAGGAAGAGCAGAAATAGCGAAAGAGTGAGAATCGCAAGAAAGAGAAGAAATGGAGAAAAAAAAATCAGGACAGAAGCAACAAAAGAAGCAGAGAGAGAGAGAGAGAGAGAGAGAGAGAGAGAGAGAGAGAGAGAGAGAAACAAAAACAAAAGGTCAGAATTCTTCGACTCCTATATGCCTGCCTGATACACATCATTCAACACGCCACGCTGTCATAAGTTTCGCGGAGTTCTCAAAACCGCGAAGCCGATGTGGAATGCTACTGGATCCGCAGGAAAAAAATCCGAATGCCGATTGAAGTTTCGAGCGAGATATTTGCCTACCTGGGTGCAGCTTCAAATGCCACCCGTATTAGGATTTTTAGGACTAGGAGAAAATCGCGGAATCAAATTGAAAAAGTAAGCAGACAGAATTTGAGGAAAATGCGCACAAAAGGAGCAGGTATTTGGCGAAGCTGCAGGCAGAATTACGAAACCTGAAAAAGAGAGCAAAAATTCGATAACACGAGAAAGAGAGAGTAGATATTTGACCAAAAAAAAAAAAAAAAAAAAAAGCGAGAGAGAGGGCAGAAATTTGTCAAAACTCTGGATGATAATATAAAAACTTGAACAAAAAGAGTAGGTATCTGACAGCACTGAAGAAAATACAAAATTCAGAAAAAGCAAGTAATTTTAAAATCATAACACATGCAGAAACGAAAGAAATTGTAAAGGAGGGAGTTGACAGATTGTCGAAATCGTAAAAGAAAAGGTACTGTACAAGCAGAAATTCTCAAAACCATAAAAGAGTAAGGCAGATTAAAACAATTAACAAAGCCATAAAAATAAAATGTAAAAAGGAGTAGGTGGATGCAGAAATTGACAAAGTATAAAATAAAAAGACAATATGCAGAAGTTGACAAAATAAAAGAACTGGTAACAGACATTGACGGACCTGTAACGGGGTAGTGAAGAAATTAACAAAACCTCGAAAGCGCCACTGGATGAATAAGAAGATAAAAATATAAATAGTAAGGTAGGCACGGAAAAAGACCAACCACTAGCCGAAGAAAAGAAAAAGTAAAAACCTGACAAAGCTATACACAGGAGGAGAAGGCATACAGAAATCACCAAAACCGTAAGCGGAAGAGATTGTTAGATACTGCTTGCCTTCTCTCCCAGGTTATTATTTTTTTTCTAGCCATTAAATGCATAGAGACAAAGAGGGTGAAAGGAGTCAAGGCTTAGAAGAAACGGATGGAGTAAAGAGCACCAAGCAGGAGAAGGCGTAGTGAGGTTGCAGGGCCTTTCCTCGTCAGACCTTAAATCAGTGGTAGTTATCTGCCCTACTGACCCAATGTGGCATCGATATACATAGATCTACTTTAACTGCCGTAAGTACTAAGATGGAGATAATTTTCACATTAGACTGTGATGCGCTTTCAAACTGCAAGATGAGTGTGGGGTCCAACAAACTAGATTATGCTGGTGCTGTAGATAGATAGATAGATAGACACATAAATAGATTAAACTGTAATGGAACTAGTGAAATGAATAGAACCACTGATTGCAGTATTACCTTTCATGATTAATTTAGCAGATACATATTAGGTGTTGGCAAGTTTTCAAGATGATAAAAATAGATTAATTCAAAACATCATCAAGTTTTTGCATTGTTCGTAATGGGACTACTGATCTTCAGTTTACCGTTGTTTGATATTTCTGCAAGATTTGAGTAGACAATTTTTGGGGACAGTAGAAAAGAAAAAAATAATATGTTGACTAGACATCATTAAGTTTGTACATGGTTCCGAGACTGCGCCTTGGAACTTTGTCTGTCACTGCCATTACTGCTTAGCTCAGCAGAATCTCATTAGACTCTGACATGGTTTCACTGCGGGCGTAGTAAAGAACCACTGAAGGCAACTGTGCCCTGACGTATTCAGAAATGGAGGTTATTCACACAGAGCCGTCGAGTGAAGTTCCTGGCATTGGATTGGAGTGGCAGCCGCGTGAATGAGTGAATGAATTTGGCGAGGCAATGTGAGAAGGTTTGGAAAAGAACGGAGGGGTGAAAAGGAGGAGGAGAGGGAAAATTAAAATGAAAGAGAGAAGGACAGAAAGAATTATAGAGATCAGAAGAGGAAATGAAAAGGGAGGAGAAACCGAAAGACAAAAGATGAATATTAGATAACAAGAAAGAAGTGAAAAATATGAGAGGAAGAAGGAATACAAAGAAACTGGAGAAACTGTAAGAAAGAGAGACGAAAGGGAAATGAGGGAGGGAAAGAATAAGAGAGAAAGAGGAGGGCTCTTAAAAAGCGCGGATGAAAAAGAGGAAAAGAGAGGAAGACGGAATGGAAAGAAACTAAACAAAATGGGTGAAATGGTGAAAGATGACTGGAAAGGGAAGTAAGGAGAAGCAAAGGAAGAAAGAAACACAAAATCAGAAGGGAAGACGCATTGGGAAAGAAGAGGAACTACAGAGAAAGGAGGAAAACGAGAGAGAAATGGGGAATGGAGAAGTAGGGGAGGAATGACAGAGAGAGAGAGAGAGAGAGAGAGAGAGAGAGAGAGAGAGAGAGAGAGAGAGAAGACAACTAGTAGAAAAGATGGAAAACAATAAAAAAAAGATAAGGGAACAACAAATAGAAAGTAGAAGAATTGCAAGGAGAAGGTATGAAGGAAATGAAAGATAGAAAAGAAACTACGGAGGATGGAGGAAGAAGAGAAACATAAGAGCGCGCGCACACACACACACACACACACACACACACACACACACACACACACACACACACACACACACACACACACACACACACACACACACACACACACACACACACACACACACTAAAACAAGAGAATACACTTGAAAACAAGACACTCAAATTTAATAAACTCACACCCACCCATCCATCCACACACACACACACACACACACACACACACACACACACACACACACACACACACACACACACACACACACACACACACACACACACACACACAAGTAAAACAAAAGCACAGGTGCACAAAAGCAGGCAGTCCACAGTTTTTTAATGGGGGAAATATGAATTGTGCCAAGAGACAAAATGTACACAGTAATTCCCCCCCACTTATGTCCCTCTCCCTCTCTGGCCCAAAACCATGACACCATTTTCTATTCATTTCTTGGTGGAGAGGGACGCCTTCACGTGGTGGTAGTGATATATCCGGCCGGTGGAGCTGCCTGGTTATACAAAAGTCCCTCATCTCCCTCCGTCCCCATCATCCCAAAAAGTACAATGTTGGACTGTAGCAGGGCATCTTAGAACTGTAGTCTACTGGGTTCACGATTTCAGACCGACCAGTGGCTAGAACAACGACTGCTACCGCTTCCAGACGATTTTTTTTTTCTTGTTAGTGAGGAGGTTAACTGTGGCTATATTTAACCCCTCCAGAAAAAAATCTCTCTTGAATTGACTCACATCGTCCGGTACTATCAAGGATATGATGCCAAGGTTGTCTTTGTACAGCATAAGCCTTGAGTTGCATAGAACCGAAAGAATAAACAGGGTGTCATCGTTATTATTATTATTATTATTATTATTATTATTATTATTATATCTGAATGATTTTATGTAGCTTAGACTTCGAAATCGAGGTGTAGCTGTCGCATTCAGACATTTATATAGGTATTCTTGTTTTTCCCTCCTCCATATTTCCCTTGCTTTGACTTTGAGGCTGTTGTTGTTGTTGTTGTTGTTGTTGTTGTTGCCCCAGGTTCATGTGTTGCTGAACTAGGTGGACTGCAGGCTAGATTCCACCATCATCCTGTAGGGGGATAAGGAGGGATTTGAGGGGCGTTTTATTCCGATGCCACCGCGTGAAGGCGTCGCTGTACACCACTGTATTTTGAGTTAGGAACAAGTAGAGCACAGAGGGTGAGAGAAGGTAAATAAATAACGACCTCTGTAGTACATAAAGAAAGACACATGGCCACCACACATTAACCAACATTACTATCAAATTTTCTTGGATATTAAAGACCATACTAGGAAATATAATATGTAGGTCAGCTGAGAACATAAATCCATGCCATACGGTACTTACGCGTCCGCTTTATCACAAACTTTCCATAATTTGTATCTAACACGAACGCCCAAAATGTAAGCAAAATTTCGGAGTGATGAAGGTATTGTACATCAGGCGGCATGAAATAAATACATTAATACATAAATATAGGGCGGGTAAGAGCATAAATACACCCTGTACGGTATTACCACGTTCACACCACCACAAATCCTTCCAATAATTCGCGGAATACTCGAATGTTTAAAACGTAAACCCGTGCCGTGAGTGGTGAAGGTTGCATTAGGAGGAATCAAAATTAAATAAATAGATAAATACTTAGATGAATAAATAAATAAATACATAATAAATAGATATATAAATAAAGAAATGTAGGTAAGTTAATAATTGCACTCTCGACGGTACTACCACATTCGCGCCAGCCCCAAATCCCGGCGAACTCGAATGCTCAAAATGTAAACACGCAATGGGAGTGGTGGAGGCTGCATTAGGCGAGATCCCCCACATAATTAATCTTTTGACGGTATATTTTCCTGCCTCGCCCTGCCTAGCCACTTCCGTCATGGGGTGAGTTTATTTTGTAATTTTGGGGCGGGATGGTTAATGGTGTTTGTGCAGGGGTGGGTGAATGTTTTCCAGGTTTGTTGTCGTCACCTAAACCACCATATATTATTGTGTTTGCTGTTGTTGTTGTTGTTATTATTATTATTGTTGTTATTATTATTATTATTATTATTATTATTATTATTATTATTATTATTATTATTATTATTATTATTATTATTATTACCGACACTACTACTACTACTACTACCCCCCAAATTAGAAAGATTTAAGAAGTGGAGCAAACAACAAATGAATTTTAAAATCGGAAAGCCAAAAATCATATTCCCACCACTGTAAATCCAATCAAATCCTCATACACATTTCCCAAATATTTATTCCACCCAAAAAATTTAGTTCCAGAGAGATTTTTCGAAACAGGGAAAGATATATGATCATGTCGGCTTTAGCGGAATAAAAAAAAAATACATATATATTGCAATTGCGAACGTCATTAATGAAAAAATATATAGATCTGATAAGCAAGCATTGGTTCTATGGATTAATGGGGCTAAATCATGGGGGAGATAGCTCTTAATTGGACTCTCTCTCTCTCTCTCTCTCTCTCTCTCTCTCTCTCTCTCTCTGGGTCGCCATATCCTCCTCATTTGTCTTCACTCAGTCGTATTCTTTACCCATAGAGTAATATTCATTACTAATCCTCACAATATATTCTCGAGATTAATCGGCAAAATTAATCACCTTTTAAGTCTTCAGTATTAGTTTATCATATCGTTTTGTTTTGTTTTTGGTGGCATATATTTTTGGATGTGATATTATTTTCCACCGAACAGAGCGTCACATGAGCCCGAGAGTTACAGTTTAGTGACCATTAGCTTATTCTTTGTCGGAAGAGCTTTTTGTAAATTGTAAGAGCTTGAGTGTTAATTGGCCATTGCACTCGGCATGCTGGTGCTGATGAGTTCTACGTATCAACAGTGGCGATGATGATGATGATGATGATGGATTTAGTCATCATTTCAGTGTTCCCAGGTGTTCACTGCAAATGTTTTCATCCAGTGTTTTCTTTGGTACAGCCTATTTACCCCCTCAGTAAGAAAACGTCGTATTATTATTGGTATCTCCAGACGATTTTATTCAGCTTCGGAGAGAGTTTTGGAGTGGAAGGATTTGAGGTCATTGTTAAATAAGATCGTCCGGAAGAAGTAAAAAGAAAAATAAAGACGTCACTGTACTGAAAGGAGTAAGGAATTTGGCGCGGTACCAATATAGGTTGTTGTGGAGAGAGAGAGAAAGAGAGAGAGTCGTCACTGCAAAGGAGAGCGAGTGTTAGGTTTCTCTTGTGTTACAGACTCGTTCCTTTTCCCTTGCTGTTACCTCACCGTTATGTTACTTTCTGCTGTTATCTCTGTTACTTTTACCGCTTTGTACTGTGTCAGCTGTTAGCTCTATCACGTTACTTTGATCTGACTGTTGCGTTACTGTTTACTGTTATATATTACTTAACTTTAATCACACAGCAATGGATCACTGTTATCATTATTATTTTACTCCAGTCGGCTATTATTTTTACTTTATATTAGCTGTTTCTTTGTGTGTGTGTGTGTGTGTGTGTGTGTGTGTGTGTGTGTGTGTGTGTGTGTGTGTGTGTGTGTGTCTTCTCCGAGATGTCACACTGTGTTTTTGTTTTTGCAGCGATATTGGGAGCGTTTGTTTTGTGATATTGTGTGTGACCATGTTTTCTGTGATTCAACGTGGGTGTGTGTGTGTGTGTGTGTGTGTGTGTGTGTGTGTGTGTGTGTGTGTGTGTGTGTTTATAGTCTCTTAATCCCGTTCTGGGTGCGTCTATTTTTGCAGTGCATGACATTTGTGAGGTAAAGCAGTGGCTGTTTACATGAGAGAGAGAGAGAGAGAGAGAGAGAGAGAGAGAGAGAGAGAGAGAGAGAGAGCAGCTACCGCATTGTTACGAACCAACACAACGAGAGGCAGTGAGATCACAGAGGTTAAGAGAGGCAGACCAACTAGATACCCGATCTGATGACTAATGAACCAGAGAGAGAGAGAGAGAGAGAGAGAGATTTACACGATGTGGTGTGGGGAAAAAATGTATCATAAAACACACACACACACACACACACACACACACAGATACTGAAATACACTGAACAGCTGCAGACAGATCACTGAGAAGAGACGAAAACGGAGATGGACAGAGAAACATTAAAATACAAAGAACTAATCCAGATGAAGAAACAGATGGACGGAAAGATGACTGATATGAGGTCAGTATACAGGGAATAGAAACAGATAGATGAGTGGATAGATAGATAAACAGGTAGATAGACAGGAAGTTAAACAACCTAGACTCCAGAATTGTCAGGTAATAAATCAGCGCAATAGAGACGGAGATCGCAATACACTGACGGATAACGAATAGATACAGATAGATAAAATGGACAGATGGTGATAGATGAACGGATAGATAATGTAAACAGCCCACGTTGCAGTACAGTTATACGTAAAGAGACAACGATAGAAAAAATATTGAAATAGAATAAACAGATATGGATAGATTAGTGACGACCGTAAGTAGACCGAGAAAAGATGAATTACGTGGCAGCAATATTATCAACTAATCAGTAAGATAGATAGATTGAGGAATAGATAATCATCCAACAAGAAGGAAATGAACAAAGGTCTATCTATCTATCTATTGCCAGACGCCTCAATCCCGTTTGGGGTGGCCACAAACAAATCGCCTCCAAGTCGCCCTGTCCCCCGCCATTTCACTGCCCTGCTCCCAACTCACACCCCCCCTCTCTCATATACCTCTCCACCCCATCCCTCCATCTCATCCTCAGCCTCCCCCTCCCTCTTCCCCCCTCCACCTCACTCACATACACTCTCTTCGTCAGTCTTTCACCCTCCATCCTCTCCACATGGCCAAACCACCTCAGTGTGTTCCTCATAACGCTTCCTATCACATCCACATCCACACCACAACGCTCCATTATATCCTCATTCGTCAGCCTGTCTCTCCACGTGACTCCACAGGCTCCTCTTAAATAACTCATTTCCACTGCTCTCACTCTTGCCTTGTGTCCTTCCAACAATGTCCAAGCTTCACTTCCGTACGTTAGAGTTGGTATCACAATACTGTCATGTAGTAACTTTTTCACTTCCATGCTCACTTCCCTGTTCCTTATCACTGCTTTCAAGGAACCAGCAACCTTTCTTCCCTGCTGTACCCTTTCAAGCACTTCACCCTCCAAACCTCCATCCTTACTCATCACACTACCCAAATACTTAAACGTACTCACATTTTCCAATTCCTCACCATCCAACCTCGCTGTACATTCACTAACTTCACCTCTCTCAAAGACCATCACTTTACTCTTCCCTACATTCACCTTTAGGTTCCGTTTCTTACACACTCTCTCAAACTCATCCACCAAGCCTTGCAGCTCCCTTCGTCTTCACTCAACAACACAGTATCATCTGCAAACAACAGTACAGGGAGTTTCCAAACACTATCCTCTCTCACCAGGGCCACTCCAACATCCACTACCCTACCTTGTACCTCTTTTGTTACCCCATCCATGTACAGATTGAACAACCATGGAGACATGACACATCCCTGTTTCAAACCAACTTTCAAAGAGAAAAATTCACTTAGTTCACCATCCACACGCACTGCAGCCTTCGCACCATCGTACATACTCTTCACAGCATTCAACAACTTCCCATCTACTCCATATATTCTTAACACTTTCCACAATCCTTGTCTATCCACCCTGTCATATGCTTTCTCCAAATCCATGAAAGCCGTATACAACTTCTTTCCCTTCTCTAGAAACTTTTCCACTAAAGATCTAAGAATGAATATTTGATCTACACAACCTCTTCCCTTCCTAAAGCCTCCCTGTTCTTCTCCAACTAATTTCTCTGTTCTTTCTCTAACTCTGTCTATAAGTATCCTACCATACACTTTTCCTATTATACTAAGAAGACAAATGCCCCTATGATTACCACACACTTCTTTTTCCCCTTTTCCTTTGTGCAAGGGAATAATTATACCTGACTTCCAATCCTCTGGGACTCTACCTTCCTCCCAGGCCACTCTGCACATCTTCCACATCCATTCTACTACTATCCCTCCCCCATGCTTCAGCATTTCACCACATACTCCATCAATTCCTGGGGCTTTCCCCGATTTAACTTTCTTCATTGCTTCCACAACTTCTATCCTACTGATTTCTTCCTGTCTTCTCACCTCCCTCCTTCTCCCAGCCATTCCCCAGCCACTTATACTCGCATTACTTCCATCCTCTACGTTCAACAATTCCTTAAAGTATTCTCTCCATCTGCTCACTTTTTCTCCCTTCTCCACTAGTAATCTACCATTTTAATCTTTCACTCCCCTGCTAACTTCACTTCCACCCTGTCTTACTCTTTTCACTTCTCTCCAGAACATTTTCTTACAGTCCCTCCACTTTACACTCAAATTCCTTCCAAATTCCTCATCCACTCTCTTCTTACTCTCTCTTGCTGACAGATGGACTGAGAGAGATAAGTGACAACGAAGAAAATAGCATGAGATAAAAAAGACAGGTAAACAAATGCGTGAATGGGTGCAGTGGACAGCTAAGGCAAACCTAATGTACAGACAGTAACTGGATCAGATGGATCGATTTAGAGACAGGTAAACACGCGAGTGGGTGATACAGAAAAATTACCTAGGAAATAAAAATATTCACATTAAGACGGACAATAAAGAATTATAAAAAATGGAGAAAACTTATTAAAACGGTGAGCTCAGATAATAAAGATAAACAAATGAAGGACAATAAAGATAAACAAATGAAGGACTAGACAGAAGTGACAGGTAATAAACAAGCCAGGCTCTGTCCTCACCGTCCAGACTAAACGCAATTACCGGAGTCCACCGTTCGTTAATGAGCTGGAAAAAATCGCTCGCTTCACAATTATGAGTTTCCCTTCATCATATATATATATATATATATATATATATATATATATATATATATATGTATATATATATATATATATATATATATATATATATATATATATATATATATATATATATATTCGTGTTCTTCGTTTTGAAAGGCTCCGACATGATTGCATGCGTCGGCCTCGGTCACCTAAAGGCGGCTTTCCATGCTGCGCGATCTTTGGCAGTTTCCCTACTGAGTCCCTTATCCCTGACGGATATATATATATATATATATATATATATATATATATATATATATATAGAGAGAGAGAGAGAGAGAGATGTGTGTGTGTGGGGGGGGTTGAAGTCTTATATTTCTAAGACCACAGAGACTGTCATCCAATCCCCTATAGCCCTAGTGGGAACGTAGGGGCCAGGTGTTAGGCAAGACTGGCCAATAGCCCGTCGCAGATGTTATCGTATGAACAACAAATCTCCGTCAACCGTCTGGTGTAAACCCTTATGGACCACGTCCGGTTGGAGCACCTAAACCCACAAGTCCTCCAGGAGTTTCTTTATTTATATGTTTACTAATCAGCGTAGCATACATATTGCTTCATGGGCCACAGGAAATCATTTGGCTTGTCACACCAATGACGTATTTCTTATTATTACTGCCACTTCCGGACGATTTTAGCAACCTTCGGAATTATGTCTGGCAGCGAAGGGTTTCACAAAAGCTATTTATAACCCTCTCCAGTTCGAAAAGGCACCTATAAACTGTGGAAAATCTTCTGGCGATAATAATATGATTCAGTGTATTCAGAGGGTTGTTTAGTCATGTATAGGGAGACGTCATGGTGAAGATGATGAAAATTAGCCAGTTTAAATATAGCTACATTTACTACATTTGCCCACGCGAGAGAGAGAGAGAGAGAGAGAGAGAGAGAGAGAGAGAGAGACTAAATGCAGGAAAGTCTAAGATCAAAAGACTGTCCAGTACACTAGAAACTAATACTTCTGTGCTTAATATCAAATGATTCGATTGTATCAAGTGACCAGATTGCATTAGCCCAAAGAAAGGGAGTATTTTTAACCCTGGACTCATTTCATATCGTAATTGGAGGTAATTAGGTCGGGTTAGGTTAGTTTGGGTTAGGTTAGATTGAGTTTGGCTGATTAGTATTCGGTTGATTAGGATTAGATTGGGTTGTTAAGTTAGTTTGGGTTAGGTTAGATTAGCGTTCGACTGTTCAGGATTAGGTTCAGTTAGGTTAGATTTGTTGAGATTAGGTTTGTTTGGGTAGGTTAAGTTAGACTGGGTTAAATTGATTAGGTTAGGTGGGAGACGAAAGTGAGGTAATCCAGGCTTGAATCGTTACAGGGAATAGTTGAAACGCTGGCATCATCACTTCTCATAACAGGTGCCGGTTACTTAAGTTTGGCTAGATTAAGTTAGAGGATTAGGTTAGGTTAGATTAGTGACCAAAGTGAGTTAATCTAAGCCTGAATCATGGCAGGGAATATCAGAAACCCTGGCGTCATCACATCTCGTAATTGGTACTGTTTAAATATGCATGAAGGCTGAAATGTCATCGTATATAATTCACGGTGTTTAAAGCCACACATTTGACCTGGGCCGATGTCATTATCCAATGTAAATATCCAGAAAGCTGTGTAACCAAGCCTAACCTAGTCTAACTGAGGCTAACTCTGCCTGATCTTACCTAATATAACTTGGTCTTTCCTGTTTAACCCAACCTGATCTATTGTAAATCCCAAACCTGACTTTTAAACTTTTGCTACCTAACTTTACGTCTCTTAGCTCTACTTAAACCGAACCTAACCCAAGTCTTCTTACCCTAACAAGTCCTGCCCTAACCCAGTCTAGTTGTACATAACCTGACTTAACTGGACTTAACTCTCCTGAATATTACCAAACCTAACCTAAACACCTAACTCGGCTTAACCTAGCGCCTCGACCTAACTTGTTTAATCTAATATAACCGAATATCAACCTCATCGTCTCAGCTGTCAGTAATATATCTGTCTGTCCATTTATCTGTCTATCTATCTGTCTATCTTACTGAATATCTATCGTTTTGTCTGTCACCAGGCTCACCAGGTTTAATCTAAATAACGTACCGGTATGCGTCTGTCTTTCCAACTTTGGACCTGTCGCCTTACGCTGCTTCTTGTGAGGTTAGCCGGACATTTCTATCGCTACTCCACCAGGACTTCCAACTCACGCCATCCCGCCTCATGTACATCCCGTCTCGTTCTCGATCTTCCTCTCCTCCACACTCCAGTCATCTTCCTCCCCCATCACCTCAGTATCGGTCTCCCTGTCCTTCTCTTTTATTCACCTTGCTCTCATACATCCTCTCCCTCCTCCACTCACCTCCTCTCCCCTCTCCTTCCTTTACCTAACTCCACTCTCGGTCCCCCACTCCTTCTCTCTCTCTCTCTCTCTCTCTCTCTCTCTCTCTCTCTCTCTCTCAGCTAAACAAAATTGTCTGGTTGATACTCTTGTTATTGTTGTGGCCCCAGGGTAATGTTCACTCGAACCCAGTGGACATCAGGCTGAAGTTGCCCTCGCACTTCCCACCATCCTCCTTTTGGTTGATGAGGAGGGGGTTCAGGGGCAATTCTGTCACCCGGTTATGTCGATGCCACCACGTGAAGGCGCTTTAACCTTAATTAAATATTCAGGAGTGTACACAGAGGATTAAGACTTGCAATATTCAGTGTTATTAATCCCATTCAGTCCGGCGATTTATCTTGTTTTACTCAGTCTGCCATCAGAGGATTTTATTTAATTTACGAAGGCTTCCTAGTAGCGAAGCGATTAACCAAGTCCTTCCAGAGTAGCAAAAAAAATGTCTAAAGTTAACAAGATTAAAATAGAAATCGGTCATCAGCATGGGGATGTGAAACAGTTCCATGTGTCGACTTTCCAGA
This sequence comes from Coenobita brevimanus, assembly GCF_032717465.1. NCBI lineage: Eukaryota > Metazoa > Arthropoda > Malacostraca > Decapoda > Coenobitidae > Coenobita > Coenobita brevimanus. The sequence goes on along the minus strand of NC_136959.1, from coordinate 63,226,790 downwards.
CTTACCCTCAGACCTGTATATATCTATCGCTCGGCTTCCACGTGGCAATCCACAACTTATTTCAGTTTTTCCACTCAAGAAAAAAAAAATCGAGATAACAGATCCTGAAGAAGTTGTTTAATAAGGAGAGCCCAGGACGTTGTTTTGCTTTGATGTGTGCTCAGCTTACGTCTTCTAAGTTCTGTTTCCTTGTTTCTGGTAAAACTTCTGTAGGTGGGTGTTTTGATTCATCTGTAATTTTCCACGTCTGCTCTCTCTGCCAATCACGTTCACACTTCCTAACCCTTCCAAAGGCTTCTTGCTTTTTTCCAGTTTTCTATGTCAGGTTAATTTGTTCTACTCGTTTGTACAAGTCAGGGCATTACAGTAGATTATTCTCTTCCTGGTTTTGTCCGAAGAGTTTTAAATATTAGCGAAACATAACTAGAGTCTTAACTGGTCAAATTCTTGTCTCAGACTGGTCAACTTTTCTGCTATGTATTCGCAAGGATAATAGCTTGACTCCGAGTTTAACAAAGAGTATTAAAAACGAGCGACCCAAGACTAACTGGTAAAATGCACGACTTAGACTGTTCAGTTCCAAAGTCTTAACTAGACAAATGGGCGTCTCAAACTATTCAGTTTTCCTGCGTATTCCCTAGGGTATAAATTTCCCTGGAGTGCACGAGGGAGTTTTGAGAGAGTGAGCGAGTGGGAGCGGGAGTGGCAGTGTTCACGCTCCCAAGGTCCCGGCCAGACTGCACACCTAGCTGGAAGTGAGGGTTCTGGCGGCCCTACCGGCTCCCTTCCTCCACCTTTTCCTCTCAATTATCTCCTTTTCTCCTTCCCTTCCTCCAGATTTGCCTCTCTCTTATCTCTTCTTACTCCCGCCACCTCCTCCTCCTCTTCCCCCTCCACCTCCTCCTCTTTCTCCATTAGTTTTCTCGTCTCCTCTTATTCCCCCTTCTCTCCCCACTGGTTTCTACTCATTTTACCTCGGTTTCTCCTCCTCCCCCTCCTTCTCCATCGTTTCTTCTCTTTCACCTCTCTTTTGCCTCCCGTTCCCCTCCCCCTCCTCCTCACCTTTATCTCCTTTTGTTCCTCCTCCTCCTCCTCCTAGCATATCATCCCATCTCCGGCTAACCCTCCACGCATCAACCGCCTACCAAACTGTTTTTCTTTGCATCTGTTTTCCCCCATGGACTTTGTTTTTTCCCCTGGACCTGTTTTTCCTCCGAAACCTGTCTTATTCACGGACCTCTTCCCCTATCAACATGCTGTCTATGTGGACCTAAGTTCCTCATGGATCTGTTTTCCCATGGACCAATTTTCCCATAGACACATCTTTCCAATGGCCGTGTTTGTTCTCATGGGTCTCATCTCCACAACAGAATCATTTTTCCCATTAACGTATTATTTTCTCTCCATGGATCGGTTTTCTGCCTGGACATATGCTTTCCCCATGTGGTAACACCAAATTAGCCATGGATCTATTTGCTCCCATGTGGCTTATTTCCGCTGTGGACCTGTATTGACCCAGGTGAAGCTATGTGCCTACTTGGGCCCATTTCTTCAGGGAATTATTTCTCATGGACCTAATTTCCCCACATGGATCTGTTCCTACCATGGACTTGCTTGCCTAATCCTCGTGGACCTATTTTTCCACTAGCCACCCACCTACCCACCCATCTGCTCACCCCCACTCACCCAACCAGCACACCCTGCCGACCCACCCTAACCACCTTGCCTTTCCCACTCACCCTGCCCGCCCCACCCACTTACCCACCTCACCCTGCCCACCCCGCCCATCGGTCTACCAAACTATCCACCTGATCACCGAGCTCCACCAGCAGGATAACTTCCAAGAGTGCAGGAAGAGAAGGAGGGAGGGAGGGGAGGCACAGCAGCTTCTTAAGAATAGATTCCTCATTTACCTCCTTTTCCCTCACCTTCAGGTAAAAACTACTGCATATGGTTAACTCCTGCAGCAGGGATACCCAAACCGAGTATAAGCCCATCTGTATTTTCATCGTCCTTTTCCACGAACCAAGTAAATATCTTCAGTTTAAAGACTGAAAAGTGACAACGCATTGTGGACGTGTGACTTGACTTACACCGAATATTCGTGGCTTAATCTAACCCAATCTGACCTAATCTAACCTGTTTTCGTTTTTTTTTTTTTTTTATAATAAAAACGTTCAGAACTCGTTAAGCCGAACACACGTACTACATTTTTTTTTCTTTTTACACTGGTACCTTATTTTTTAATCATGTGTGGTCAGTACCCAAATGGCAGGACGCAGATTTCCGAACTGTATCTGTTTGGGGCGCATTTTCTTGTCCAGGAGGGTCTATAGATAAAGTTGCCTGGCTAGATTACTTTGTTGGGGATAGGTTAGGTTAGGTTACGTAAGTTTGTTAGGCTGGGCTAGGCTGGTTACATTAGGGTTCCTAGCAAATATAGTTAAACACGATCATACCATACTTGGAAGAGAAGATTAAGCGCCAGGTGTTGAAATGGGTAACAGAACGAAAATGCGCATCTTGGACCAGGATTCAGGAACAGCAAATGAAGAGGCTGGCAGCGTAACAGACCTAGAGCTACACCTGCCTTGCACACGCTCCATGACTCTTTGAGCTTTGATCTGCGTTCCTTCATGGAGAGACAAATACTCTTGTACAAAGGATGCCGTGGTGTGGCCCGCGTGTGTAGCGGAATTAACAAGGCACTGGATGCACAAACAAACCTTACAATTGTTGTCCTCTTGTACCTAAGATTTTTATTGTTTCTCTTTTTTTTTTTTAAGCTTTAAAGATGGGATTTGGACTTTGGCTTTTGAAGGATGATCAAGGGACAGGAAAATTCTGAAACCTCCATTCTTCGCATTTCCTTAAAAATTAATAATAAATAATAAATTTTGCGTATTTCCCTTTAATATTTTCCTGTATGTTATTTATACCTCCTTAATACCGACAAAGTTTGCATCAGTGACATATAAGAGGATTATTAACGTGTAGTGTGTGAGATGAATCGCATAGGAAAAACTGTTACGAAATCTCCAAACCCAATATGAAATACGGTCCAAGGGAAGGCATGCAAACGCTACCCCAGAGTGCAACACGCAGCCGTCAATTTACAACTCTATTTTTAGCTCTTGTCAGCGAACGCATTCAGTAAAGAAGAACCACCCAAAAGTCTTATGGCTCCAGGTTATACTACAAATAAAGGTCGCTCTCTTACAGGGGTGGTGTAGTGGTTAGAAAGTCCCAGTGACACGCGCGTTGGTTCGATCCCCAAAAGGTGACTGGAGGCTGTGTCGACCTACGTAATGCCACCAAGGGAAGTAGCGCAGTCATCCACCCATAGATGTTCAGACTTCGGCAGCCTACTCTAGGACCTTAAAGTCTGGAAAGGGGTAAGATGGGATTGGTCGTTATTATTGAACACACACACACACACACACACACACACACACACACACACACACACACACACACACACACACACACACACACACACACACACACACACACACACACACAAGGATGGCTGAAACACTGTAGTATATTATTCTGGTTACAGTCACGCGCTTTCACGTAGATGAGAAAAACATTCCTTCCTTTAAAAGACTTACACTTGTTAACTCCTTCAGCCCGTTGACGTATTTTTCGATTTATTCTTGCCGCCGCCAGACGATTTAATTCAAACCAGGAGAGATCTTTCGAACTGGAGACATCAAAAATATCTTCAATTGCTCCTTCGCTACACACTGCAAAAACTGTGTTGCAGTATTATAAGAAACTAACCAGTGTTGTCTAGTAACTCGGCAGCAACAACTCTCACACATTATAGTATAAAAATCTACCATCAATCCTGAACTGCATCTTCAAACATAGGCAGCGCTACGCTGTTGCAACTCTCCATCTGACCAAGCACATCTCCCCCCCCCACCTCGCTGCACACCTAACCAAGGGCATAACGGCCCTCACCTCCTCCCTCATCTTTTCTTGTAAAGGTGGGCGTAAGGAGAACGCCTTAGGACACATAACCTGAGCCGTTCAGATTCCTTGTGCAGGTCGCATTGAAATCTTAAAAAAAAAAAAAAAAATACTTTGTCATTTTTTCGAAGAAACTACCAAAGAAACAGCATTCTACCTATCAAAAGGCACCAGTTCACTGTAAGACACGTAACTATGTGTAATTTCATGACTGTAGTGAATACTTTCTGAGTTCTGGCCTGAAAACGAAATGTCAATGCCCAGCCAGCCGCCCTGCCGTCCAACTCTACGGACGGACACCTATTGATTCCAGTGATAACAATATCCTCCTTTGACTTTGTCAGGTATAAGAAGTTCATCGCAGTATAACATGGGTCTACTAGATCGGAACATCCAAAAGAGAGGACGCTCTGCAGTGGAAACGGAGGAAAGGGGGTTGAAACAATAACTGCTAACTTATTTCAGTAGTACTAATGTGTTGTATACAGTGTACACATATACAGATCGATGTTGTCCTGCAGCTGTTGCAACTGATGTACAGTCTATTAGTCATTATCTTCAGCATCTCCGGCCTGTCCCCTGCACCAGGAAAAGCATACACTATATTATTTATGGAAGGAGAATGAAACAAGTATTGCAGTTTTGATTGTAATGTCTGACCATTAGTACTTATCCTGGGCTTTCAATGTTGCTGGTATAGGATGAGACATGCTGCCAGATAGCTTATTCAATATACAAGTTATGTTCTGTCGGTCATCTTTATTCGTGGAAAGGAATTTTATAATTTCCAGTTTTCTTACATTTTCACGACCTTGAGCTCTCCGTGAACGAAGGCCATCACAACACACTTTTCCTCCACACAGAGCTCAGTATACATCACTCTGAGAATGGTGGGAAATATGAAAGCTGAAAAAGAAGAAGAAGAAGAAGAGGGGGTAGTCCTTCCAGGCTGAATCGGTTCACCAGTTGGTAGTAAGAGTTAATAAAGAGAAGGGTAATCCAAGTGGAGGGATTAATTGAGCTAAACGTAGTGTCTAATCATAAACATGGGGTAATTGTTCCTTATCCTGTGACAATTATGGATGATGATGATGATGATGTTGATGATGATGATGAACTTGCACCATAAACGTGGGATAACCGTTCCTCATCGTATCAGAATCACGGATGGTGATGACGATAATGATGGTGCAGTACAAATGTCAGATAATTGCTCCCCTTCCTGTCACATTAGTGGATGATGATGATGATAATGACGATGATGAACTTCCACGCTTGAGGTGATGCTGGTTCTTCTCTCAGGGTTCCTGGACTTGCCTCTGCTTGTGATCAGCTTCCACGTCGATGTTGTGCCGCCGTTGATAATACGCCTAGAAGGAAGAAAAAGCCTCAAAGTAGCATCACTGTCTGGTTTCAGTTAGGTTGGGGCTGCAGCTAATAATAATAATAATAATAATAATGATAATACTGTAATAATGATAAGAATAAGAATAATATATAAATAAAAATCACTACCCATGTGAAATGTCAGAAAAGTTTAACAATTTAATAAAACAACGTTGTTAATAATTGAATAATCGTAATCAAATATATCGGGCGAAATATTACACGTTAAGCATTATTATACTCCTTCCCTCTCTCCTTAAAGGATGTTGGTGAGTTGCGGAAGGACGACCTCAGAAATTACAGTAACTTTTTTTTTCTGACAAGTGGGGCCCATGCATATTAAAGGAGGTATTTATTTATTTATTTATTGCTAAAAAATAAATGAATATAAAGTAATGAAAGGTGCCTGGCAGTGTAATTATTAAAACACCCGAGTCGGAGTGAAAGCCTTGTTTAAATTCAATCTAGAAATTTTCTTCATTATTTTGTCTCTCTATATTTTGCTTTTTTCTGGATTTTTTTATACTTACCTGTCTAGCAATGTGACGCAATATTTCTGAGGTTTCTGTGCCTGTCTCCCGCACCAGCGCTGAAAACATGGAAGCTGATTTGTTGAGAAGGATGTGGGGCTCGTCAAACTCCTGAAATATGGCCACCGATCGTCAGGATATAGTAAAAAAACAAAAAAAAAGTACGATCACAGACTTCTGTTACAAAATCACAAACTCTTGCAGCTAAGACACCACAAACTCTTGCACTGAATAAAACCACGAGCCCCTACGACAACATAAGACACAAACCTCTACCAAATAATATAACAAACGTCTGCAACAAAGGATCACAAAGTTATGCAGTCAGTAATAAGTACTTGGAATTTGGTTGCATAATGTTTCACACACAAAGCTTGTCCTTAAGTCGTGTAAATTTATTAAGTGTGATGTTTCCTCTCTTAAATGATGCCCTTTTTAACAAGCATGAAGTCCTTTCCTCTCGTAGTTGATGTCTTGTTTATCAAACATGAAACCTCCTCTCTTAACTAATGCCATACCCATCAAGCGTGAAGCCTTCTATATAAAGTGACACCCAAATTTTGAATCCTTAAGTTGAAAGCATGAAGTCTTCTTTTCAAAGTGATCCTAAAATGCAGTTATAGTGTCACGCATGAAGCCTTCTCTCCAAAGTGAAGGTATAGTGTAACCTGAAGGCGTCCCTCGTGAAGCACCATAACCCTGTCGCTGTCCATGATGGTGTGCAGGCGGTGGGCGATGGTCAGCACTGTACACCCGCCAAGCTTGCGTCGGATGGTTTGCTGGATCAGTTCGTCGGTCCTGGAATGGAAGAGAGAGAGAGAGAGAGATTAAGTCTGTCACGTTGATAGTGCTAGAGGAACATTCTTTAACTCTGCAGCATTTTTTTTTTTGAGCCTTCAGACCATAATAATTATCAATAGGAGCCCAGTCTTAATAATATGGTTAATGAAGGCTATTTTGATATGTCCAGTTCGAAAAATCTCTCAGTCCGATTTTTAACATTTTAGGAAAGACCTCTCATAGAATTTTACTGAAACGATTGGCATGCACTTTTAAATACGTGAACAACTTCACTATCCACGTTGAGGCTGCGTCTTATGAGTCATAAATGGCAACTTTTTTCAAGAACCGAGTAACACCATTTTCTGTCACAGGAGAAATGAACCCCCTCCCCCCTCGCCCTACCATATTTAATTTATATATGTAGGCTCTGGGTGCTGACTTTTTTTTTTTTAATACTGTTTGAAGTGAAAAGTGCGTTTGGAAATTTTTTGTTGGAGTGGCTACGTGTGTGAGAGAAAAATTCCTGTAGTATCGAAGTAAAAAATAACTAGTTTTATTGGTATTAGTAATAATAAAGATAGTGGCGACAGACGTGAAATAAAACAGGTTACCTTGAGTCAACATTAGCGGTGGCCTCATCCAGGACGATAATGGTGTTGTGCTTGAGGATGACCCTGGCCAAACACAGTAGCTGCCTCTGCCCCACACTCAGGTTGCTCCCGCCCTCACCCACCTCAGCCTCCAGTCCATCCGTTAACCCTTCCACTACCTCCCTCAGTTGCACCTGCCCCACAAGACACCTTTACTTCCAACACTTGTACTTTAATCTTCGCCTCAAACTTACTCGCACACCCTAGCCTAGCCTCGAACTCACCATCACCCTCTTCCTCACTCTTGCTTCCACCACCTCCGTCATCTGCACTTACACCACAGTACACCTTTATACCTACACGCATACTTGCACTCTAGCTACTCGCCTACACCCTAGCCTCATTATTACACCTTGGCCTCACCTTTACACTATAGTCTTACCCTTACTCTCGATCACCCTCTCCGTCACTCTTACTCTCGTCACTTCTTTCAGCTGCACCTGTGCCAGACCATACTCGTACACCCATGCCTCACACTTACATCCTGTCCTCACATTTGCACTCTAACCTCACACTTAGAGCCTAGCCTTACACTGACACATCCTCACCCTCACTCTTACTCACACCACCTCCTTCAGTTTCACCTGCTCCAGATTATATTCTTCCAACGTAGCCTCACGCTGAAAACCTCACCCACACACTCACCCTCACACCCTCACCCTCAGCCCCATACACGGCTTCACGTCATAGGCTAAATGATCCACACAAATATTGGACTATTATCCATGTACATTGAAGAAAAGAAGATTCATGAAAGTAAATATGTAGGCAGTATGTCTCTGTCTACAATAAGGTCGCTGTTGCAGCGCCTATCACAAGATGAAGGAAAAAATCTTAAAAACATTGCGGAAAAACATGGAAAAGAAAACAACTAAAAGGCTAAAACACTGTAAAACCAGCTGAAATAAAGGCGTAGCATTAACACAGGACAAATTAAAATAATCGAAAACCCAGTATAAAGGGAGACATAACTCTAACAAAGGACACCTGAAAAACACAAAGGACATCTGAAAAACAGAAAACCCTATGGAAAGTGAAGCATAGCGCTAGCACAAGACAGCTGCAAAAACACTGAAAACCCAACTGAAAAGGAAACGTAGCACTAAAACAACTGAAAAACATCGACAACAGAGCTGAAAGAGGGGGGCGTAACAAAACCTTTTCCCTGCAGTTACGTTCATAGTTCCATTTACCTCCTCCAGTGCTGTCCAGAGCTGGGGGTTGGAACACTGATCAAACGGGTCCAAGTTCTTCCTGATGGTGCCAGAGAAGATAGTCGGGTCCTGTGCAGAGTCACCATTTAGCGATCTTCACCCAAGCTCTAGATCTGTTTCCATTTAGCCACATTTACTACAGATCTTTACCATGAACTTTAGTTGAATTGTTACCTGTGGGATGATTGAGATGTTGCCCCTGACGCGGTGGAGACCCAGGTGTTGGATGTTCATGCCGTCGATGGAGATGACGCCCGTGGGTTCAGCGAGACGGAACATTGCGGTGAGGAGAGACGACTTCCCCGCCCCCGTCCTGCCCACCACCCCTACCTGAAGACCCGAGACCCAAAAAGACACCACACTATGTTTATATTAAGACAAGCACAAGTTTATTTATATATCTGTCTAAAGTTTATCTGCCATTATATCTAAAGCTATCCATCTATCTGTCTATTTATCTATCCATCCAAAGTTAGTCTCTCTCTATATTATTCATTCGTCCTTCCCATAACACAGCTTACTTACCTTTCCTTTCTACTTACCCACCTGCCTAGCTATACAGTTATCTAAAATTTTCTGTATCATCATTTGACTATATAATACACTTATTCTCTCTAAAATTACAAGTGGTCTACCACGCACATATTACCTTTTCCTTAGCCTTAATGCAGAAGTTTAGATTCCTCAGCACTGGAGGATCGGTTGTACTGTAACGAAGGGAGACGTCTTGGAAGGTTATAGTCCCACGCTCCGGCCACTCCCTTGCCACCTTGTCATCTGGGGGAGTTATCATGGAACGAATTATTGACGGGGACTTTACGTGTACAGTGACAGGTGCTGGAGAGGGACGCCTTCATGTGTTGGCATCGATATAACCAGGCGGCTCCGTTGCCTAGTTACAGAAATGGCCGTCAGCTACCTCCTTGTCTCCTGAAGTGTGGATGGTGGACTGAAAGAGGAGGGTAATTTAAGCCTGCAGGCCACTGGGTTCACATTTTAGATGAGCCTGGGGCCGGAACAACAACAATAATAATAATAATAATAATAATAATAATAATAATAAAGACCAGTAATTATAATAACCACAACAGGAGCAATGAGGGTCTGGAATGCCTTGAACAGCTGTGGATTCAAGTCAATGGAGCAGACATTCGTGTTTTTATAGTAGTCGGGATTCTAACTTGTGCATCAGTTAGGGATTCAGATTTAACACGTAGTTATGAATTGGAATTTATGAAACAGTTAGAGATGTCCTGTACTCAGAATTTATGAAACATCAAAGATTTCAAATTAAGGAGCACATAGGGATTCGAATCTATGAGAGTTAGGGATTCGAATTTATGAATCAGTTAGGGATTCAAATCAATGCTCACCATTTGCCGTGTTGAGAGGAGCTTCAGGAGACATGGTAGAGTACTGCAGAACGCGCTCCACAGACGTCATGTTAGAGATGTAATGTACTCAAAATTTATGAAACATCAGGGATTTCGAATTAAGGAACACGTAGGAATTCGAACCTATGAGACAGTTAGGGATTCGAATTTATGAATCAGTTTGGGTTTCAAATCAATGCTCACCATTTGCCGTGTTAAGAGGAGCTTCAGGAGGCATGGTAGAGTATTGCAGAACTCGCTCCACAGACGTCATGTGATTCTCCACCTCGCCTAATTGCCTGATGCTCCACTGAAACAATCCGAACAGGCTCATCACCGAAGAGATTACGAGGCCGATGTTGCCGCCGATGGTAGCTGGGGTGATGGCCATTGCAGCTGATATTAATAACCTTTTGCCCTTGTTGTTCAGTCTGTCTCTTAATCTGTCCATCTATTCGTCTGTCTGTCTGATAATGATATAAGCCTGCAACATGATCAGTGAGACAGTCCTTAAAGAAAGACATATATTAGCCTGTAACAGTATCAGAGACTCAGTAAGAAGACACAGATAATTATAAGTTTGTAAGAGTAGTAGTGGAACAAACCAGAAAGACAAGATAAGTATAAGCTGACAACAGGAGCAGTGAGACGAGAAAAGACAAATGTAAGCTTGCAACAGTAACAGTGAGGCAAGAAAAGACAAATGTAAGCTTGCAACAGTAGCAGCGAGACAAGAAAAGACAAATGTAAGCTTGCAACAGTAACAGTGAGACAAGAAAAGACAAATGTAAGCTTGCAACAGTAACAGTGAGACAGGAAAGGACAAAGGTAAGCTTGCAACAGTAACGGTGAGACAAGAAAGGACGAATGTAAGCTTGCACCAGTAACAGCGAGACAAGAAAAGACAAATGTAAGCTTGCAACAGGAACAGTGAGACAGGAAAAGACAATTGTAAGCTTGCAACAGTGAGACAACCAAGAAATGCCAATATACTCACTAGTCATGGCCATAAAGCTGTACGTGATGATTGCGATGTAGAAGCAGCATATACCGTCTATACACATCCCGTACCACTGCGCTGAGCATAGCAACAGGAACCACGCGGACGAGTGTAGGTCCTGAGCAATACGCGTGTGGATCAGTAAACTACGTAGTGTCGTATTTCGTGGATCAGTAGACTAAGGCGGCGTCTGGTGTGTGGATCATTAACAACTCGTGTCGTATTTCGTGGATCAGTAAACTAACGTGGCGTCTGGTGTTTCGTGGATCAGTAAACCTAGGCGTCTGGTATATCGTGGATCAGTAAACAAAGGCGTCTGATGTTTCGTGGATCAGTTAACTAAGGCGTCTGCTATTTGGTAGACCAGTAATCTTTCTCACTTTAATGTGTCAGTCCCTGTTGAAAAGTCGTGGTTTCCTGATATTTTACATCGTTTACCTTTACTAAGAACCTTATGGTGACTGAATTCAAACTATCAAGATTTAATCGTAAAAGTAGAAAGATGAGGGGAGCCAAAAAAAAAAAAAAAAAAAAAAAAGGAATTATTGGAAAAAGCACATATAACGAAATCGTCTAAGTATCACTGTTACTACGCCATAGCATTTAAACATCTTTCCTAGCAGATTTTTAGGGCCTCCCACATTCCCTCGCACATCTATGGACCTATGGATTTTGATCACATTACAGACAGTATACCCCCCCAAAAAAAGGCTAATGTAATCTAGAACACAATGAAAAAGACATCCTCGGGCTGAAGTGATTAAATATAAGGGCAATACATCCCACCTGATGAACATCAAAGTCTCTGATAAACTTGTCCTGCACCCGAAACGCCCTGATGGTGGTGAGGCCCTGGAGGGAGGTGCTCAGGTGGCCGAACACGGGGCTGCGGGCTGAACACGTGCAGATACCATTCAGGTCACAGTTTGAACACACCATATAACAAAGACTGCTAACCACTAGACCATATTTGACCAACAGAAATTCAGTCATTAAGTTATTTCATGACCTCTTAGGTTCAAAAGCACTTGACCATTGGGGCTGTTAAATTGGCTGTCCTAATCTTTTTTTTTATTTTTATTCAGTAAATTTAGCATTGTCATTATAAAGTCTATGTTATATCATTTTTCAGTTATAGAGTGTTGTGTGGGTGTAGTCTGAGGTGTGGCAGTGAAAAATATGAATGTAGTGTGTGAGATATGACTGGTGTGGCAGTGTCAGGAGTTTGTGGGCTTTGGCCGTATGAGGTGAGGTGTGTATGAATTATAGTAGTGTTAAGTTTGAGAGTATGCATGAGCTCACTGATGGCCTCCAGTCGCTTGAGGTCCCTGGCGGTGCGTATGTAGAAGCAGTGCAAGGCTAGGAAGACACCAAAGAGTAGGATGGAGGGCAGCAGCAGCCACGGGTTCACCAAGCACGTCACCACTACGACGCCCACCAGTTTCACCATTGTCTGCCCACGAAAACAGGAGACAATAATTCCTGCTAACGTCGAACGATTTTATAGCTACCACTAACCACGAAAAGGGGGTTGCTATGTTTTTCTTGCTGCCTTCAGACTCTCTTATAATCACCACCGTTCGATCACCGATATAGGGACCGTCATTTGAACAATTATGCCCAGATTTGGAAGGTGTTGTTAACGTGGAGCTACAACCGTTTTGGCCCAACTTGGACCGTGTTCATACCTGAGGAAAATCAAATCGGGCGAAAGTAATAACAACTCGCCAAATGTAAGGCTAATTTTTCCATGTCACCAAGCTACGGCATTGTGATAGCGAATCACAGGCACCGTCATTTATATTTTTCTGATGTTCATGCTACTTTCATACGACTTTCTTCAGCTAAGGGGAAACCTCCTGTGGTGAAGGAGACAGAAGCAGTTTATTTTCACTTCCCCTTTCATTATCCCCATCACTGCAAGAGATCCCTCCCAAGATATGTAAAATCGACTGGTGGCAATGAGGATGTAAAATATAAAGGTGGGGACAGACGCCATGATGATCATACCTGAGGTGTTTAGCTTCATAAATTTGGCCCTTGAACTTGTGGCAGATTACTCACCCACTGTCCTGGAATACAAGGCCATTGCATCACCCACGTGACCATATTTACCTTCCCAAAGCTTTACCTCAAGTGCTCATTGTCTACCAATCCACAACGTGTGAATGAAAATCTGAGTCAAATGGCGAAAGTTGACCACACCAGGCTGAAAGCTGGCGCTATCGTGCCAGCAGCATCCTAGCTTGCAGTGTTGACCATTCAGCTGACAAGATCAACATGAATTATAGGCGTCATGTTGCTTGTCAGGTTAATGTAGACTGTTTCTGACAGCCTCACTACTGAATGCCCTTCATAAGAACTGAATCATGTGGTGGTAGAGAGAACGGAGAAAAAAAGAATAACAGTCACAAAAATTCAATACAATAACATTATAATATAACGCATTAATAAAAGACAAAACATTAAAAAATAAAGTAATAAAGTAAATAACAGGCAATAAGAAATTTTTTAAAATGTCATGATGACAAGAAAAATATGAAAAGATAGCACTGAACAATAACAAAATAAAAAAAAAAGGCAATGTAAGCAAAACATTGCAAACACAAAATAAGACAATAACAGAACAATATAAGGAAAAATGAGCCACTAAAATATTACAAAACCAATAAAGTAGATTTTAGAAATACAAAATCTATAAAAAGTTAAAATTTCTTACCCATACGACTTCATAAAAAGTTGAGGGAAGCAGTTCGTCTATTTGGCCAATGTCCTTCGCAAATCGGTTAAGGATCTGACCTGATGTAATAGACAAACATGAATCACCAAACATTCATCATCATCATCATCATCAATCATCATCAGCTATAAATAACACGGGAGAATGGTAATGGTAGTATACAAAAGAGATTGGCAACGAAGAGGTAAAAGCAAAAGGAAAAAACTCATCATTTGAAGAGAATACGGTCCAAAAGTTGAATTTCAGAATGTCCTCACAAACTGAATGGGTGTCAAACAACAGTACACCTACCGGATCCAACAGAATGAGTATCAAAGAACATCACACTTACCAACAGAATGCGTGTCGAAGAACTGCATGGGAAGGCGGATAACAGCATAGAACATGCGATTGTGCAGTATTCTTGAGGAGGTCATGCACACGCTGAAGAATACCACTGATCTGGCCAGCGATACCACGAACAAAGCAACAGTCAAACCTGCACATAAAGGCTCCAGGTAAGCTATTGTTATTAGGTAGGGATGATGAGGGTTACAATGATGATGGTGGTGGTGGTGATGGTGGTGGTGGTGGTGATGGTGGTAGAATGATGATGGTGGTGGTGATGGTGCTGAAGATGGTGGTGTTCATCATCATGACCATTGTAGTAGTAGTTGTTGTAGTGTTGATATATTTCCTTTTTTATTTATTTGTTTATTTACGCAGTCCAGATCTGCCATGAACACAGTTGAACCCGATGCATCAACTGGTGTGTTTTCACCACTTAAAACAACAGAATGCCTGATCACACACCAGTCAGTTCAGGAGTCTGCATTTAGTTCATGAGAGTTATCTTTGCCAGAATAAACATACACACTGGTGGTGGGATTCGGGGAGAGAGAGAGAGAGAGAGAGAGAGTCATCCTCACCGGAATAAACATACACGTTGGTGGTGGTATCCAGGTATCCCTCAGGTAGCCTTGTCTCATTACACCAGATACCAGTGTCGTTTTCCGTCCAGCCCTCCGTCCCGTTGCATCCTACCCTCAGCTCACCCTTCATCTGTTCACCGTTCACCCTGCAATCAGTATTCCGTTATTTAGCAAGAGGTCTCTCGTAAATTAAGCAAAACCGTCTTGTGATACCAGCGACAAAAGAAAGGCGTCATCGTCTTGAAAAGGATTAATGGAAAGCTTCTTTTTCTTCAACTCTGAGCAGAAGCTTAAGGGAAAAAAAGCATTTGGCGTAACTAACATCAAAATTAAAAACATGTACTATAACTGAAGTAACTAAAAACGAAAAACAGCAAAATAATAATAAAGATAAAATATTTAATAAACTTGGTATAAGACGAACCATTAAATTTCAAAATATATATATGTATATTCAATAGACCAGAGGTTAAATACGAAACCATTCAAGTAATTTTCAAGAAATATTCTGTTGACTAGAGGTAAAAAATAAAAATATATAGACTCGCCAATAGGAGAGCCAGTAGTCGATGCCCGTGAAGAGGACTTGAGCGGCAAGGATGAGGAAGGCGAGGAAGAGCAGTATCCAGCAGTGACCCCCGCAGCGTAGGTAGGCCAGGTACACTGCCACGCCCACAGACCCCTGGCACTGCACCTCGCCGTACTGGCTGTCATTGTGGTGTCTCGCCTGTGTGTTTAATATGTTATTATCGTAAATGTTATCCATAACTGTCAACTCCTCCAACGGGCTTGGACAGAAGTTATATAATCACCCGGGTCTGTTTGTCTATTTGTGTACAAAATATCTCAAAAAGTTGTTACTGGGTTGCAGTGAAATCTGGTTCATAAGTGGGCAGTGGGTCAAAGAAGAGTTTACTAAATTTTGAGGTGGATTTGGAGCCCGATATCGGAGTATTCATATATTTTATTGGCTTTGGCGGAGGGATACGCTCTTTGAGATGTGTAACAGGGTAGGCTAAAACCGTAGAATTAATTGACTATGAGACTGTAAAAGTATTCATCTGGTAGGGAAGATGAATTACAGAAGTAAACCGCAAATTTTACTGGCATTGGCGAAGGTATGCGACCTCAGAGTGATTTCTAGTTACTGTGATATACGGTACTACCTCAGAGTTCGAGCCAGCTCCAATGACGTTTTTTTTTACCACTCAACAACGTGAAGGTTTGTCCCACGTTACATTTTCAGTGTCTTTACACAGTATTACCATGTCAACTCAGTTACTTGTTGGAGATCACTAAATGTTACGACACAAGACCTAGCCTTACCTCATTTATCCCTGGTATTTGTGAACCAGCTCAACTGCCCCTGCAGTCGAACCCTACACAGGCCAACCACCACCTTCAGGTTAAAGATATTGCAAGTGAACAACTGCTAAAGGAAGTGGGGTCTTTTGATTCCTCGTCTCCGCAATCATTCAGTCAGTATAGGTATGACATTGCAGTAATTATAACTATCATTATCTTCACCGACTCCTGCCATTGCAGTCACTGTCACTGCAAAATTTGATTTCAAAATGCATCTCTCTCTCATATTCTCATATATATATATATATATATATATATATATATATAATAAACCAAGAAGCTGAATACCTTCATGTACTTAAGGACGGCGCCCTTTACACAGCCGGACGACCTAAGTAATGGTCGCTTCAAATCGGTTCCTGAACTTGGTGCGTGGTTTGTGTCCCAGCTGAGTAAGGCAAAATCTGAGCTCTGCCCTTTACAATAGTTTCTTGACTGAGTTGACGAAGGATAATCTGCAAAAGGAAACTTTATTGAGTACAATTTTAACTCTTGACTATTGTTTTTATTTAAATCAGAGAACAGCCAAACGATTTTATTCAGCTGTGGATGACTCTCTGGTAGTAAAGGGGGCTCTGTAAAGGCTACTCGTATTTCTAACCCCTCCTGCAGTCCTCTGAGCTAAATGAAATCTTCTGGAGATAACAAGGATCATTTGAATATAGACATCGTCGGAGTGAAATGGTTCATCATCGCCATCACCAACACTACCACCACCACCAACATCATCACCACCACCACCATCATCATCATCACCCTATTTCCACTATTTTGCTAGGGTTGGGTGAGTTTAAGTTAGTGGAAGAAAAAGGGAAGTATTCAGGGAACACAAACGTTTATATCAACACCAGAGACCAGCTTCTTTTTGTAGTTACTGTGCACGATTCGTTTATTTCGTCTCGTTATTAATCGCAAATGTTTAACTCTTCCACTACTAAGAGGTGTCCCGGAGGCTGAATAAAATCGTCTTGCCGTAGCATGAATGAAGCAGGAAAATCACAGTTGTAGCGGAGAGGTTAATGAACTTTCTTTAAAATCCTGTTTTGTTATAAACCTCCGTATTCTTAAGCTGAAGCAAATCGTCCAGAAGCAGTGAGAATTAGATAAAACACTGCGTCATCTTAATGGATTTCATCTTAATTTCATCAGTTTCGTTTTAGCCTCTGGAGTTTAGTGACTTTTTTTATTAGTTTATTTTTGCTACCTCTAGACGATTTTATTTATTTATTTTTTGAAGGGGGGAGGGGGAGACCTAATGCAGTGAACGGGTAAATCGTAAATGAAGGGTGTGTCTGTCCCTCCACCGCCCAGCCATGTCAGTGCCACCGCGTGAAGGCATCCCTCTCCACAACCATGGCTTCATGTTACCCAAGGGAATTAATCTTACCGTCTTCAGTATTGATTCTCTGGCTTGGGTTTCCTCCAGGCGATGAAGAAGACACAGTCGGCCTTTCTTTCTCCTTCCTCTCGCCCATGAGGGAGGCAAATTCCACCCCCTGTTTGAGCAGTTGGCTGTAGGTCCCTGTGGCTGTGATGCGTCCCTGAATAGAAAAAATGGGTCCATTTATTATTTTTATTATTATTATTATTATTATTATTATTATTATCAGTAGTAGCAGTAATGGTGGTGATGGGGGCGGTAATGGTGGTTTTGTTAGAAGTAGTAAGAGTGGTACCTGGGCGAGTACAATGATGCGTGATGCCGCTGGAAGGTAGTGCAGCTGGTGTGTGACGAGGATCCTGGCGGTGTGTTTGAGGTGCTCCAGGATGCAGTGGTGGAACAGGTGACGACCCACGCGACTGTCCACGGCGCTGAGGGGGTCGTCCAGCAGGTACACGTCAGCGTCACTGTACACCGCCCTGATAACACAGACAAGGAGGAGAGTGAGGCCTGACACACACACACACACACACACACACACACACACACACACACACACACACACACACACACACACACACACACACACACACACACACACACACAGTAAAGATTGTGCAGGCTAAGCAGATCCAGGATAAATTTTCCGGAACGTTTCCTCATAGAAGGCAAAGGGACGGGTAGCGTAAATCCAGCGGTTGCATATCGTGTTTTGTGGTAATGTCAGAGTGCTTTCCTTGTCAGTTACGCAGAACAGAAATGCGAAGTTTAGTTAGATGAAATCACCTGGCCAGACAGAGTCGAGCCTTCTGTCCGCCGCTGAGTGTGACCCCGCGTTCCCCCACCCAGGTCAGGTCACGCTGAGGTAGTTGCTCCAGGTCACGTTCAAGGGCACATACTGCGGAAGGAGAATCATATCAGTGTCTACCCTGCATCATTTATCCTCTCATACTCTCACTGCCACACTCACGCCCAGACCAGCAAACTGAGCCGTCCCCACAACAAATAAACCGCAAGGCGAGTTTCTAGTGGAGCACTAATTACAGACCACCTTGTGTGTGTGTGTGTGTGTGTGTGTGTGTGTGTGTGTGTGTGTGTGTGTGTGTGTGTTTTATGCAGTTTTAAGAAATAAAAAAAGGTCCTATTGGCAACAATTTTACTTTCAGTACAGGTAAGGTGCTTAAATTGTTGGCAAGGCATTTACAGGAGCACACACACACACACACACACACACACACACACACACACACACACACACACACACACACACACACACACACACACACACTACCTCTGATAACGTGGAGGTACTTGTCTCGCTGATAGGTCGTTCCAAAGAGTATGTTCTGCCTTAGAGTGCCTGAGAAGACCCAAGGCTGTTGACCCACATAGCCCACCTTTCCCCGCACCTCAACAGATCCTCCTGTCGCTCGTAGTTCTCCCAGGATGGCGGATAGAAGCGACCCCTGCCATCATCATCATCATCATCATCATTGTTATCATCATCAACATCATCATCATTTTTAGTTTAGCAATCATTTTTATTATAATATGGTGTGGTGGAGTTCGGATATTGATACTGTAATGTACTCTTACAAGTTTTTTACACCATCACCATCATCATCATCCAGACCACTTTTCCCACCAAGAGACGGAGTGAGGAAATGTTTGATGCTCCCAGACGGTCAGCCATTCGGGCAGTAGATCCAGCCTTGCTTAACTTGGCTGTCCGGACGAGAACCAGAACACTCGGCGGGATATGTCCGTTGGTTTAGTTTCTTACAGCGAGTGCACATAAGCAGGTGAAGTGGGAAAGATACATGCACAATCCCCGCTGTACTACATTTACAGGCAGGGATCAAGTTTCGAGTCAAGTGGCGGGGCTGTATTTGTTTTTATTTGGCTGGATTGACCTTTTAATGGGAGACATACTGCACAGCCTAAGGTAAATACAGAAAAATATATAGTTCCTGCATTTAACGACACTTGAAATTTGAAGCATGCCTGTAAATGTGGAAAAGGGGGTGGGGGGGATTCCTGCTACAGTTCTTTCACCTCAGCCTGGCCTGATTATGTCCTTTTGTGGCTTCTTTCACGTAGCTCGAAGACAGAATCACACATTACATCGGCTCAACATTCTTTCCATGGTACTTCCCCTTATTTGTATCTCGTTACGGTTAAGCATTCAAGATTGAGAGAGGTCAATTTCAAACCAAGTTAAAGTGAAAAGAGTATAGAATTACTGGAGCTTCCACTAAAGACAACGTATGATCTGCCCATGGGACAAGCTATGACCCCTGTCTACCTACCTTGCCAGCGCCGACAGGACCGACGACCGCCAGGAGCTCCCCTGGCCTCACCGAGAACGACAGGTCTGTTAGCGTAGCCGATGACAACGACGACGACAGTTCTCCACCCCACCTCGCCGTTAGCTTGGTCACCGTCACACAGCAATCCTGCGGCATGGTAAGGGTTCATTATCTCATCAACATCATCGTCGTCGTCATCAGAATTATTGTTAGTTATCGTTATTGTCATGGGAATCAGAATTCGTATTATTATCGTCATCCTCATCGTCATCATCTTTATTTCCACTTCTTGGCTCGCGGACGGTGGGCAAGACCCAGCCTTATCCAGGAGGAGGAGAAGGAATTTTTAATAGTGTTACTGAAAACGATGTTTGGGGCTGACGGTGGTATTAAGGAATTCATTTTAGGGCTAACCAAAGTATTATTTGCATTTGCTGGGAGCCCCTAGGTTTCATGGAGTCTCCTGCTGTGGAGTGAGGCTGCTGTACTTCTTGTCTTAGTATCTCCAGTCGATGTTTATTAACTTAGGGAAGACCTCTTTGCCCATACGGAAGTGGCAAATGACAGCTACATCTACACACTCCAGTTTGAAAAGCCTCTTCTAAGCTAAATACAATCGTCTGGAGATTGCAAGAGTACGATACTAAGGACATAATCGTAGTGCAAGGATCAAGTCGAATAAAATCGTGTGAGAGTAGCCGGAACACAGCACCCACCTTTAGAGAAGGTCGCTCGTCAGTCCTCGTTACATAGCTGAGTTCATCTCCTTCCTCCATCTCCAGAAACTCCTACGTAAAGAAAAACCATTGGAAGGTGAGAATTTAAACGATGTGTGTCTATACTCTTGTTACTCTAACTTGGCCAAAAATTGCTATGTAGCAATACTAGAACATGTTGAAGAGATAAACCTGTCCTTTACACAGAAAAATGATCCAACATATTACTATTATGCCGGGAATCTAACCGTGGACTCGGGTTCGATTTGTGGCATGATGGTAATGATTATGTTGGATGGACTAGAACATGTTGTTCGTCACGAAGTGCAATGAAAAGGATGCAGAACCGTAGCATTACCTTGAATCGATTTGAACCAGCTTCAGATACACAGGTCCACGTCGGGCCAGACCTGCACAGACTCAGTAGTAGTAGTAGTGGCAACCCCAGGCTCATCTGAACGTGAATCCGGTGGACTCCTGGCTGAACTTCACGTTCTCCTGCAGTCCACCATCCTCATTTTGTGAGGATAGGTAGGGAACTGAGAAACGTTTGTATAACGAGGCCTCAGATACCCATCATATGGGTGTCACCACGTGAAGGCGTCCCTTTCCATAGCTACTTAAACTGTATTTGTGAGGATTTCGTGGGTCCAATTAGGGCACAATAAACAATCTCAATATGGGCATATTTTCCCCAATTTACCCCAATAGTTTTCTTCCATCTTCAGACGATTTTATTCAACTTTGGAGAGACTTATGGAACTGGAGAGGCTAGATGCAGTCTTCGTTAGCCCTTAGCCCCTACACAGCTAGAGGGCCGTCCAAGGTTGAATAAAATCGTTTCATGGTAGCATGATTACAATGGAAAAAAAAAAAAAAAAAAAAAAACAATTGAAGGGCACTAAGGATACTGTGAAACGAGACATCACGGGTTTTTGCAACTCCCTCTCTGTTGTGATTACAAGTTTATGCCAGGGTAGGGGAGCGCGGTAGCTCGGTGGTAGGGTGTCGGCATGGGTGTCGGGCTCGTAATCGTGAGGTTGCGAGTTCGCGCCCCGCCCGGTGGCTGCTGTGCTGGGAGGGGTAGCGCCCTCCTGTAACCCTAGCAGGGCTATATGATCTGATGAGGTCTAGCTCTGGAATTAATCCCTATACCAGGGTATCTCTTAAATCACTTTGTTTTCACTGCTGAAAGTTCTTACTACCGACGGACAATTATATACACCCGGAAAGACCCACCTGTAGTCTGTTGCAGGTAACCAGCATCTCTGAGCACACGGCGATGCTGGACGGGAAGTAGAGGGTCATCACCCGCATAATGTTGTTGATCAGAGAACTTGTCACGAACACCTGTGGAGAAGACGCGTTAAGTGCAGGAGAGGGACTTCTTCATGCGGTGGCATCGATATAACTGTGCATCTCCCCTGTCCGATACTGATGAGGATGATAATAGTAATGAGGTATCGACACAAACAGATTCTTCATGCACTCTGTAGATTCATACTGCACTCATCTGATACCTTCTCTGCTGATATAACATTTCCTGTGAGGACGTAAGTGAGAAGGATGACGAAGACGACAATTTTGGCGGCGATGAAGAAAAGCGACATGTTGACGGCGTGATAGCAGCTGGTTTTCATTATCACCGCAACCTCAGCCCTGAGATATGGTTAGAAAGACAACGAGGATTAAACAGTAAAAGAGGAGGACTAGGATTTAACCGTGTATTATAGTAGGATGTTACAGTGAAGAAGATTAAGCAACACTTAACAGCTTACATCAATACGTTAAAAAAAAATATATATATATATTACGGTGAAACTGTGAAGGAGATCAGGAGCAGCTGAACAAAAGAAGCTTACAACGTGAAACAATCAGGCATATTACCAAGATATAACAGCGGAGAAAGTTATTAGTATGACCGTGAAGTATATTAGCTTGTTTAAACAGTGAAAAACTATAGAGAAGTATTTAAATCCCCAAGTGTATAGCTATCGTCAGTAGTTCTTTTACAGTGCCTCAGAATTGTGTCAAGATCTGATGAAGTTTTTTTCATGTCATCTAATAAAGTTCAGGCGGAATGAGAGGGCTGCAATGTCGCTTCATGAGGAGCTTCGGAGCCCCAGTCTTATAAAAGGATTGTTGAGTGTGGCTTTACTATTAGGAACATTAATACAGATGTACAGTCGGCATCGAAAATTCTGTCGCCTCTCCTGTTTTTCTCTCCATTGACCATGATCATCAGTATGGTGAAGGTGCAATAACCGACACTGATGACACTGAGCTACAGCTAAATAATGTCATCAGTGTTAATTGCTGCGGATTTACCACACTCATTTTCAAAGTCCTTGGAGAGAAAAGCAGAAGAGTGACAGGATTTTCTACGGCAACTGTACTTCCTTACGATATAAAACGATATAGTGAACACTGATTCGAAACCAAGAGATGTAATCATAGGAGCCCAACAAACTCCTCAGAATTTTCAGTAAGTTTCAAAATTATTCCATTAAAAATTGGATAGATATTACTGTCTGCTGCCAAACATCACTTACTTCCTGACACCCTCGATGAGAACTGTGAACGGCTTCTCCCACGTGTACATCTTGATCACCCTCATGGCGTTGATTATCTCGTTCATGATGCGAACCCGCTTGTCAGTTTGATGAGCTGTTTCCAGGCGAAGTCGGGAGAACACTTTCCCCATAGCACCTGGAGCAGCATTGATGTTATTATTATTGTTACTACTACTACTGCTACTACTACTACTACTACTACTGTTACTACTACTGCTACTACTACTATTACTATTACTATTACTGCTGCTCCTGCTGCTGCTGCTGGTGCTACTATTACTACTACTACTACTACTACTACTACTGCTGCTACTACTACTCCTACTACTACTACTACTATTACTACTACTGCTGCTTCTGCTGCTGCTGCTGCTACTACCACTACTACTACTACTACTACTACTATTATTACTGCTGCTGCTGCTGCTGCTACTACTACTACTACTACTACTACTACTACTACTGTTATTATTTGTAATATCATTATTATTATTATAATATTTTTAGCTTTCCCACTGCACCGTATCGAATGAGTTAATAAACATGTGGGTTACCTTGCAGAGGAGCAAGAACAATGAGCAGTAGTATGCCGGCCAGACAGGACGGCCCCACCACGTGCCAAAGGACACCAACCACAATCACAGTCTGTAGGCGGACGTGTTTCCGTCAGTACTAGAGAAAGTTATGAAAAAATCGAGTTCTAATTGATATTCATGCACCTAGCATCCATAACTCTCTCTCTCTCTCTCTCTCTCTCTCTCTCTCTCTCATATTTATATTTATGTATAATATATATATATATATATATATATATATATATATATATATATATATATATATATATATATATATATATATATATATATATATATATATCTCAGTATATAAAGTCGCCTTAGGCAAGCTGTCATTATACACCTACTGTGTTATATTATTTTATTCTTGACAGTGCCAGTCGATTTAATTAAATTAACTTATCGTGGTAAAGGGGTTAAAACAGTGGTTCTTAACCCGACGGTCGCGACCCAAAATTGGGTCACCAGGCCAAATCTTGTGTTTAGTCTATAAATGACTGCACCAAGGATCCGAGATGTCCACAGTGTGTTGAAATTCAAATTAGGCTTTACTGGGAAGAAGGAGGTTGAGATAATAGAACCTTCTCTAATCAGTTGGTAAACTCTTGGAGTTGCTGTCTACCGTAGTGACCAGTGAGCAGTCGAGATAGATAGGTAGACAGATAGATAGATGTGTGTGTGTGTGTGTGTGTGTGTGTCCAGTCATCTCGAAATGAACGGATCTTGTATTTGCTTTTGTTGTTTTGTTCTGTTTTTTTTCTTGGACGGAACAAGCTTGGTGATTCCTGGCCTTTGGTTCCTTCTTTCTTGAAAATAATATATATACCGGTATATATATATATATATATATATATATATATATATATATATATATATATATGTGTGTGTGTGTGTGTGTGTGTGTGTGTGTGTGTGTGTGTGTGTGTGTACCCCTGTATATAAATACACACACACACACACATATGAAGTAACAAAATAATTTCACTGGTATCAATAGTTAATTTGCCATTCAGTGAATGTATTCTTATTCTGCTTTAGTGTATCTACGTGTGAGTGAAAGCAGTAATTATCAGTAACTTCCAAGTCAACAACTACCTGCATGTCAAGCTAAGCTGTAAGACATTGGGTAATGTCTGAACACGGTGGTGTGTGTGTGTGTGTGTGTGTGTGTGTGTGTGTGTGTGTGTGTGTGTGTGTGGTACACACATGTAAACAGAAAGCATAAACCAGAAAAATATCTGTACTTATTTTTAACGTTATCTGAACGTATGGTTATAAACAACCAGGAAATAATAATGTAGTATCAGGTGATAATATCATAATTTTTCGGGCTGGCATGGTATTAAAGTAAGTATAAGGTAAGCGTGTTATATTACCGGGAATTTTTTTTGTTACCACCTGTGTTAACGTGCATATAATTATTACCAATTAAATTTATCCATGCTACGCCGTGGAGCACCAAGATTGCCTCATATCCGGAATATGGCTTGCTGTCAAAAGATATTAAAGAAACAGCGGGTTAAAGTCACTGTCAGCTCATTCAGTAGAATGATATTTCTTTAACCTTCTCCCAGACATTTCATAAATGAAGTCATATGGCAACAGAAGAAAGAAAATATACCTAGAGAGGTAACGTTTGCTAACAAACGAAGGCATTTCTCGAAGTTTGTTTCTCATACATTAATACATACATTTAAATGTATATGTAACTCATAATTATCATATTAATGAATCACAGAAAAAACAGGCTTGAGGGCACGTTCAAATCGAACTCACTATGTACTGTAACCACATCTGATGCCATGTAGAGTTATTATCCCTACTGGGACGGTTGTTAGGTGTCTGGTGGCTCTGTGTCTGTCTTTTTTTTTTTCGTACTCGCCCTTCATTTTTTCACTTGGAACTACTGTATAAAGTCATTTCAGAATTCTTTATTGAAAATATGAGAGAGGAATATTGGGATGCAAGTCCAAGATATAAATATAGCAGTTTCCATACCAGTCAGCCCCAAAATAAATTCATGAAGCCGGGGCAATAAGCGCTGGAAAGAAGAACGAGAACTCCAGCATCGAAAAGAACGAATATAAAAACTTCAAGAAATTTAAAAAAATAGCATCCAACTGGCAAGGTTAATGAAGACTCACCTCATCAATACAATACGTTAGCTGAAAGAAATCGACTGACACTAGATCGACTGGCATTAAATCGACTGGCGTTAAATCGACTGACGCAAAATCGACTGGCGCAAAATCGACTGGCACTAAATCGGCTGGCGCTAAATGTCATGGCACTAAATCGACTGGCATTAAATTGAGTGACATTAAATGGTCTAACACTAAATCGACTGGCACCAAATTAAGTGGCACTAAATCGACTGGCACTAAAGGGGTAAGCAAAATGGAACAATATTTTTCACGTATTCAAGGCTCACCTGAAGGGGTCCAATCCAGAGGTAGTGAATGAGCACGGAAGTGGAGTCAAACCTGCTTACATCATTTGACAGCAAGTTCACCATCTGGCCTATAGTCGTCTTGGCCAGCGCTGTGTGGCTCAATCGCAGTGCCTGGTTGTAGGATTGATTGATTGGCTGATTAATTAACCCATTTAACCTGAGAACGTACTTGTTTCTGTTTTTGTTACCTCTAAATGGCTTACTCAGCTTTGAGAGGCCATTTGTGGAGGTGATGGATACAGCTTTCATTAAACCCTTCAGTATTAGGCTGAATAAAATCGACAGTTTTGCAGATAACATAAAAATATGTTGTTGGCTTTACAGAGTTAAGGGAGCGATTCTGGCACTGTAACATAATGTCGTCGTCATCGAATGTAATAAACAGATAACATATAGAATCCCATGCATTATACCAGTGAGCTTCAACCTTTTTCTTCCTATTTACACCTTGAATTTTTCCGCAGTGGCCACGTAGCCCTCATCCAGACTGAGGAAAAAAAAAATTAGCATACTAACCTTATTTTAAACTGCATATTAAGGTTTCCGTTTCAATTGTCACCATGACAGTACACTCACTAATATGAGGAGGTTGGTGTATGAAGAGTACGTTAAGTTTCTAAGTTTATTGAGATGGTTGACCTTGTTTCTTTGCTACCAGTAAGTTTTTTTTTTAAGGTTGAGAACCATTGCATTATACTATTTAACTATAAAAATTGCAATATTATATCATCATCAACAATGTAAGACATTTCTCTGCTGGACAAGTGCCTTTCTACTCTTTCCTGTTGGTTATTAACACGTTCCAACCTATCCCACCAAAGCAGCAAATTTCACTTATGCTTTCTAATCTCTGCCCATTTCTCTCATTCCATCTCTAGGTTGACCCTCCGTTATGTCTACGAAAGATGTGTCCTATCCACATTCATTTCTGTTCTTTTAAATACAGATATTCTATCCTCACTGTCGTCAGTTCCCTTAGACAAGTAGCTCTGTTCTTGTCCTTCCATATGATATATAAAATTACCCTTTCCACTCATTTTTAGAGATTCCTAAATCTGATGTTCATGACAAAATTATAATTAAAACAAAAATAAAGCCTCAAGCCCTACACAGTAAATTTCACACACAACTAACAAATACTCTAAAATCACACACAACTGCACAACCTTCCGATAGATGAGAGCACAGCTGGCGACTCGGAGCTGCATGCCAATGTGCGCTGTGCCCCAGAAGTAAGAGTGGTGAGTGAAGATGAAGAGAAGTGAGGCCAGCACCACCCCTGTTGCACTGAGCCACCCATACCACACTGTGTTGTACCCACCTTCGCCGCTGAAGTACCGCAGCACACCGCCCAGACACAGCGGCTGTACCACCCTGTGAGAAAAATGGACCTGACAAAGGTGCTTTAGTTCCTTAGATGATGTAAAGCCACTTCCAAGATGAGTACAGTTATCTGGCAAAAGAACGTAAATATAGTTACTCGTAAAATTGTTGTTATTAGAGAGATATTGGAAACAGTTTTACCCTCAGATGGTAAGAGGCCGCTCCCAAGGAAAAAAAAAAAGAAGTAGGGGTGTTGGTTAAGATGTAAAGCGGGGAGACCAACATTATTAAAAGCTCGTATCCAGTTTTTATGAAGAACAAGTCCCCATAAGTTAGCTCTTATTAGAGCTTGTTTTCTCGTATTTTTCTCTTGAATATTCGTTTTAATTTGATTTTGAAGTGTTTAGCAGTTGTATGAATGAAGGCAAATGTATGTACAAGCATTCTTATATACGGTATAGCTTAAGCTTCGGAGAATTTATAAATACCTCCCCAGGGAACGTATAAGTTTACGGTGAAGATAAGATTGTTTCTATATATTTTTGTCTCTTATATTGCTACAAGATACTTTATAACAAAGGGTGAGTGACTAATGAGGTGGAAAGTAAAAAAAAAAAAAAATCGTATTTTCTGACTAATTCACGGCCATATCGTATAAAATTCACTAGGATGCATGTGAAATGTAGTACAGCACCTCAGGAAACACTCCTGTATGACCCCCAGGATGCCATATTGGGCGAAGGTCCACCCAAAACAGCGCACCAGACCCTTCACATAGTAGGGCCTCCTTCCCACTGCCATGCTTTCCTCTACTTCCTCACTCCAGTCTCTGCAAAAGAAGTTACAGTTGGGGTCAGAAATTCGCTTACTTTCCCCACAGCGTCGACTTCGCACATAAGACACTTTGTTACTTTCTTCCTTTACACTCCACATCAAAGAATCACCTGCGAGCAGAGACTCATGTCAAGTCTCTCTTAACTCAGATATGTTTGTCAGTATAGGAATGTGAGATGAAGGACACCAACTTTTCCACTTTTTAGTTTTACCTTCCCAGATGTGGGAGGAAATGGCAGTCAGGTGGTAAAGAAACGGATTCCTGACCAGAATGATCCTAGATCAATCCCAGCCTGGGGCCAAGAACAGTTTTGCAGTCTGATAAAGTAGTCTTCCTGCAACACTTCCCTACCCCCTACTGATACCTTCACCCCAGTCCTTAATGACAGCCAAAGCATGTAGTCACTATGGACGATGCGTTTTAGCATCCAAGTGGTGACAGGGGATGTGTGTTTGTCTTGTCATCTGCGGCACGTACAGGGACTGTTGAATATTTAGGAGAAAAGTGTTAATGTATGGTGAAGAGTCGGATTAGAAATAATTGTACCTAGGATTTCATGCAGATTTTTTTTTTTTTTTTTTTTTTTTTTTTTTTTTAAATACCTTTCCAGAGGCTAGTGCTGACCTCTGCATCCTGAGTGCTAGGGTGGCTGAGGCGTCCCAGTCCTGGTTACGGTACAGGTCTTCTTCAGTCAGCTGCTGACGGTACCCAAGCCTCAGTAACGGTACCAGCCACCTGCAACAATGACGGGCATTGACGTGGAGGTTAGATTTGACTAGTAACCAAGGAGGCGCAGTAGTACAACACAACCAAGGCTCATTATTTCTCACGCAGATAAGACTGTAAGCTACGTAAATTTGACTGGGCCCTATTAAATATGAAGGTCCTGAATTAAATTTGATATAAAATCTCTTGAATTGACCCTGCCTGACCAAAACTTACCTGACGACCCTAGCCCATTCAGTCCGGTGGCGTCTTTCTTCTTTGTAGTCATGCTGTTCACAGACGATATTTTTCAGCTTAGGAGAGGCTTTTCAGACTGTCGGGGTTGGATACAGCCTTCTTTAACCCATACACTATTTAGGAGAATCATTGTAATGGAAATAAAATCATCTGACGAACAAAATTAAACTGAACAATACATCATTGAATTGAAAGAGGTTAATTGACAAGAGACCTTGACTGCTGGGACTGGCTCTAAACTGTAGCTGATATGACCTAAAAGTATTGATGTAACTGTATATAATCAGCCGAAAGTTACTGCTGAACAAATTTGGCCGTAATTAATTCATGCAGAGAAAATGATGGAGCATTTTGAATAGTTATTCCATTACGCCGACCCCATGCAGGTGTGAGGTCGACGAACGCAGATTTTCACAACATTTCACTGCTGATCGTTCATAACATTTACTATACCCGTTCAACACCGTCAGTACTACTGGTTGTCCATTTGTTAACAGGTACGCGGTTAATGAACGCACTTTCTTCATAATATTTCATAACTGATTAACATGTATTCTGTGCAGTCCACGAACACATATAATTTCACCCGTCTGCAAAATTTTAAAAGTTGTCTGTTCCTTCGCTGTCCCTTATGGATTTTAATCCACTGAATTAACATATGACAATATAAACAGCTGATTGGCTGCTGTTTCTAAGATATGTAAGTTTTTTTTTTTTATACTTTACTTATGTAGGCTACATAATGCCGACAGTTCAGAGTTTATCATGATTTACAAACCAGTGTATTTCCATCTGTGTGTGATAGTTTTATGTGAATATATTTGACGTGCCAAGTATACATTATGTAACAGTACATCGTTCAGTCATTACTCAGCTTCTGCACTGCGCTTATGGGCATGTCTCTTGTATTCATGAAATGGGGCACCCGTAGTCAATGCCCAGCAATAGCTCGCAAGCTCTGATGGGTTCCATTTGCCGATACCTTTTCTCCATTGCTGCAAAGTCCTGGTTAAGTCGCTCGCCATGCTCGTCACTCACTGCTCCAAAGTTTTGTGGAAAGAAAGCTGCATGATTGCGAAACAAATATGTAACTTAAGTGACATACTGCACCCAAGCTTATTGTATGCCGTATGGTTTTCCACCAATTCCCTGTAATTGTATCCCATGTTTCCAGGAAATCATGTTGCTACTAGCCTGAAGGCTTGCCAAGCATCCATTTCCCTGCCACACAGTGCATTGTCAAATGCAATCTCGAAGTTCACGAATCTCAGGACCAACAAAAACACCTTCATTTATTTTTGCTTGAGCTACCATGGGGTATTTCAGAGATACTTGAATGCTTGTTGGGTTCTGTACATTGCTTTGACAAAATCCATCAGACATAGCTGGAAGGCATCTTGGGTTTTGTCCATTGTTTTGACAAAGTTCTTCATCAGACATAGCTTGACGTGTAAGGGTGGTAACAAAATCTTAATTCCACAAGTGGTGAACATTTTTCCTCCCTGGCTCCAGTGACTGTCGAAGCGGCCAATCTCTCTTGATGTGGTAAGATTAACTTGCAAGACTATCTCATTCACTGAGAACACAGCAGTACTTTGTATATCCACACTGCAGACCAAGCAAAATGACAATAGCATGCAAGCCATCGCAAAGCTACCACTGATGGTCGTAGTTTATGTAAGGTACCACTAAAGTTGTTTTATGTTGTAAATTTCCTTCATATGGACTGCATGGCCAAATGAAATGGATGGCAAAACACTGTCACTGCATGTGCAGCAAGACAGCTTTAAGACTCGTCATAGATGAATCAGTGAAAAGTCTCCACGCAACAGAATTTTGAACGATGTGGAGTGCAGCCATCAGACCATGTTGCAGGCTACAAGATCACCCTCCATGAAGATGAAGTGAACAAGAATCTTCTGACGGTCACGGAACATGGAAACCCTTATCATCATCAGCCAGGAGATTCCATTGCACAGCAACTCTTCCTTACTCTTGGGCAGTTACAAATCCCTCAAGAGATCATTCAGTTCACGTTGTTAAGAGGTGTGGTTCAGTGGAAGAGGATGTGACAAAATCCGGGTCAAGATGGTCAAGAATTAGATGTTTCGCAGTTCCCCTCTTGGTCGTCTAATTCAAATGAGATGGATTCCGGTGCTTCAGGAACAGGCAGACCATCCCCATGGGGTAGCCTACCGGGCGAATAACTGATGGAATGTTTGGATATTGTACAGTCCATTCTTTATTTTTTGACAAACCCTTCCCAGCTGGGGGCACCATACAGTAGTAGCAATTGCTGTTACGATCTTTTGCGCTTGCAAATGTCACTTCGCCTTAAATATAGCAAAAATTATCTGCTTTGTTCACACAAGTACGAGACATCACTGCTCACTTTGGCTAGATGGAAATTTGTTCCTTTGCAAAATCAAACTAATATACAAATGAGAAAGACACCATATGATTTGCTTGGTTTCATACTGCAGAATGTTCAGTGATATAACCCAGTTAATGACCGAATCACCAGTGACGTTTCAGAATATGATGAAATGCCACACCATCACCTTCAGGTTTCATTATGCATGTTTTGGCAAAACAGCTAAAACTCTCCAGTCTCAGTGAAATATTTAAATATTTAGCCAAATAGCTGCTTAGTCAAATATCTGCCCGTGTTTCGATCATTTCTGGTTTGAAACAAGAACCATATTCAAATATTAATTACTCTATCTGTTCAAAAATCAGTGGTCTTAGATACTGAGCAAGAATACAGTATCTTAAAACTAGAGCCAATCAGACATTTTAAGCATCATTTTTGTTCTCAGTGACCCAAACTTACTGAAGTTAAACCATTTTTGTTTCGGATGCATTTTGCCTGCATACCAGTGTGATCTTATTTGTATCTGCTGATCGTTCATGTTGGTGAAATTTATTGTCGATTAAAGCTGACCTTCGCGATATATTTACTGCCACACTTATTCATGATTAGCGTCGTTGCAGATGTGTGGACGCTGCAGCTGCACGACGGACCATTCTAAAAATAGTAAAAACAGGGGAACATCTGTGGTGTACATTAATGGTTATGAGAGTTTTATCTGTGCCTCATTACCATTGTATTTTTATCATGTTATGGCTATCTGAGTGTGGTGCGATTTGTACTATTGCGAACTGTATCATAGATCCACTTCCTTACGAATAATAACGAAACAAAGAAAAGTTATTTTTGAAAATCAGTGGTTGATATAATATGCTGCTATGGGAGTCATGCCTCGTTATATCTTCTTCTTTTTTTTTTTTTTTATCATGTTGTGGATATCCTGAGTGTGTAGCGATTTTTGCTATTCTGGACGCTAATATCGATCTGCTTCCCAACTTCCTTCCGGTGATAACAAGATCATAATACGTCATCGTTGGGAAGTGGTTCATCGTTTTGCTTTAGCTTAGGAGAGACTTTATTAGTGTGTGTGTGTGTGTGTGTGTTCTTAATTGTTCTTATCTAATTATATCTTAATAGGAATGAGTCAAGCTCGTACAGTCCCGTGTAGTAAATCACTTTTATCATACATATCCTTAAAATTATGAATAGTTTTGGCACACACTCTTTCACTCGTGCATTCCATTGATCAATTGCCCTATATGGGAAACTGAATTTCCTTACGTCTTTATCACCTCTCTTTTTGTGTAGATTTTTGCAGTGTCCTCTTGCTGATGCGTCCCCATAGGTTATAATTACTGTATACTCATTTATGTCTATTTTCTCTTTCCTTGAGACGCATTTAGAGAGCATAATAATGTTTCCTCTTTTCCTTCTCTCCTGTAGAGGTGGTAGACTCAGTTTTTTCTAGTCTTTCTTCGTAGCTTAGATCCCTCAAGCTTAGAACCCACCTTGTAGCTTTTGTACTTTTTCATTCTTATCTATGTGTTTTTTTTTTTAGATGAGGATTCCAGACTACTGATGCGTACTCCAGAGTTGGTCTGATAAATGATGTTATTATCTTCTCATCATGTCTTCATTTTTATGAATATGAATGCTATTCTCATATTAGCAAGCAGTGTATACATGTTCCGTACCTTCTCACTGATGTGGTCAGCCGGAGAGTCTGTTATTGATAATCACTCCTAGGTCCTCATTCTGATATGTGAAGGGTTGAACTTCCAAACTTATAATCCCAGTCTGGTCTTTTTCCACTTTTACCAAACTTATTTACATGACACTTGTCCATATTAAATTCCATTTGGCATTTACTGCTCCATTCATGAAGTTTATTTAATTCTTGTAGCGCGGTGAAAGAGTCTGTGTTAGTATTTTTTCTTTGTATTTTTGCATCATCAGCAAACATATTTATATAGCTTCCATTTCCAGTGTTACTATGTCATTTATATTTACTGAAACATAATTGGTGCCAACATTGAGCTCTGTGGAACTCCGATAGTCACTTCCCCCCATGAGGAGTAATTTTCTCTTAGAACTGTTCTCATTTCTCTTTTTCTGAGAGAACCTTGCATCCACCAGTACAGGTTGCCTTGGATTCCTCCTTGATGGTTCAGTTTCCATAAAAGTCTTTGGTGCGGTACTCTGTCAAATGCTTTCTCGAAATCTAAATAGGTACTGTCCACCCATCCTTCTCTTTCCTGTAATGTTTCTGCAGCTCTACCATAGTAGCTTGATACATTAGTAACACACGATTTCTTCCTTTCTAAATCCGAACTGCCTCTCTGTTATCATACTGTGTGCTTCTACATGGTTTATCCAAACTTTTCTTATCAGCTTTTCTAGTATGTTGGTTACAACACTGGTCAGTGATACTAGTCGGTAGTTGAGTGAATTCCGTTTATTCCCTTTCTTGAACAGGGGAACATGTTTGCATCTTCCAAATATCAGGTGCTTTACCATGACCTAAAGATTCCTTGAATATTAAATATAATGATCTGCTTAACTCTTTTGCACATTCATGTAGCACCCAACCTGAAATATCGTCAGGACCATTTGCTTTACCTTTGTCTAATTTACTTAACTCTTCCTGTACTTCTTTTTCTGATATTTGTATATCTGATAATATGTGTGGGCATGCATGTTCCATATCATCTCTTTCAAACTTATTTTCTTTTGTAAAAACTGATTGGAAGTTTTTATTTAGTGCTACACAGGTACCTTTCTCTTGTGTATAGATGATCCCCTTGTCCGCAGTGGACAGTATTTTATCTTTAACTTTGGTTTTGCTTCGGATGTAGCTGTGAAATAGCTTCGGTTGATCACTACTTTTATTTAAAATGTCTTTCTCAAACTGTCTTTGAGTTTCTCTCCTTATCCTTGTATAATTATTTCTT
The DNA here is from genome assembly GCF_032717465.1 of Coenobita brevimanus. Classification (NCBI taxonomy): domain Eukaryota; kingdom Metazoa; phylum Arthropoda; class Malacostraca; order Decapoda; family Coenobitidae; genus Coenobita; species Coenobita brevimanus. Next base: position 63,192,411 of record NC_136959.1, on the reverse strand, counting down.
GCCTGTTTATAGTTTTTATATGCCATCGCACTATTGTGTCTTCCTTATTTATTCCACAGCAAGTCTCTTTTTTCTTTTGATTTTTTACATTTTGTTTTTTTTCATTCATTGCCAGACGCCATGTATCCCAAACGGGGTGACCAAGGGCTTAGAGTTAATTGTTTTACAGGGAGGGGCAGTAATCCTCCCGTTTCTTTGTGCTGTGGGATGTAATTTTGGACTCCTATTTCATAAAACTGACAGAATTTTCTATATATAACATTTATATCTTTTTCCCTTAAGCTCCTTTTCCCAATTTGTTTTTAAGAACTACTTTTTCAGGTCATGGTAGTTGCTCTTTGTGTAGTTTAGGCTCGTTTTGTAGCTCATTACTGTTATCTCTGTCATTTGCAATCCTGAAGTTGCAATTTAATACTGTATCTTTTTTTTATGCGTCCGACTCTGGACATAGGCTTTGCAGCCTGCTTCCAAGGCCCAGTAGTCCTCCTACATACCATACACCTCTGTATGTCACCACTTCGGCGCTAACACCCACCGTCCATATTGAATACATGCTAGGGCTGTCTCATACAGGACTGGTGTATTGGTATTAGCGGGGTTATTTTTACAACATGTCGGCATGGTCGCTTTTGCCTAATAAAGGGTGATACATCATATTGTCAATATCATTTTCTTGCCTAGTAAATATAAGATCTAGTACTGATGGATCATCAAATCCTCTTTTTCTGGTGTTTTCCTTTACATGTTGAGTTAGGATAAACTGCACAAGACCCAGGAGCTTTTGGTCCCAACAGCTTTCATGGCTTCTTACATCTAGAGTATTGCAATTTCTATTTCTATTTAAATTTCCAGTTAATGTAGTTCTTTCAAATTTCTCATCCTTTCTATGTAGTAATGCTCTTAAACTCTGAATTGTTCTCTGCCAGGTCTTCATATTCACCCTTTGCCCAAGTGTTTCTTTCCCAAGTGTGTGTGTGTGTGTGTGTGTGTGTGTGTGTGTGTGTGTGTGTGTGTGTGTGTGTGTGTGTGCAGGAAAGGGACGGGAAAGTTGTTGCAGAAACTTTTCATGTCTCTGTTCTTCCTGTAAATCAAAATCTGAGTTAGAAGCGGGAGGTTTTCGTTTTTTTTTTGTTTTTTTTAGGTCCTGGCACTTGTTGGTCTAGCCTTTTCAGTTCGATGACGTCTTTATACACTATGTTCCTGCTTCTCCCAGACAATTTTATGCAGGTAGGAGAGCCCCACGGTGAAGGGATCACTGGAGATCCACACCCGATGATATTTCTCTTCATGACTTACCAGGAGTCCTTCCTGTTCCTTTTTTTTTTTCTTCTGCTCCTTACCAGTTCAGGTGACTCTACTGTGCACTGAGTGACAAGCCTAATGGTTTCCTGTAACCCAGGAAACCATGTACAACGCCAGGTGGTAACCATATAACCGGATAACGGAGTGATGTCAACCCTGCTATGATGCCCGTGTTAGCAGGTGGAGAGATATAAGTCCTGCCTCTGCCGCAAGAGAGAAGCGGCTCACTGCACGGGACGGCCCTGCAGGGGCGCTTGCGTGCCTCCGGTTGTTCGGTGTGCTTGGCTTGACAGACCGGGGTTACTCAACAGCAACAAACAACTCACCAGAAAACGACTTGAGCCATAAATCTCAATTCTCTTTGATTTCAAGGCTGTGATTTCCACGTCTGACCAAAAGCCTGAATCAACTATATTGTTTTTTCTTAACCCATAAGCCTCCAGGGTTTCTGTGTGAGGGACTGCTGGAAGGGTAAGCGTACTGCCCTCCGCCTATCGGCTTATAGTCGCGAAACTCATAGGTCCCTACCCTGGGGTTCCTTTATTAACTTTTGAAAATGCCCATTTCCGTCCTATACTGGAGACACTGGGCGCAAATGGGTCAATTTACTTACCAGAAAACGAGCTTACTAAAAAATCTCGCCGAGTCTCTAGGATTTGGGATCTGCGATTTCCTTGTCTGATCCATCTCGCCCACCTTCACCACCAAAAGCACTGCCCGCAAGGAAATGAGACAGTGCCGGTGGAGTGAGCGGGAAGGCACCGCAGGGTTGCCAAATTCACAAGACGTGAGAGTGCTGATATGCTCAAAAAACCCGAGAAACTATTAAAAGACTTCTTTGATTTCTAAGAAACTTAGTTGACACAAAATACTGCTGATTTTTGCTAAGAATGCTAAATTATGTGGAATATTGCCAATAATGCTCCTCTGAATGTCACAAGATAAAAAAATGCTCCTTGAATGTTTATAGATACAAAAGTGTTTCCTAAATGCTGCAAGACACAATGTTTTAAATTTTTCATTTAAAAAAGAGCAAAATTTTGACAAGCGTTGCTATAAAAAAATAAAAAAAAAAAAATTTTTTTTCGAAATGTGGTGAGGTGTAAAATGCTCCTTAATATTGCTAGAAACAACATATTCTTAAATGGTGCTAAGAAGACGTCCTAAAATTTCAGGCATATAAAACAAATTGCTCTTCTGAAAGTCGGTAAATACAAAATGCATTTAAATGTCGCGAGGCGCAACATATACCTGAATATTGCTGCCAAAAGAAAGAAAAGACAGATAAAAAGTGATACTAAAATTTCAGGCATATAAAGAAAAATACTCTTAAATGCTCAGAAAAGATGAGAAAAAGTGCTAAAATGTCAGGCATGTGGCTAAAAAAATGCTCCTCGACCACAGTCCTCGACACGCCGCTGTTGCTAATGCTTCCTTAGATAAGTGATATATATTGTAATTGTTTTTTGCTTTCACCAGTCAGCTTAATTTTATTCAGTATACAAGAGATTTTTCGAACTGGGGAGATTGGATACAGTCACTCTGTTCCTTCTACATTAACTTGGCCTACAGTCGCCGTCCCGCCATCTTCTATGCTGGTTTGTATATACCCCCTTTCGCTCTGATTTGGAGTGCTGTAGAGGAACGCCATCACGTGGTGGCACCGATATACTGAGTGGATCCACTGCCAGGTTATACAAACGCCCCTCATCTCCCTCCCTGTTCCCCGCGAAAAGAGGGTAGGGAATTGCAGGAAAATGACAGCTTCAGCCTGCAATTCACTGAGTTCACTTCCTGATGAGCCTTGAACCACCACAGCAACACAAACAGCAACTGCATAATATTAACCAGCAGTGATGACTATGAAACACTAATGTAAAAATTGCCAGAGAGAGAGAGAGAGAGAACACGTATCTTACCATTTTTTCAACCCTTTCAGTCCAGTGGCGTATTTGCTGTTTCATTCTTGCTGCCTCCAGACGATTTTATTCAGCTGAGGAAGAATCTGTGGAAGTGTAGGAGGTTAACCCGAATTTCGTCCTTTTTTCTTAGATTATTCTTGCTTCCTCCTGACGATTTCATTCAGCCGGGACAAGGTCTTTCGTACTAAAAGGATAAGTCAAGGCTACAACCTAACCTCCACAATTCGAAAACCCTGTCCTAAGCTGAATTAAATCGTCAGGGGATGGCAAGATTATAATTGAGAGAGAGAGAGAGAGAGAGAGAGAGATGAGATGTTAGGAGGTCAGTGGGTTAATTTGGGCTAAATCTGACTACTTAAAGTCTGGAAGGTCTCCCCTGGGCTGAAGGTAAGCGTCTGACCGCAGCAAGAATATGATTAAGTATACGTCATCGGAATGAAGTGGTTAATAGCGTAGTGAAATGTTTTTTACGACCCAGTCTGAAATAAATGTATTTAACGACGCAGTTTGACGTGTATTTTTACAACGCAGTCCGACATGGATGTAGTTTTCCGACAATCATTTGACATACAGTAAACACAGTAAATATGTGGTAGTTGGAGGGAATCTCTTTGTCACCGATAGCTTTGAAAGTTTTCAGTAGAGTGTTGTTAAATAGGTTGGAGCCGGTGGTTGAGGGTATTCTGAGGGATGAACAGGCTGGTTTTAGAAAGGGACGTGGTTGCAATGATCAGATCTTTATAGTTAGGCATTTGATGCAGCAAGTTAATGAAATGAGAGTACCGTTAAGTCTTTGTTTTGTTGATTTTGAAAAGGCTTTTGATAGTGTTTCGAGAGAGACTATGGGGAAGATCATGAGACATTATGGAATACCAGAGGAGTTTGTGAGGGTCATTATGAACATGCATGAGGACACATTTTGTAAAGTGATGGTTGATGGTTGTCTGAGTGATTCGTTTGAAGTCAAGTCCGGAGTAATTCAAGGTGGTGTTCTGTCGCCTTTACTATTTATATTGGTCATTGATTACATTATGAAACGCGTTGGAACAGAAACCGGTGCAGGTATACTTTGGGGAGAGAACAGGAAACTTTTGGATTTAGATTATGCAGATGATATAGTTTTGATTTGTGATGGGCCAGAAGAGATGCAGAGAGTGTTGGACTGTTTGGTGAGTGAAGGTCGCAAGGTGGGTTTGGTTATTAATTGTGGAAAAACTGAAATAATCAATATGAATATGGAAAATGCGCAGGAATGTGTAATTGGAGGTATGGTTGTAAAGCAAGTTGATAGGTTTAAATATTTAGGTACTTATTTAGCCAAGGATGGTTCTTTGAACTTTGAATTCGAGGAAAGGTTAAAGAAGGCTAATCAGGCAATGGGAATGCTTAAAAATATTTGGAATAATAACAGTTTTTCTGTGCATACAAAAATCAAACTTTATAAGGTAATGGTTAGGAGTATATTAATTTATGGACACGAGTCTTGGTACAGCACAGTGACTATGGAAAATAAATTCTTGGTGTTTGAAAACAAAGCACTTAGAAGAATATTAGGAGTTAAGTGGTGGGAAAGGATACCAAATAGTAGAATTAGAGAAATAACGGGAGTGCAGCCGGTCGATGAATATGTTAGGTTCTCACGATGGAAGTGGCTAGGACATGTGTATAGGAGACAGGGAATAGTACGAGGTACACCAGGGTGTATGGCACTTGGTAGGAGAGGTAGAGGAAGGCCAAAAGAGACGTGGGTGAGGACAATGAGACGGGAAGCTGGAGATGAGTGTTGGGGAGATCTTGAGGAGTTAGCACAAGATAGGATGTGGTGGTGTGAGTTCATCGAGGCCCTATGCATCCCCGAGGGTGCCACAGGAAATGATTGAAATACGTTCCCTTTGAAAATTACGCCCCCATAGCCCCATGGATAAATTGAAGTATTTATTAGTCAGGAAAGCAATGAAATCAGGTGAACGGAGTATCGTCACCCTGTAGCTATTGTAAAACTAAATGTGTGATGATTAATTTTTGCTTGTAGAAGTCTGTGGGGATGACTTATTAGAATACAGTGATGTACATGATAAATGGTCAGTTTTTGTAAGGGATATTAGGAGCTGTAAGTCAGTGTGCTCCATACCATGGCAAGCAAACTGGCGTAAGAAAAAATAAATGGATGACACCCTGCTAATCCCAGAAGTAAGAAAGAGCGTGACAAAAGCGTACATGGCAAAGCAAGGTTAAGACAGAAGACTCGCCCTTCTGTCCGTTCTTTTACTCATCTTTAATACCCCGCATTCTTACAGTTATCTTTGCCCTTAGATGTTTAACTAGCCTAGCATCGGGATCCATACACCTCGAAGAGGTAAAATTGAATTATGGATCAGTTACGTGGAAAGATCAGTCTTGCAGTAAAAAGGACACCAGGTCTTGTACAAACACGACATTTTGAACTTATTTACAAGCTAACATTTCGGTAAACTCACCATCTTTAGAGCCTAGGCACAAAAAGGGAATAAAATTAGAGTTAAATGGGAACCACATCGTGTTTCACTGCTAAACAAAAAGAGAGAAGAAAATGAAAATGGGGGAAGGGGAAATGCATGGTGTGGTATAGTATTATATTTCTCATAATCAAAATAAAAGGGGGATGATTTTCTCTGAAGATCAGTTCTTCACCGTTTAATTTTTACTCCGTACTCCCTTTCCTTCAGGTTTTATTGCAAACACAATAGCTGTGTGGTGCTTGTCAGTCACGGGCTACAGAAGCACCTTAATTCGTGCAAAGTATTAAGTGTCTTGGAAGCCGTGATTAAAAAAAAAATATTCAATGAACTTGGAAAACAGAGTAATCTAAGGAAGAAGAATACTGGTAACTAATGCTAAGAAATCCATGACTAGAAGAACAAGATGTGCTCCTAGTGCATCCCCCGCGCCCTTACAATCGATCAGTGAGCCAAACCGTGGACCTCGCTCTGTGGCATTGATCTTTTTCCGTTTGTTCTCAAAGTTGAATCACTTCTTCCTGCCCGATTCACAGCAGTCCCATCAAGTTTTGTCCAGTTCGGATCAAAACTGTCTGGTACTGCCTTATGACGTTGATCTTTGGCCTGTTGTTTTCAAAATCAAATCACTTAATCCCTGTGAGACGAAACATACTTTCCCCAAGATTGGTCCAAATCGGATCAAAACTGAGTTATATACTTTTTACACACACACACACACACACACACACACACACACACACACACACACACTGGTGCAGTGGTAACGCTCTCGCTTGCCAACTGGTGGACGGGAGTTCGCGCCTCGCTCAGGTTGCGAAAAGTTTCACTGACGAAGTGGGTGGTTACTGTCCCCCTTGAGCAAGGGGACGGGTGTGTGCGTGTGTGAAGGTCACAGCCTTGCCCTTAGATCGGACTATATGAGCTCTCAGCTCCCTTCCGGGAGGGTAAAAGCTGACGATCACGACCATCAAAGTGATCCTGACCGACCCGATGAATTACACACACGACCTAAAAATACATCCCCGCGCTATTATGCACAAGTATTAATATGGGTATTGAGAAGCTGCAAATGGATTGTATGACAGGAACATTGGTGACAGTATCCATATCTGAGAAACTGATGTGACAAGAGTGTGGAAAATCGAGTGGCAGAAGAAGAAAAGGATATTTCGAGGGATATGGACTCCATAGCACAGACAGGATCAGATTCTTTTTTAAGAGTAATGAGTTCAATTGTGCAAAGGACAGGGAAAAGTGTGTACCGATATGTTTGTGTGGAAAAGTATATTGAACAACCGATCGAAGGAGTACATAATGAGTGCATGTTTACCAATAACACATTATCTCTTCCTACCCTGCTCTCTTATGGGTCATAGCCTCTTAGTACCAGTAACAAAGTAGCATCAGTTAACATACTATTTTGCTAACAAATTGCAAAGCGAAACTTACTCTAATAGCATGGATGAAAGTGTTGACGAGTAAAGCGTGTGAGTCCGAGGTGGTAGGACATGCATATGTAGTGTAGCAGTTTTTTATAATGTATGTGCCATGTGGCATTGTGTCCAGTGCCTTTGTTTTTAATGAAATGCGTATTTTTTTTATTTTATTATTATTTTTTTTTTAGCTGTTATCATCTGTGACCTCTGTGACAAATCCCTGGAATTAGTTGGAAAAGGGTGGGGGGGGTAGGGAGATGTCTCTCCCCCCTCCAATGTGAAAACACACACACACACACACACACACACACACACACCGCTCGCTGGTGCAGTGGTAACGTTCCCGTTTGCCAACTGGTGGACGGAAGTTCGCGCCTCGCTCAGGTTGCGAAAAGTTTCACTGACGAAGTGGGTGGTTACTGTCCCTCTTGAGCAAGGGGACGGGTCTGTGCGTGTGTGAAGGTCACAGCCTTGCCCTTAGATCGGACTATATGAGCTCTCAGCTCCCTTCCGGGAGGGTAAAAGCTGACCATCACGACCATCAAGTGATCCTGACCGACCTGGTGAATTAATTACACACACTTCTTGATAACTACTGATTATATATCCGCGAAATGAAGATACAGAAGACGGCGTGGCAGAGCTCAAAACGGTAAGATAAGGAAATGGAATGTGTCTTGGAAAATTTTTGAGCTTTTGTCCATCAATTTTCAGACTAATGTACGTTCGGCACCCCTTTCTCTTCGTTAAATGAGTAACGTTTGCTGTTTAAAAATGTTTTGGAGCTATGAACTGAGAACGAGATGATCTGTTTGGGAAGCTGTGATGGGCTGCTGACAGTCTGACTGAATATATTCTGTTGACAAAGAGTAAATTAGAGGTACTTAAATATATATTTGGTAACAACAGTATTTTGGTGTAAAAGTCGCCTTATTTCTATCGAAAGAAGGGGATTTTTTTGGCTTTAATCAAAAACTAAGTTGGGATGCAAATGAAATCATTGAGTACATTTGGGTCGACTTGTGTTGAACACGAGATGGGTTGTGAATAATATAAGTTTGGTCACTTCAACGGTTTCGTCATTCTTGTAAATTACAATTTAGTAGTACTAGGCTGGACCAGATCAAGTAATTGTATGCCTTTGCTACGTATTTATGATGAAGTGATGTAATCTAAATTCTAACTCTTTAATTAATACATAGTTAGACAATGGCTTGGCGAAATGGGATAACCAGCGAAGTTGCGAATGCTCCATGGTTTTGTGACAACAACAAGGTTCCTGCTGTTGGTGTGTGGTTTCATGGTTTACCACATGTTAATTAGATTCGGTGTGAATTGGGAGTCAGTTTTGCTGCTAATAGACTGTAACAAGATGCTATAATGTGCATACAATTGTCGAATCTGCTCAGCCAAGAATTTGCTCGCCCAAACAGGAACAGGGTAAAGATATATCCCGTGGTACCACTGACTTCAGTGTTACCTTCCCTCCAGCTTTCTCAATCCTTTCACCAGTATTCCTTCATTCCTGAGTCTTGGAAATTTTGCTCACGCATAAGCTGTCCCTGGACCTTTGATTGGCTCGGTGGTTGTACGGTAGTCAGTATTCAAATTTATTTTGTGTAATATCTGTTGCAGTTGCATTGGGTTCGTTTCAAGTACTTTCCAGTAATCTTTAAGGATACATGGGATTAATTATGTACGACAGTGATGTGGTATTTCCAAATTTCCTATTGGAAAAAAAATATTGACAATCCTTTGTTATTTTTTATAGATTAGCGTATATATTGGATTATTTAAAAGGCTGTGGTTAGGATTACAGTAGCTGTAAGTATACACTCGCGGACTACAATTATGGTAGCCATAACCTTCACTTACGGACTATGATTACAGTAGCCATAACCTAACCTAACAACCACCAAACATACCTGCTAAATTCTAGCAGTTTTAGCTGAATTTTAGCAGTATTAACCTAACCCAACCTAACAACTCTGGCATTCATTATATGTATTAAAACACAATAAGTGCCTTAATCATAATCTGTGAGTGTAATTATGGCTGTCACAATCTTAACCACTTCCATTTAAATAGGAAGTGGTTAGGATTGCAGCAGCCGTAATTATACACATTCACTCATGGAGTACGATTACAGCACTTACAGGGCTTTTATACATATAGTGATTGCTAGAGTTGTTAGGTAGGTTAGGTTAATACTGCTACAATTCAGCTCAAACTCCTGGAATGTAGCAGTTATGTTTGGTGGTTCATTTAGCTTAGAAACAGGTTAGGTTAGGTTACAGCTGCTGTAATTGTAGACCATGAGTGTAGATTACGGTTGCCGTAATCATTGTCCGTTAGTGTGTACTTGCGGCTGCCATAATCCTAACCACGACCTATTTAAGAATGTTGGTTTTTAAAAATGTTTATAAAATACAGGTTCCATTATTGTAGCAAGGTAATACTTCGTGTATCTAATATTTTACGGAATATGAAGTGATTTAGCTTAATCACCAAGTGCCATTTTGCTAACTTTTGCCATATATTAATGGATGTTTCCTGTGTGATGTATATAGCCTATATAAAGATTTGCTTTATGATTGCACGTACCTTCACCATCACATAGTTGTGTGATGATTTCACCATGATTTATGAACACTTTTAACACATGGTACTGTTTTGGTGCAGGTTTTAGCTACTTAATGCACATTTTAGTTTGCATGCCGTTAGATACGGTAGTTTATAATCAGTGGGGGGTCTGGGGGCAAAGCCGCCAGTTAGGTTTTGGTGCTTCCAGTTAGGCTTCCACTGCTCTTTATGGTTGTAAATTGTAAACATTTGAGTTTGTTTTGGTGTGTTGACGTCATGTCCAGTCGGTGGGATCAGCAGTAACATGCTGTCGGGGGCGTTTAGGCAGCTTTCTGTAATATCGCTAAGTAAGTAAATTTTGTTTCTTCTCCAATATTTTTTGATCAGAAATCAAATGTTAATCACATGAGATGTATCTAGTACTTGAGAATGTAGATATGTAAGAAAATAGCTCGACTCTCAGCTTCACTGTCGTTCATATTTACTGACCTGGCTTGGGACCACCTCTTAAAAATAAGCACAGATTTTTACCTTCCATTGATTGATTCATTGACTTCGTGATGGTGTACAAAAGTGTATTTTGTAGTAGATGAGGATCCATCAGTAAAATAGGATTATTTTTGCTTGAGTTGCTGCATCCCTGTCATTTTTATTTACACTGCCCAGTGCCATTAGGGATTGTAACAAACACAACTTTTTAAAGAAATTAAAAAATATCAAAACTTGAATGCACCCATAAAATAATCAAAGGATCCCATGAAGAGCTAATGTAAAGAAAAAAGAAAATTGCAAAGTAAGGTGGTCCTATGTTTCCCAAAAGATTTCTTTTTTTCCCTATCAGTATTGCCTCATGACAGAGTGAGAAGGTTGTAAAGATATTCCAGAATTATATGGCATATGAAGTGGCATTATGCTTTCCACTAGGTGTTGCTTTTGTCCACACATCATGCATTTTACCCTTCCCCTCATACTTTAATTATACAGTAGGCTATGTTATTTCTATGTCAAACCCTCATACTGCATGATACTGACAACTTTATTTTGTCTTTCAGAATTCCAGAGAGTAAAGACCTCCCTTAATCTTCGGACACTGTTATTGGTATCGGTACTGGTGTCAGAGTAACATCATGGACAAGGCACTGTGGAAGGAACGTGATGCGTTCATGAAGAGGGCCTTTGCCACCCCGTTAGTACAGCATCCTTCTCTGTCATCATCCGTGGTCTTAGCTTTTTGCCTGTGCAGTACATGCAGCCCTTTTTAAAAGTGTGGTACTGGTAGTTGAATGTTTCATAAGCTCCTCTTTAAATGAAAGAAAACTTGTCTGCTAAATCACTCTTGCTATCAGTGAAGTTACTCTGCCTTTTCCACTCACTTTAAAATGGCTGTTGTGTGTATGTTGTATTTTGCAATGCAGCTGTTATTTTTAATGAGAAATACCTTCACTTTTATCTTGGTAGCTGACATACAAATTAATGAGGATGACTCTTGTTTGGTGGTTGCATTCCTCCTTAAAGAGACCAGACCATCCATGCTCCTCTTGATGGCTGCAACATCAGAATACTGTAGTGGATGAAACACACTGTTCAGGGGAGCATTTCATGGCCAGAATGCTGACCAGTTGATCAAGACTACATTAAGCACATTACATATAGCCTACAGTGTAAATAATCCCATCTCCTCATCAGATACCGGTAGTTGTCAAGCACATCCTCTCATCCTTCACCTTGCATTCAGATGTTTTATCTCATTTTTGTTTTCCCAGTAGCTACACTTATCTACAGTATACACAAGCTCCCCAGGCCATCATCCTTTTTTTAAGTAACGCACAGTAAACTCTTCATTTCCAGCTTAATTCAGCCAAGGCCTACGCTGTTTAAAGTAAAATGCCAGATATTGCATAGTACCCCCATCGGCATAATATTCAGCATCGACCTGGATATTGCATTACTGTCGATCTTGAACCTCTGTCCTAAAAACTTTCCCATGAGTAAAAGATGAAAATTAAGCATAATAAACAATACAGTAATAGTGCACAGTAATCTCTCAATTATCCGAACAATCCATTATCCAGATGATGTGATCTGGCTATTCGAAACCCTAATTCACATGTTTTTCCATTTTATCCGGACAGCATGCTTGCATCAGGATGAAAATTATGGTCAAGTAAACATTTTTGCACCCCCTCTTTTTTTTTTTGGTCACTGGAGGGAATAGTCCTGCAGTGGTGATTGCTTGTCCATGGTTGCTGGGTCTGCTTGACCATGGTAATTGCTTGGTTATGGGGCCAAGAAAGAAATGATTAAATTTGGGGGAAGATCTGGGTCTGGAGTATCCTGCACAATATCTCCTATAGTTCTCAATGTTCTCAATGAATTTCAATTAAATATTTTGGAAGGGTGGGCCATGGGTCAAGAAAGAATTAATTAAATTTTTGGGCAGATCCAGATCCTGAGTATCTTGCACAGTATCTCCAAAAGTTCTCAATGAATTTCAATGAAATTTTGTGGAAGGGTGTGCCATGGGCCAAGAAAGAATTGATTGAATTTTGGGGTGGATCCATTTATCTTGCACAATATCTCCAAAAGTTCTCAGTTAATTTCAATAAAATTTTGTGGAACAGTGGTCCTGAATCCTTTTTATTGGCACAGGTATAAACTCTTTGAGTGCTTTCAAGTTGTGAATTGTATCATGGGTTATAGGAATCAGGATTGTCGATCAGTGCTGTCACCATCACAGAGTAATATAGTCTTTCATGCCACAACTGGCCCTCATCATGCCCCTCTCTCTTACAACACAGTGGCTTCAACATCACTTCAGCCAAGACTATTTAATTGCTAATACTACATATTACCCTATGTATTGATTGTACACTTTATGTTTTCATCTTATATTAATATAACCCTACCAGACTTGAAGTGAAGAAGAGGACTCAGGCACCGGCCCCGACTGAGCCCCCCAAAAAGAAGGTCACCAAGAGTACTCCCACGGAGCATTCCTCGTAAGTTACTCACACTTGGTGACACCCATAGTGTGAATCATTAAAATTCATCCCCTCAGTATTTTTTTTCTAATTCTCTCACTCTCTTTCTCATCCTGATTATTATACTCAGTTTAGGAGAGGTCTGTAGTAGAGAAGAAATTAATGAAGACTGAATCAGTAACAGCTGTTGTCTGATGGGTTAGAGCTCAAAGGTTTAAACACTCGATTGGCAGGGTTGTTACCTATTTTGTTGCAGTTTATACTCTTTAGCACCATAATAAGCATCATCTATCTATCTATCTATATACCTAGGCTGCTTCCCCCAAGGAAAGGGAGGTAGCCGAGACAGGACGACTCACTCTCCATTTACTCATCCATTCAAGCACATTCATTCGCATCTTAGCCCCAAAGGGGAGAACGGACAGATCCTCACCGCACCACACCGCACAAGGGTCAACTGGGCAATGCAATCAGTGACATCTGCAGCAGGGCCCGACAGCAGAACTGGTTTACCCCTGCCACATCATAACAGACCCATCCCCTTACCCGCACCTGACCTGACTAGCTGATCAGACCAAATGCGGGAGAATATCCCCTCAGGGCTGCGTCATCACTTATTCATTCACAATTTCTCTCCATTTATTTCTGTCACGCACAGCCACTCTTCCTTGCTCAACAGACATCCCTCTCGCATCCAGCTCTCTTCACACTGTCCATCCATCCTATTCGTGGTCTTCCTCTCAGCCCCCTTACACCTCTCACATCAGATCTAGTTATCTTTTTTCACCAATCGCTCATTATCCATTCTCTCCATATGCCCAAACCATTGCAACACCCTCTGCTCAACTCTACCAGCCATCTCCCGAACAACTCCAGTTCTCCTTCGCACTTCATCATTTCGCACCCGATCCATACGCGTCACTCAACACATACTCCTCAGACATCTCATCTCCATTACATTCAAACTTTTCCTCTCTGCTACACCCATATTCCATGTTTCAGACCCATATAATGCAGTCGGTACCACAACACCCTCATACAGCCTTCTCTTTACATCCATTCTAAGCGAATGACATTTAAACACTTTTTTCATTCCTCCCAGCACCTTTCCTACTTCATTTATTCTAAACTTCACTTCTGCATCTATTCTTCCATCCACAGCAACATGTGACCCTAGATATTTAAAACAATCTACCTCCTCAAGCAACTCACCATTCAAAACTATATTCATCCCCCTACCATCTATCAACCTCGTACACTTCATCACTTTACTCTTATTCTCATTTTCTTTCAATTTCCTCCTTTCACACCCTTCCAAACTCCTCTACCAACTCTCTCAATCTCTCCTCTGAATCAGTCACCAGTGCAGTATCATCTGCAAACAGCAGCTACTTCAGATTCCACTCTCCTCCATCAACATTTACCAGACTCAGACCACCTAAAACTCTTGCATTCACCTCCCTTACAACACCATCCATGTAAATATTAAACAACCAAGGCGACATCACACATCCCTGTCGCAGCCCCACCTCTCACGGGAAACCAATCACTCACAGCATTTCCCACTCTTACACACGCTCTACTATTTACATAAAAACTTTTCACCCCTTTTAGTAACCTACCATCAAGTCCATACAATCTTAAAACAGTCCACAAAGCCTCCCTATCAATTCTATCATACACTTTCTCTAAATCCATAAATGCCCAAAACACATCCTTGCCTTTCGCTAAATACTTTTCACACACTTGTCTCACAGCAAACACCTGATCAACGCATCCCCTCCCTCTCCTAAAGCCACACTGCTCATCACTAATTACTCCCTCTGTACCCTCTCTAACTCTCATAATTAACACTCTACCATACACCTTACCTACAACACTCAACAGACTTATACCCCTAAAGCTAGTACTGTACATTCATACTTATCACCCTTGCCTTTATACAATGGGACCACACAAGCACTTGCCCAGTCAATTGGCACCATACCTTTCTCAAAGCACACATTCAACAATCTTACTAACCAGTCAACAATAGTCACTCCACCACCCTTCAGGCATTCCACAGCACACCCATCCATACCTGCAGCTTTCCCTGCTTTCATCTCCTTTACTGCCTTCTCCACTTCCTCCTTCGTGATCAAAGAATCATTCAACTCTCCCAACACATTTATTCCTTGCACCCTTCCATCCGCCACAATCTCAGCCACCCTTTCCTCCTCTACATTTAACAATCTTTCAAAATACTCTGCCCATCTCTTCCTTACTGCATCCATCTCAATTAACATCCTTCCATCCTCTGCTTTTATTCGTTCTTCCTTCCCAGACTCTCCCTTTCGCACCCTTTTCACCTCCTTCCAAAACATTTTCTTATTCTGCTGAAAATTCTCTGTCAGCCGCCTACCCCACCTCTCATCTGCTGCATACACTCAGTAATTTATGTTATTTACCATAATTTTATCTGTTTATCTGTAAACAAACTTTTCTTGCACATTTTATTCAGTGGTTTCAATATGTTTACCCTATGCAGGTATAAGTCCATGAGTGGTGGGAGCAATTACAAATTTGGTGTACTGGCAAGGATTGTGCGGCACATGAAGACCCGGCATCAGGATGGTGACACCCACCCCCTTTCTATAGATGAAATCTTGGATGAGACCAATCAGCTTAATGCAGGACCCAAAGTTAAGCAGGTCCGTGGTTCAAGTTTGTACAGCTGATCCCCCTGTATCATAGAGTGGACACTGTACTGGAGTTTACTTGGAGACAGATAGGGGCAGAAGTTAGTTTTGGCTTCAGGAAGCCAGGCTTTGTAGTTAAGGCGAAAGTTTTGACTTTGTAATCTTTAACCCGTTAACTGTGATGTGCAGCCACAGCCATTCCAAGGTTCATGTAACATACAGTTCCAGTGTCAGGTTAATAATTTAATTTTCCGGATGTTGTTCTGAGGCAGAATGTTGCTGAGTGGCTTGAAAACTGTCATATGGAGGCATCTGGAGCCTTTTCAGCCACTCACAGCCTACTTCATGTATGCCTCATTAGTCATTGTTTGGTACGATGGAAGGTCAAAGTCCAGCCCACCAAGCTTCAGAAATTCACAGTGGTTGCAACAAGGTAGATACTGGGCTGATTTTTTTTCCATCATATTTATGCTTGTTTTCTTTCATGTGGTACTGTAAACTGGGGTGAATTCGGACTTGGGGCGAATTCGGATATTATTGCAATAAAAAGTTGTTTAAATTGATTAATAATTAATGAATAAACATATTAGAAATCTGTTTGCTCCCAATTGTTTGTAATTTTTTACTGTACTTTCGTGTTTAAAGATAATGTACTTAATATATCACTTGACACATACCAAATATATACTAAAAAGCAAACATATGTAAAAAGAATAAAATTTGTAACATTGGCAAACTTTCTTTGGCAGAAATGTTAATGAATAGATGCAGGAAAATCTTCGGTGCCCGGATGTACTTTCATGCGTAGTGTGAAAGTGCAAAGTGAGTAATCGGCGTTATCTTCTCAATTAATCTCTTAACTGGGCATTTAATGAAATTTTTAAAATTTTAATGCAAATTGGAGTCAGTTCGGACATGGGGTAAATTCGGACAGGGGGAGTATGAATGAAAAAGTAACACTTTTTACAATGTACAATTGCTTATAATTTGCCAGATGTGGATACTATGTGTAATTGGGTTCATATGTATCATTTACAGGTATACTCTTGAGCTTTTATGGTACTACCTTTTTAACCCCTACACCGCGGGCTTGTTTACCAATGACTTGCGTGTGCCGTGGGGTTATTTGGGCTCCGACAGACTCTCAAAAAATATTTGCCAAAAATCAGTTATTAGTCCTAGAATAATAAAATTACATATGCTTATGGCACATACCTTCAGCTTTCTCCTGGAATGATTGTTGAGCCTTCGTCGGTTACTGTAGGACTTGTGGAGACCTCTGAAGTAGGGTAAATGAAGTCTCCACTTTGGTACCCTTCCCGACAACCTCGTAATATGATTACCACAGCCAGATACAAACACTATAAACACTATTCTACAATTTTCAAGTAGTTTGGGATCCATACTCAAAAAAAAAACACGTTGAAAGAAATGGAAATTACGAGCGCGTCTGATCGTCGCACTTGCACTAGTTCGCTCTTGGTAGTCTGTCATTTATTATTCATAAAACCCCTCACACTTTATATTTCTGTTACTATATAACACTTATATATATCTACAGTCTTTATCCATAAGTTTCCTTCAGTAGTATTAGTTTATTGTCACTGTAGGGATTCAATTTCTTTCAGTAAAATACGTAGCATTCACTTTCTCGTCCTGTATACTGGCATTGAGAGTGAATGTCACTTTCATCTTCACTCTCATAACTCATAGCATTCAGACATGCTAGAGTGAAACTTTCACTTTCATTACTCCTAGGGTATATACTCGTATTCTTATAATACTACTCATTTACATTTCTATTTACGTTCTCTATTTTATTTACGTTATTTAAGCAACGTTGGGTCTGGTTGGTACTTGGATGGGTGACCGCCTGGGAACACCAGATGCTGTTGGCATCCCTACGTGTCAAGTGGGGTTGGTGGAGGATTAGTGCCCCTCCCTGTAAAACAATTAACTCTAAGCCATTGGCCACCCCGTCTGGGATACATGGCGTCTGGCAATGAATGAATGAATGATATTTACATTTCTATTTTATTTACACTGTGTTGTGCACTGTCACTTGAAATAACTTATAAAACTATTTTCCATTGTTCACGTATATTTACATTCATTACTTTCACTTGCTGTTTACACATTATTTACAATTCCACTTGCACTGTTTTACTCAATAGAAAGATCGTAGTCACTCTTTTATCAATTGTCAGCCCTTTACCTCTTTCCACACGAGGTTTAGTAGGGGGTAAAGGTCACAGGGCCATTTGCATGCGGGTGAAAAAAGGCCTTGAAGTCAGCAAGAAGAAACATACGTACTCTCGCTTCGGAAGATGAGAGTGAACTGATAACGGAGGGCCAGCGTGGAGGCCTGCTAGGGGTTATTCAGAGTTACTAATATTACTTCTTGAAACAGCTAAGTCTAGCACTGATATGATTGGCAGGAAATCTAGACAATACATTATAAATTTGGTAGTTCCAGGTGAATGTAAATATCACTTAGGCTTCTCCCTTCCCTCCTTACATGTATATTTATTACGAAAATAGATTAGAGGCCTACTTAGGAGATATATATTCAGAGCTACCAATGTTATATCTTGAAACAACTTTGTCTAGCACTGATATGATTGGCAGGAAATCTAGACAATACATTATAAATTAGGTAGTTCCAGGTGAATGTAAATATCACTTAAGCTTCTCCTTCCCTCATACATGTATATTTATTACGAAAATAGATTATACGGCATATTTCAAGGGGAAAAAAAACGAAAATTAGCGAACGAGTGCACGTGAGGTGTTGTCAGGTGATAATTAGCCAATTCCAGGTGTATGGCACTCTCACTTGCCTTATTTCTTTCTTGTATATATTATTTGGTATAAGATTAGGACATAGGGCTTATTTCAATGGATGAAATCAGTGAAAAATACAAGGGAAGATTTACTTAGCGTAGCACGGCCGAAAGACAGGCGAGAGGATAGGGTAATGGTGGGGGTAGGGAGGGAGTCAAGAACGGGGAGAAATGGCTAAATTGTCAACAATGGGAGTACAGATGAGATTAGGAGTGCTGACTAGTGTTGGACATTGGCAGTACTGATAGATGATACAAGCCCCCACTTGGAAGCCCGGGTGAATTCAAAATAACACAGAATCACAAAAGCGACGCCCCGCGGTATGATCCCTTGCTCCCAAGCGTCACGAAAGTGACGCCCCGCGGTTAAGGGGTTAAACAAGGTCACCCAATGACTCGAACATTTAAGAAAAGAACTGGTGGAGATCAAGGTCCTTATCGTAGTGAAAAAGGCAAGCAAAAAACTGGTAAAGCCAAATAATCATGTTAAATATCACCTGTAACTTATAATCCATCAGTCTTCCAAAAATTGAAATTACAGTATTAGTCAAGAAATGATTGTTCCATATACAGTACTAAGGTTTGTAGCTAGATTTATCTTATCTACATGTGT
Organism: Coenobita brevimanus; assembly: GCF_032717465.1. Classification (NCBI taxonomy): domain Eukaryota; kingdom Metazoa; phylum Arthropoda; class Malacostraca; order Decapoda; family Coenobitidae; genus Coenobita; species Coenobita brevimanus. The sequence continues at coordinate 63,173,555 of NC_136959.1, read as the reverse complement.
TCTAATATGTTTTATTTAAACCAAGGAATAAAATAAAATTGCTGTTGTGTTCATATCTCATTATAGTCATTAGCTTATTTTGTCAGGGAGTGACATTATTTTTGTACTGGAAGAACATTTTTTTAAAAGCCCCAGAGCGTCCGAAATGGCCTCACATACGTCCGAGACTAAACTGGGAACCCAGGGTAGTCATATGCATTCATTTTCTATTTATGTACGAATTTATACAGTGTGTCCGAATTCACCAAAGTTTGAGTACAATTTCGGACACCCATTACTATATTTGCTATAATTATATATGAAACATTTTAAATTTTGTACTGCTATGATTCGATACCCTAGTGGACCAGCTCAACATACAGTACTTAAGATCTTGGACTGAATTAAAAACTAGATTACATGGCACAAAAAAATGAAAAAATCGTCCGAATTCACCCCAGTTTACGGTACTCAAAATTTATTTATGATGAATATTCCTATCTATCTATCTATCTATTGCCAGACGCCTCAATCCCGTTTGGGGTGGCCACAAACAAATCGCCTCCAAGTCGCCCTGTCCACCGCCATTTCACTCCCCTGCTCCCAACTCACACCCCCCTCTCTCATATACCTCTCCGCCCCATCTCTCCATCTCATCCTCGGCCTCCCCCTCCCTCTTTCCCCCTCCACCTCACTCACATACACTCTCTTCGTCAGTCTTTGACCCTCCATCCTCTCCACATGGCCAAACCATCTCAGTGTGTTCCTCATAACGCTTCCTATCACATCCACATCAACACCACAACGCTCCTTTATATCCTCATTCGTCAGCCTGTCTCTCCATGTGACTCCACAGGCTCCTCTTAAATAACTCATTTCCACGGCTCTCACTCTTGACTTGTGTCCTTCCAACAACGTCCAAGCTTCACTTCTGTACGTTAGAGTTGGTATCACAATACTGTCATGTAGTAACTTTTTCACTTCCATGCTCACTTCCCAGTTTCTTATCACTGCTTTCAAAGAACCAGCAACCTTTCTTCCCTGCTGTACCCTTTCAAGCACTTCACCCTCCAAACCTCCATCCTTACTCATCACACTACCCAAGTACTTAAATGTACTCACATTTTCCAATTCCTCACCATCCAACCTCGCTGTACATTCACTGACTTCACCTCTCTCAAAGACCATCACTTTACTCTTCCCTACATTCACCTTTAGATTCCGTTTCTTACACACTCTCTCAAACTCATCCACCAAGCCTTGCAGCTCCCCTTCGTCTTCACTCAACAACACGGTATCATCTGCAAACAACAGTACAGGGAGTTTCCAAACACTATCCTCTCTCACCAGGGCCACTCCAACATCCACTACCCTACCTTGTACCTCTTTTATTACCCCATCCATGTACAGATTGAACAACCATGGAGACATGACACATCCCTGTTTCAACCCAACTTTCAAAGAGAAAAATTCACTTAGTTCACCATCCACACGCACTGCAGCCTTCGCACAGTCGTACATACTCTTCACAGCATTCAACAACTTCCCATCTATTCCATATATTCTTAACACTTTCCACAATCCTAGTCTATCCACCCTGTCATATGCTTTCTCCAAATCCATGAAAGCCGCATACAACTTCTTTCCCTTCTCTAGAAACTTTTCCACTAAAGATCTGAGAATGAATATCTGATCTACACAACCTCTTCCCTTCCTAAAGCCTCCCTGTTCTTCTCCAACTAATTTCTCTGTTCTTTCTCTAACTCTGTCAATAAGTATCCTACCATATACTTTTCCTATTATACTAAGAAGACAAATGCCCCTATGATTACCACACACTTCTTTTTCCCCTTTTCCTTTGTACAAGGGAATAATTATACCTGCCTTCCAATCCTCTGGGACTCTACCTTCCTCCCAGGCCAATCTGCACATCTTCCACATCCATTCTACTACTATCTCTCCCCCATGCTTCAGCATTTCACCCCACACACCATCAGTTCCTGGGGCTTTCCCTGATTTAACTTTCTTCATTGCTTCCACAACTTCTATCCTACTGATTTCTTCCTGTCTTCTCACCTCCCTCCTTCTTCCAGCCATTCTCCAGCCACTTATACTCGCATTACTTCCATCCTCTACGTTCAACAATTCCTTAAAGTGTTCTCTCCATCTGCTCACTTTTTCTCCCTTCTCCACTAGAAATCTACCATTTTTATCATTCACTCCCCTGCTAACTTCACTTCCACCCTGTCTTACTCTTTTCACCTCTTTCCAGAACATTTTCTTACAGTCCCTCCACTTTACACTCAAATTCCTTCCAAATTCCTCATCCACTCTCTTCTTACTCTCTCTTACTAATCTTTTCACCTCTTTCTTTCTTTCTACATATAACTCTCTCTTCCGCCTCTCAACTTCTTCCACGCCCCTATTTCTCATCCATTCATTGTATGCTTTCTTCTTTTGTGCCACAGCCCGTTTCACCTCTTCAGTCCACCACGCTGTTCCTTGCACCCCCCTCCGTCTTCTCTTCCTTCCACACACCACATCACATGCTGCACATATTTCTTCTGTAAATATTCTACACACACCTTCCACATCCCCCATCTGCTCCAACTCATATTTGCTCAATCGTTCCTCCACTTCTCTCTTATACTCTGCCTTTTTCTCATCCTCTTGTAACCTTTCCACTCTCCTTGCAACTACTCCTTCCTCTCGTCTTTCCCTTCTTCTATTCCTCCATCTTACTTGAACTTTAACTCTGGCCACCACCAAGTAGTGGTCAGAAAGTCCACTCCCCCAACCTCTATAAACTCTTGCATCCAATATACATCTTCGCATCCTTTCATCCACACACACATAATCAATCATTGCCTTCCTTTCACTCAATTCACCACCCACCCTTCTCATCACTCGCCATGTATACCTGTGGATCATTTTATGCCTGAAGAGGGTATTGGCTATCACTAACCCCCTCCCAGCACAAATGTCCACTAACGCACTCCCATTCTCATCTATCTCAGCAGGCACACCCCACTCACCAACTATTCCATCCACCTTCACATTCCCAACTTTACCATTCATATCACCAATCAAAAACACTCTATCATTCCTTCCAAACTTTTCCATGCACACTTCTACATTTGTCCAGAACTCTTCTCTCACTCTTCTAGCACGATCTTGTGTTGGCGCATACACACACACAATCGCCCACATTTGTATTCCAACTTTCAACTTTACCCACACAATCCTTGATCCAACTGATCCATACTGTCTTATGCTCCTCTTCCATCTTTTACTCACAACCATACATACTCCTTCCTTTGCCCTCTCATTCTCACCTACTCCTGCACATATACCCCATCCATACTCTCATTCTCTCACACTTTCTCCTCTCCATTTTTGCCCAAGTTCCACCTTCAAAATGTGAAAATTTCCAAGCTCTTTACAGCTAAACTGGGTAGATATTGACCTGAAATTTGCAAACCCATACTGCAGCATGGTCTGTTCAGTATTATTTCCATATAACTGATCCTTGGAAAAAATAATACAGTACACTGTACTGCATACTGTATATGTGTATTTTTTCAGCAGTTGAGATTGCCAAACATCAAAACACTATAGCAACTAAGTTATGGTATATATCAACCTGAAAACGTATATGCTTAGACTTTATAACATTTTCTCTCAATCAGCAAGACAAGAAAACTAATACGACTATGAGAAACTTTTTTTATTTTTTTTATTTTATTTTATTTTTTTTTATGAGGTGCTCTTTGGATTTCCAGTCTGCCACAGTTTATGGGTTAAATGTCTGGTTTTGTAACTTTACAAAAGTTTCAGTTTTTGAAGCAAACCCCCCACCCACCTTTTTTTTTTTTTTTTTTTGTATAATCGTCTTCATCCTGACCCATATCCCTATGACTGGAGGATAGGATCCAGAAAAAATGATTAATGATGATAAATGCAATTGTGGACACAGGCTTTTGGAAAAAGTTTTCATCATCATCACTGTGTTCATTGTAATGCCACCTCCCAGGATCCTGGTAAGGGACGACCATGAGAGAAGTCCTTCCATCTTCATCATCATTCATTTATAAAGGCTTGTACATATTTGAATGCATTGATCTTGTTCACCTAATGGTACTCTGCTGCATGATGTCTAGCAGCCTCCATTTAGTCCCTTATCTCTGAGGTCATGCCCTGGCCTAGTTCCAAGTTTTTTTTTCAGTCTGCCTTCACACCTCTCACCCTTGTTTTTGTTAAATGCTTCCCTCACTCTTAGTCACTCATTATCCACTTAATTCTCTCTTATGGTCGTATTTTTAAAACGTTCATCAACGCTGTCAATTGCCTGGCAAGGCAACATCCAGTGTTAGCGAAAACCGACATTTCTTATTTTCAAATACTCGCATCGTCAGAGCTGTATAAGCCAAGGTTTAACAATACAGCAAGAGTGAATGCCAAGCAGTGCCTACCCTGGAGAAAGGTTTTTAAAAATTCACCCGTTACTTATTTTGCTCATACCGTATACACAGTAGGTCTCTTATCTAACAGTACGCTTTATCTCACTTTTCAAGACTCTTGCATTCTGGTATTTTTCCCGCATTTGACCCAAGTTCATTACGTTGTGTATCATGTCAAGTCTCAACATTGTGCAGTACGATGTCAATTCAGGCCTTTGAATTTCTGTGAGAACATGACTCTAAGCCACCAACACTGGAGTTCACCATCCTCTATTCTGGGGAAGAGGAGGGGGTTGATGGGGATTTGCCTATCTGTCCATCTCTACCATCCGAGTACAGTATATCACTGCCACTGAATGGAGGCATTCCTCTCCAGCACCATATTCAGTCATCATCATCATCATCAACATCATCATCATGAGATATTTGTGTTGTAACTTTACTAGTGTAGTTACAGCTTTACATAAAAGTTTTTGGCTATTTTGATTGCCTCATTTCTCTTGTTTGTAACTACAGTCATCTTTTTTGAAGTAATCATTTGATATATGTGCTAAACTATGCCATTATTGATGTCAGTCTTCCCAGTTCTCATAGTTGCATTTTTATTCTTGCAAAAGTTTTACATATCTTTATTCTTTCTTTGTCTTAATAGTTATCTTTTCATCTGCTGTTAGATGGCAGGTGGGGGCACTCACCATCAACTCACTTGATGTAGTGCTGCTCCCGGGTGCCTGCCCTTTCCTCTCTTCTTTCCTTCCTTCCTCTTCTGTCTTTCTTTTCTTCATTCTTTCTTCATCCTTCTTTCTGCCGGTTACTTTACACTAAGTGACAAGCTGATTGGTTTCCTTTACACCAGGAAGCCATTTGCTATGGTGGATGGTAACAATATAACCATATTATGGTGCCTGGTGGTTTAGTGGGTAATTAAAGGCACTCCAATCAGATTGAGGCAGTGCAGGTTTATATCCTGCACTTAATGCCACTCAGGGATGAGTGAGGCTGGTCATTCTCTTCTTAAATGTCAGGACCAACTTGCCTAGCCCTGGGCTCGTACGCTCCTCATGGGGCAGCACTGGATTAGATGATCGATGAAAATGAATGAACTTCTGCTGTTGTTTTATGACTACCTTAACCTGACAACTGTATTCCATTCTTTCATTAGAAAGTACAGTAGATATATATAGTCCAAAGTTTAGTACTTTAATGTTATTTGGGGGTTTCCAACCTCTTATATGAGGATGAGTGTGCATACTTTATTTTGTAATGTCAACTCACAGAATGCCATCGAGTTTCTTTTCTGGTATACAAGACTATATTTTGCTCAGTATACAGTATGGTAATTAAGAAAGTCTGTTGTCTTTTTGGGAATAGGGTTTTTGCTGTTACTTTAACTTAGTGAGAGTTTGCTGTTTATGCATACATGAGAGTGTCCTATGTGAATGTTAATTATAATACATACACAATAGAACAGTGTGCTATCATTCCCATTTACCAACAGTGGCTGGTGACCGAAGCACTACCCAACAACCCAAAGGTGCAGGAGGTTGATGGTAAATATCTCTTTAGACCTGCATTGCCAGTCAGGGACAGGAAGAGTCTGCTGAAACTACTGCGGCAGCATGATATGAAAGGCTATGGAGGTGTATTATTGGATGATATCCAAGAGTCGCTCCCACACTGTGACAAAGTTCTCAAGGTGAGTTCTATCGTACTTTCAATATTTTTATTCAGATTGGTATATGCAATAGAGTACTGGTGAACTGAGATTTTGAGGTGTAGTTCAGTGGTAAAAATGAACTTTTTCCAAACTAAAATCAAAGGTGAAATCACCATCAAAATATGAATGACATAATCTGTTTATTCCATCCATCCATCCATCATCCAATCCTATGTCACCCCACGAGGAGCATAGGAGCCCTGGGCTAGGCAAGTTGATCCTGTTATTTAAGAGTGATTTTAGATAAGAGTGAATAATCTGTTTACATCTATAATTTCCAGTATACTGAGCAGTTGGTTCCTTACTATTGCCAGCATCACAGGATGGTATACAAGATCAGTGCAGTGGTGTATTCATTTTTTTTTTTTTTTCCCCCCCCCACCTCCACAGAGGAAATATTGGTTTAACTTTCATGTTACCATTGTTGCCCAAATGGAGACCATTTTCACAGAATACAATCCCCTTGCCATGCCTGACCATCATCCCAGTCTGTCCTTCCTGACCTTATCTGTTCACTTCCCCCTCTCCCCTGTGCACCAGCTAAGATGTCAGCTGAGGAGCAAAAAATTATCCATATTCACCCTGTTTGTATAATGTTTATAATATTATTTTAGCTGCTTGATTATTTTATTTTGTACAAGATTGACCACTTGTACTAAAGAAGTTAGAAATTGTGTCATTTAATGCCTTTAGGTCACTACCTTAAATTTATACATTTTGTCCTTCAATATAGAGTAATTTTAATGTATGGCTGTTATTATTATAATTTTTTACTCATTTTTCATTTTTTTTCTTTTCTCTAGGTCCTGCCCACATTATTTATGATAGTAAGAACTAGGGTTAGGATACTGACATGTTTTATTGTACATTGTTATATTACTGTAGATCTATTAATACTTATAACCAATATTGATTGTGGTTGCTTACCTTGATTTTAAACAGCATTCATGTAGCCCAGAACTACTATTTTACAGCCCTGTTGCCCATTCTTCACCTTGCTTACTTTAACCCTCCCTCTTGCTTAGCAACTAGATAAAGAACTACTGAGGATCACTCGGCAGACTGACAAGAAGCAGATCATCTTTTACCATGATAAGGGCATCAACTTTGTAGTGGAAAAAGAGTTCCAGCAGTTGTGGAGAAACACCTCAGTGGATGGGCTGCAAGATGACAACATAGAAGAGTACCTCAACAAACAGGTATGTGAACCATATTAGATTTCCTTTTGTTCCATTGACATTTAATATGGATTAGAGAAGGCAGTTGCATGATGTTGAATTGAATGAATTTTTCTGTCTGTCTATCTATCTCCAGACGCCTTAATCCCGTAATGGGTGGCCACAAACAAATCACCTCCTTGTCATCCGGTCCCCTGCTATTTCGCTGCCTTGCTCCCAGCTCTTTCCATCCCTCCATCTCATCCTTGGCCTTCCTATCCCTTCCTCCCCTCTCCACCTCACTCATATACACTGTCTTTGTTAGTCTCTTCTCCATCCTCTCTACATGGCCAAACCACCTCAGTGTATTTCTACTAACGCTTTCTATCACATCCAAATCCACACCACAATGCTCGTTCACTTCTTCATATGCCAGTCTGTTTCTCCATGCAACTCCACATGCTCCTGTCAAATAACTCATTTTCACTGCTGTCACTCTTGACTTGTGTCCTTACAACAAGGTCCAAATTTCACTTCCATACATTAGAGTTGGTGTCACAACGACTTTTTTTTTTTTTTACTTCCATGCTCACTTAGTGGTAGGTGGTGGCGACCATCATCCACTCACTTGATGTAGTGCTGCCTACTTCTTCCTCAGCCTTTATCATTCTTTTTCTGTGCCTGCCCTCCTGTCTTCCTGTTTCTCCCATCTTTCCTGTCACTTCTTATTGCTTTTCTTTCCTTTACAGGTGGCTTTACATTGAGTGACAAGCCTAATGGTTTCCTGTAAGCCAAGAAACCATTTACAACGCTGGGTGGTAACCATATAACCAAACAGTTACGTGCTCCCTACATGTCATCAAGTGGATTGGTGGAGGGTTAGTGCCCCTTCCTGTAAAACAAATAACTCAGAGTCAAATGGCCACCCCTAACGGGATTATGGCGTCAGGCAATAGATAGATAGATAGATAGATGCTCACTTCCCTATTTCTTATCACTGCTTTCAAAGAACCAGCAACCATTCTTCCCTGTTGTACCCTTTCAAGCACTTTACCCTCCAAACTTCCATCCTTACTCATCACACTACCCAACTACTTAAATGCACTTACATATTCCATTTCCTCATCATCCAACCTCATTGTACATCCAGTGACTTCATTTCTCTCAAAGACCATAACTTTACACTTCCCAACATTCACCTTTAGATTCCATTTCTTACACACTCCTCCAAACTCATTCACCAAGCCTTGCAGCTCCCCTTCATCTTCACCTATCAATACAGTATCATCAGCAAACAACAGTACAGGGAGTTTCCAAACGTTGCCCTCTTTCATTAAAACCGCTCCAACATCCACTGCCTTACCTTGTATCTTTTATAACCCCATCCATGCACAAATTGAACAACCATGGTGACATGACACATCCCTGTTTTAATCCAACATTCAAATTGAAAAATTCACAGAATTCACTGCCCACACTCACTGCAGTCTTATCCCTCTCATACGTACTCTTCACAACATTCATCGACTTCCCATATGCTCCATTTATTCGTAACATTTTCCACATTCCTTGTCTATCCACCCTGGAATATGCATTCTCCAAATTCATGAAGGCTGCATACAATTTCTTTCCCTTCCCTAGAAACTTTTCCACTAATGACCTAAGAATGAATATCTGATCTACACAACCATTCCCTTCCTAAAACCTCCCTGTTCTTCACCAACTAATACCTCTGTTATATCCCTAACTCTGTCAATAAGGATCCTACCATACACTTTTCCTATTACACTAAGAAGACAAATGCCCCAATTATTACTACACACTTCTTCTTCCCCTCTTTTCCTTTGTACTGGGAAAAATTATACCTGACCTCCAATCCTCCGGGACTCTGTCTTCCTCCCAGACCAATCTTCACATCTTTTATATCGATTGTACTGCTGTCTCATCCCCATGCTTCAGCATTTCACCACACATTCCATCAGTTCCTGGGGCTTCACCCATTTTGACTCTCTTCATTGCTTCCACTGCTTCCATCCTACTGATTTCTTGCTCTCTTCTCACCTGTCTCCTCCTCCCAGCCTTTCCCCAGTCACTTATCCTCACATCACTTTCATCCTCTATGTTGAACAGTTCTTGAAAGTGTTCTCTCCATCTGCTTACTTTTTCGTTCTTCCCCAATAGCAGTCTACCATTTTTATCTTTCACTCCCTGACTGACATCTTTATCACCCTGTCTAACTTTCTTTACCTCTTTCCAGAACATTTTCTTACATTCCCTCCACTTTACACTCAAATTCCCTCCAAATTCCTCATCCACTCCCTTTTTACTCTCTTACTAATCTTTTTACCTCCCTCTTCCTCTCTACAAATAACACTCTTCCATTGCTCAACTTCCTCCATGTCACTGCTTTCCATGCACTCACTCTGTGCTTTCTTTTGTGCCACAGCTTGTCTCACCTCTTCTTTCCACCATGCTGTTCCTTGCACCCTTTTTCATCTTCTCTTCACCCCACACACCACGTCACATGCTGCACAGATTTCTTCTGTGAATATCTTGCACACACCTTCCACATCCCCCATCTGTTCCAAATCATATTTACCCAGTCGCTCCTCCACTTCTCTCTTGTGTTCTGTCTTTTTTCCATCCTTTTGTAACCTTTCAACCCTTCTTGTGTGGACTACTACTTCCTGTCCTTCCCTCCTGTTCCTCCATTGCATTTAAATCTTTACTTTCACCACCACCACGTGATGGTCAGAAAGTCCACTCCCCCAACCTGTGTATGCCTTAGCATCCATTACACACTTTCTCATTTTGTCATCCACACACACATGCACATAATCAATCATTGCCTTCTATTCATTCAGTTGACTACCCACCCTTCACATCACTTGCCATGTATACTGTGGATCATTTTGTGTCTGAAGAGGGTATTGGCTATCACCAACCCCCGCCCCACCCAAATGTCCTCTAGAGCACTGCTATTCTCATCCACTTCTGCAGGCACACCCTACTCACCAACTACTCCATCCACCTTCACATTCCCTACTTTTCCATTCATATCTCCAATAGAAAACACCCACTCATTCCTCAGACTTTTCCGTGCATGCTTCCACATTTGTCCAGAACTCTTCTTTCACTCTGCTTACATGATCTTGCATTGGTGCATACACACACACAACCACCCACATGTATAATCCTACTTTAGGTCTTACCCACACAATCCTTGAACCAACTGTTCCATGCTCTCTTATATTTCCCTTCCATCTCATGCACACAACAATACATACTCCTTCTCTTGCAGTCTCATTCTCACCTACTCCTGCATATATACTCCATCCATACTCCCGCTCTATCACACTCTCACCTCGCCATTTAGTTTCAGTTATTCCACATACAGTATATCCACTTTTGCACCCTCGAGCAGCGGAGCACTCTCTCTCTGTTTCACCTCATCATTTGCATCCCTTACATTCCATGTCTCAATCCGTACCATGTCCTTTGTTTGGTCCTTAGTCGTTACCTGTTTGTCAGCCCTGGTCCAAGGCATCTTCTTTGTATTTTTAGTTGTTTTCCAGGGAGGGGCACAAACCCTCCGCCAACCCACTTGTTGTCACATAGGGAACATGTGTTTTGTTATGAGGTTACCACCCAGTGTTGTAAATGATTCCTATTTTTCAGGAAATCATTTGGCCTGCCACTTCGTGTAGAGCTACCCTAAAATATAGTACCACAACACTAAGTGAGGGATGATGGGTACCCCACCCACCTATTTTTATACTTTTATACATTTGTACTTTTACCTTTGTAGTTATTGGATTTATATTTTTACCTTAGTTTTTGGTGTAATTTTAAATTTGTTTGTACCCTTTCCAATTAATTTTATTATGCATACTGAGGACATTTTGTGTGTGTGTGTGTGTGTGTGTGTGTGTGTGTGTGTGTGTGTGTGTGTGTGTGTGTGTGTTTGTGTGTGTGTGCAAATAGAGCTAAGAAAAGGGTGTACAGTATCTGAGTGAGTTTGAAGGTAGGAGAAGGCATGGTAGATCAAGAAGAAGTTGAGTGGCTATGGTAAATAATTAAGTGAGGAAGAAGGCAATGGAACATGATGACACTAGGTAACTAACAATCAAGCTGAGTTGATTAATTTTGTTCGGAGGAGTATATGACAAGGGTTTGGCACCTGGTTTTAACTTGACAGTCATCACATTGACTCTGTTGGAATAAGTTGTACCTATCTGGTGGGGTGAGGATTCCAAGTGTTTGAGTGGAGAGTGAATGAGAGTGTGGCCCTTTCGATTAGGCAAACTCTGGCTAGTATCTCATTCTATCAAGCCTTTTCTTGCTCTTTGGACATACTTCACCACACCTTAGGGTGGGAAAGGGAAAAGAACACAGACTAAGAATTTTTTATTGCAGGAAAGGTAGATGGTATATATGGGGACATCCACCATCCACTCACTGGAGTGCTACTGTCAAATTTGACCGCGCTATCTGACAAGGCAAATGGTTTCCCCTAACCAAGGAAACCTTGTACAACATTAGGTGGTACATGTCTAACCAACAAACAGATGTCTGTCTGTTTTCTGTGGGTTAAGGCAATTCTTTCAGATAATGCCATGTGCAGTTTGCCACAAGGGCGTGGGAAGTAATTCCATCTTGTGCGGTGTGTGTGATAAATGGGTGCATAAGAGATGTAGTGGTATCAGAGGTAGACTGCGAGATAATGCTGGTTTTATGTGTATGGCGTGCCGGGGTGAGCAGGTGGAGATCGTCAGACGTGAAAGAATTGAACTTGCTGGTGAATCTCTTGAGTGTGTGGAAGAGTTTTGTTATTTAGGAGACATGTTGTGTGCTGGAGGTGGGGCTGGAGCTAGCTCTGTGGCTAGGGTGAGAAGTGGTTGGAAGAAGTTCAGGGAGCTCTTGCCTCTCCTGACATTGAGGGGGCTCTCCCTACGTGCTAAGGGGTCTTTGTATGCAGCGTGTGTTAGGAGTGTAATGCTGTATGGCAGTGAGACCTGGGCAGTGAAGGAGGAAGACATTCGCCGGCTCAGACGTACAGAAATGACAATGATTAGGTGGATGTGCAGTGCGTCCCTGCGTCCAAGGCCTGGAGGGGCTGGGTTTACAATGGAAGAGTTGAGAGGTAGGATGGGACTGGAGTGTATTGGTGTTGTGATGAGGAGAGGTAGATTGAGGTGGTTTGGACATGTGGAGAGGATGGGGGATGATAGTTGGGTGAGGAAGGTGAGAAGTGTTAATATTGGGGGTGGGGTTATGAGGGGTAGACCGAGAAAGACATGGGACGAGGTCATTAAGTGTGACCTTAGGGTTAAGGGACTGAACAGGGAGGCTGCAATGGATCGTGCAGCATGGAGAGCCGCCATTAGGTGACCAAGGCCGACACATGCAAGCATGTTGGAGCCTTTAAAAACGAAAACGAAACGAAAACGAATGCCCCTTATAGGTCTAAGTACAAATGCCCAAAGAAGTGATGACCCGATTCCCAGTACCTTTCCATCAGAAAGTGACATCTGGCAGCTGTCACATCCTAGTTATATTTCCATTATTGCACACTGGAAAGAACAGCAATTAGGTTAACAGCACAAAAAATCAATACATAAGTGCTGTTAATGTGTATATCTTGCATTACGTGAAAGGAAACCACAATATACTGTACTAAGGTTGAGGCTCTAGCCATACAAAAGAATATGAAATGTACAGCCTATCGCTCAATGGTTTCAGGGTTAAAATGCAGAAAAACTCTCCTAATGTTTGTTTTACGTCCTAAATCAACAGTAGTGAGGGGGAAATGTTGCATAAAAAGAAATGTATAGTGAAAAGTAATGTCCAAATCACAATTGTCATCAAATCATGAAAATAGACATCAAGAAATATATTCTTATCCACATTTGAATTTCTGCTTAGGATGAAATGCATGTGGGAAAACAAAGCTGTAAGTGCAAAACCGTCAGCACTGTGGTCAAACAGTGGAGTAATGAAAGGCAAAGAAGAAGGCTATCCACTGAGTATAGTGAAAATGTGAAATTATTGGAGAAAGATTATACTCTTTTACTGTAACCTGGCCCAGATTTTCATCATTTTGCAGCTAATCTCATGTAGTCCAGTGGAGACAAGACAATACTACAGCTCCACAATATTTCCAAGGCACTTCTTTCTACTAGTATCGTAATCTAGTTTTATATATTCTTACAACTCGGCATTCAAGATGGCAATATAACAGTTTTAGACCAAGTAAAAAGGGTAGTAATTTCTGCTGATGATGAAATTTCAACATATAATAGAATCTATAGGGAGGTCTCACGAAAGAAGATGGAAAGAGTGGTGGTCAAAAGCAAGAGTGACAATGAAGAGAACTAAAGACTAATTTGGTCGAAAAAAAAAAAGGGGGAGGGGGGGACCATGACAATGAAGGATGTAGAGATACACTTCCCCTTATTACATGGTCATGACTGACATATGGGCCACTGGGCAGTGGGCCGCTCAGGTGCAACTGGAAGCATGCCAGATATCGCTTACTATTTAATTATTGTTATTAATCCAAAATACTGAAGACACACCTTAAGTTATATTTTCACAAGATCAAATATCTTTTATTTCATCAGCATCATAAATTGAGTTTGGAGGGCAGGCCAGTTATGGAAACATTACAGAAAGGTTGCCTGATTCAGTGCATTTTGTACAAATTTTAAAGAAACTGAGTCATCACTTGTTTGGGCGATCGTACTAGGGATGGTTGGGGTCAGTTGTTCACATAGTGCCACTTTTGGTGCAAGTGTCTGGTCATCCCTACCTTAAATTACTGGACTGAGTAGCCTGGTCCCAGGCCTGTACACTCCTGATGAGGCAGTGAAGAACTGGATCATGCGTGGAGGAATGAGAAATACTGTGGGTGTTTGAACAGGACTGTTGGGATTGTTGCAGCATTGGTATATGCTATAATATATGTACATTTCAGTGGTCAGTGTCATCCCCCACCATGTCTGATGATGTACTGACCTAAAGAATATAATGCAACAGAAGATCATGCTATTCAAAAAATATCAGAGGTTTACCTTTAACAGTAGCAGGGGGGGGGGGGGATTGTAATGAAGCAGCTAACAGAGATGGCATCTAATCCCATTACTGTGAGAGGCCTTCCCATAGCTGAATAGAATATATAATTGGAAGTAAGTGTATAATAATAAACACATAGTCATCATTACCTCCAGTGCCTTGTTCCTCCCTGGGAAGCCCTTTTACAGGGGACAGCTGTGACAATCTCCTCGATTGCACTGAAGAAGTTTAACATTTACAGTACTGGTACTATTACACTTGGTATAGGTTCATGAACAAGCAGGTGCTGTGATAATCAAGCATTGTGTGTTTACAGGTGGGGATAGCATTCATGGAAGAGGAGAGGCATGTTGCACTGTGTGACCAGAAGTCCTGTCATATTATTAAAAAAAATTTTTTTTAGCATGTTCCTTCTTTACTTTTTTGCCTCTGTTGCATAGTATGTGACCATTAAGCAGTTTTATGAATGTACTGTTTGGCTGTCTGGCCCCAAGAAGGCCTGTTTATATCTCAGTTTCAGGGGTCTTTGTATGCAGCATGTGTTAGGAGTGTAATGCTGTATGGCAGTGAGACCTGGGCAGTGAAGGAGGAAGACATTCGCCGGCTCAGACGTACAGAAATGACAATGATTAGATGGATGTGCAGTGCGTCCCTGCGTCAAAGGTCTGGAGGGGCTGGGTTTACAATGGAAGAGTTGAGAGGTAGGATGGGACTGGAGTGTATTGGTGTTGTGATGAGGAGAGGTAGATTGAGGTGGTTTGGACATGTGGAGAGGATGGGGGATGATAATTGGGTGAGGAAGGTGAAAAGTGTTAATATTGGGGGTGGGGTTGTGAGGGGTAGACCGAGAAAGACATGGGACAAGGTCATTAAGTGTGACCTTAGGGTTAAGGGACTGAACAGGGAGGCTGCAATGGATCGTGCAGCGTGGAGAACCGCCTTTAGGTGACCAAGGCCGACACATGCAAGCATGTTGGAGCCTTTAAAAAACGAAATGAAACGAAACGAAACGATTTCAGGGCTCTCAGCTCCATAAGAACAGCTAAATTTACCCGGTAATTAAAGTCAGGAATTGTGCATTCCAAGAAACATTACCTAAAGCTAGCATGAAGTTAAGCACAAATTCATGACACTGCTTTTATTGGAACATACCTGACTGCCACCGTGGATAGTTGTTTCAGTATCCTTGGGAACAAGGGGGCCATTAATTAGTTGGATATCTCAAAGTAGAGAGAGGTTTTGGCTAAATACTGTATTTCTTTTTCCAGCTAATGGTGGTTTTGTATGTCAAATGCTGTTTCTCTGATCCCAAACAGTGAATCTTTCCAGTATGTGCACTCCAAGAAAGTATATCATCACTGATTACTGGGATGCAGAGGGTATTTCACCAGTTTGAGAAAAATCTGATCGTGGAAAGATAACTATGTTTTCTTTATTGGTACACACAGCATACCTGCATGTAAATTTCCTCTTCTCTTCATTCTTCAGTACCTTGTAGTGTATAGTATACTGTCTTAGGAGATACAGTATGTGAAATAATATGATGAATTGTTGCACAGGGCATTAAGAGTATGCAGGACACAGGACCAAAGGTGAAGCCAATCCGGAAGCGGGTGAAGAAACCAAGACAACGAGCCACCAAGATATCTGACAATGAACACATGCAGCATGTCCTACAGACCTATGATACTACGTAGACCCTGCACTCTCATATCTATACAGGTACAATATATATATATATATATATATATATATATATATATATATATATATATATATATACACACACACACATATACACAGGTGGTCCCTTCCTTATGATTGGGTTATGTTCTGAGAACCTGGTCTTAAGTTTAATTTTTTGTAAGTCAAATATTTATTTAATACATCTAGCCAACCGATCATCATAGCCTAGCCAAGTCTTATAAACATGCTTTGAACACTTACATTAGCCTACAGTTGGGCAAAGTCATTAACACAAAACTTGTTTTATAATAAAGTGTTGAATACCCTTTGTAATTTATTGAATACTGTACTGAAAGTACAGTAAAGCCCCAAGTTTAGCAACAACTTTGTTAATGGTTTCATGGTTAATGGTGGCCTGCAAGTACTCCCAGACTCCAGGTTTGGTGCCAAAAACCCCTCCTTTCGTGGTGAGAAAACTTGAACAAATCGTGTGAACGGAAAGCATTGTCACTTGTTTGCCACCATTTTTGCAGACTCACAACGCTCCACGCGCTGTGTTTTTGAACCTACCCCCGTGCCTTTTTTTTCTGTGCCTTGCTGCTCGTGTTCCTGGTTTTACTCTCATGTTATGGCTTTCTGCTGCTTTGGAGGTTTGGGAGGCGGTCTTGGGGATGAGAGAAGTGACGGTAAGAGGTCAAAACCACAAGTCAGAAAGGTGAGGGGAAAGTGAAATGTGACTAACATGTTGATGTTAAGAAGCATGTGTATGATAATGATCTGAAGAGTAAAATTGTGGCGCAGTTGGAGGAGGGTGCTAAGAATTCAGGAATTTGTAAAATGTTTAAGATTCCTGAATCAGCAATGAGAAGCATGAGGAAGAAGCGTGACGAGTTAGCCTCACCACCTGCCTCGGATATTATGCCCCTATCCCTTCCATTAAGCACCTCACTCCAGCCTTCCAAGTAAGTTTCCTTGCCTGTTATATACTTTGTATTAATACTAGTTTCTTTTCAGGTGTGATCAGTAAATTTTACATTGCATAAACAGGGTTTTGGGGGAGTTGGCATGAGACATGGAACCAATTGGCCTATTTCCCATAGGATCAATGCCCCAAGTTTAATGGTTTCATGGTTTGTGGTACCTTTCATGGAACCAGTTAGGCGCAAAACTTGGGGCTTTACTGTAGAAGATCATAAAATCGAAAAGTTGTTTGAATATTCATAAAATGGGGACTGCCTATATATAAACAGTACTGCTGTACTCTGTCCTGTTCATCTTAATGCACACTTTCCTCCTTCACAATGTTTGGCAAGTAACTTACCTTACCATTATGTGGGAAGCAGACATCAGGATGATTATAATGATAATGGTACCGTACCTTATCCTCTCCTACATAGCCTCATTCTTACATTGATTTGCCTCACCATGAAATGTCCTGTCTTCTGTTCTTGCCGTAGAAGATAAACTGCCTAGGAATGTGCACACCTGATTTAGAGGGGAATATTTAAGGAGAAGATTTTGAGACATCAGCTTATATGTTGACATGACAAAAATTGGGAAGGATTTTTAGTTATCATTATTTCTTATTTTTAAAAGACCTGTATATCACTGTTGGGTTAATAAATATTTAAAAGTTAATTAACTGTTCATCTTGAAGGTAAGAGGTATGAACTAACATGAGAATGCTCTCATATTTTGCTTTGTTTATATATGTCAAACCTTGTTCAGTCACCGGCTTGGGCAGTGGCCTCAACATAGAATTCCAATCCATGCTTTTGAATGTACTTTTCTTTCACATTTTTTCACAAAGATTGTGTGAAATATACATTAAATTCATTTTAGTCTATTTTTAGTGAAGGTTTCAAGAGTAACATTATGTTACTGATTTATCATCATCATCATCCAGACCTCCTTTCCCACCCTAGTGCTGGGTGAGGAGTAGCAACGTCCAGACAGCCTAAGTTTGCCCAGTTCAATGGGCCATGCTTCCATTCACTCATCATTCAAGCCCCTGGAATCCTGGCTCCATCAGACCGGCCAAAAGAGTTTCATCACATTCCGTAGCGTCACATATACCTATCTGATAGATATCCAGATAACCACTGTTATCAGACAACCAGGAAAATTCACAGTCTGGCAAAGGTATCAGTAAAAATTTAATAGTGTGCACCACTTTGAATACGCACCACTCCGCACAATAGTTATGTGCCATGTGAGACTGGGTGAAGTGAGGTGAAGGCATTTCCGGCCAAGGTTGTTTCCTAGTTAGTCCCCTTCTCAAACCTTGTCTTGCCTCTCTTTCTCCCCCTCTAACTCAGTCACATTCCAAACCTTCCAGTGACAAATTGCCAGTCTGTTTACTGTCCCCACAGTACAGTAGACAAACTGTCT
This sequence comes from Coenobita brevimanus, assembly GCF_032717465.1. NCBI lineage: Eukaryota > Metazoa > Arthropoda > Malacostraca > Decapoda > Coenobitidae > Coenobita > Coenobita brevimanus. The sequence continues at coordinate 63,155,091 of NC_136959.1, read as the reverse complement.
TGCTGTTGTGTTGTGATTGACGGTGATTTCTACGCCCCGATGTCGAAAGCGCAAACTACACGTGTGTTGTTCTCACCTTGTTACAGAAGCTGGACATATGCAATAGACTTGAAAAAGGTTAACATTATAAGGCTCTGGTGACAGAATATAATGTAGGAAATTCCACAATTTATGGTATAAAGTCCCAAGGACCTAAGCTCAAGAAATTTTTCTGTGAAGAGCGAGATGAGTAAATCCATTGCAAAAGGGCATGTTCTTCATCGGCTGAAAATGTGTGTTACTGGTACAGTTTTCTATCTGCCTAACAAATCATCCCTTAACTACATGCTTCCAGTGTCTTACTGTAACATTGTAAGCCCATTCTGCTAACTTGTTACCCAATATTTTTACAAATAAAATCATGGGAAAATAAAGAAATAAATCTTGAACATAAATTGGTAAACTGATGATATGAAAAAAATGTACTGTACAGTAGAATTATTACATCACACGTCAGCTGTGCATACGGGCATGACCCTTCCATCTATTTCTTCCCCACCTGACCATTGTCACTCCATTTTTCACTTGCCACTCAGCTGTTTTGCAGAAAATTAATATGTAGGAATTGCAAGCGTAGTAATTTCGTGCAACAAAGAAAACCTTCATTCATATCATCTAGATTGTCTCATTTTGTCAGTGCAAATGCAGTCTAACTGTCTCTGTGTACCACATAAACTCATCTTAGAACACATTTGCACTGACAAAGAAAAGAAAAGCTAGGTGATAGGAATGAACATTTGTTTAGTTAGAAAAAATTGCTGTGCTTGCAGTTCCCATGTATTTATTTTATTTTCTGCAAAACAGACGAATTGTGAGTGAGGAGTGGGTTGATGGCTGTCAGGTGGGGAAGAAATAAAAAGAAGGGCCACAGCTGCATACACAGCTGATGTATGAGCATGGTAGTTATGGTAATTCACGTCAGACGTAAAAGGATTGAACTTGCTGGTGAATCTCTTGAGTGTGTGGAAGGGTTTTGTTATTTGGGAGACATGTTGTGTGGTGGAGGTGGGGCTGGAGCTGGCTCTGTGGCTAGGGTGAGAAGTGGTTGGAAGAAGTTTAGGGAGCTCTTGCCTCTCCTGACATTGAGAGGGCTCTCCCTACGTGCTAAGGGGTCTTTGTATGCAGCATGTGTTAGGAGTGTAATGGTGTATGGCAGTGAGACCTGGGCAGTGAAGGAGGAAGACATTCGCCGGCTCAGACGTACAGAAATGACAATGATTAGGTGGATGTGCAGTGCGTCCCTGCGTCCAAGGCCTGGAGGGGCTGGGTTTACAATGGAAGAGTTGAGAGGTAGGATGGGACTGGAGTGTATTGGTGTTGTGATGAGGAGAGGTAGATTGAGGTGGTTTGGACATGTCGAGAGGATGGGGGATGATAATTGGGTGAGGAAGGTGAGAAGTGTTAATATTGGGGGTGGGGTTATGAGGGGTAGACCGAGAAAGACATGGGACGAGGTCATTAAGTGTGACCTTAGGGTTAAGGGACTGAACAGGGAGGCTGCAATGGATCGTGCAATGTGGAGAGCCGCCATTAGGTGACCAAGGCCGACACATGCAAGCTTGTTGGAGCCTTTAAAAACGAAAACGAAACAGTCAACATTTCTTTCCATATCATCAGTTCATAGTAAATTCTCAGTAATTATTTTAAAAGTTTTTTTTTTTTCCAAGTTTGCATGAGAAAAATACTGAAGAGTATTTAACAAAAGGGTCTTACCTTGTGTGTTTTGTATTACAGTAGGACACTGCAATCATTTGTGTTACATCTATGGGGTGTGTTTAAGAAGAGGTAAGCTTTCAGATGGAATATGTTAGTGTGGCTCCTGGTATGAGTGTTTAGTACAGTACTGTGCAATATATTTTGCAGTGAAATATTCTATGTAAAAGTATATGTCAGATGTGAGGGGAAAATCAGCAACCGGGAAGGTAAATTCTCCAAGCTTCCAGGTTAACTGGGATTGTACTCTGGTTGCTGCTTGGCTTGGCAGTCTTCTGAAAGTGTGATTGGTGTAGTGTGTCTTGTGAATATAAAGTAAGACCGAATTGCAAATTGTCATGGGAGAATATGGGCATATTAAGGAAGGATTGTGACCAAAGCACTTGGTTCAATCTATCTATCTATCTATCTATTGCCAGACGCCTCAATCCCGTTTGGGGTGGCCACAAACAAATCGCCTCCAAGTCGCCCTGTCCCCCGCCATTTCACTGCCCTGCTCCCAACTCACACCCCCCTCTTTCATATACCTCTCCACCCCATCCCTCCATCTCATCCTCGGCCTCCCCCTCCCTCTTCCCCCCTCCACCTCACTCACATACACTCTCTTCGTCAGTCTTTCACCCTCCATCCTCTCCACATGGCCAAACCACCTCAGTGTGTTCCTCATAATGCTTCCTATCACATCCACATCAACACCACAACGCTCCTTTATATCCTCATTCGTCAGCCTGTCTCTCCACGTGACTCCACAGGCTCCTCTTAAATAACTCATTTCTACTGCTCTCACTCTTGACTTGTGTCCTTCCAACAATGTCCAAGCTTCACTTCCGTACATTAGAGTTGGTATCACAATACTGTACTGTCATGTAGTGTAGTAACTTTTTCACTTCCATGCTCACTTCCCTGTTTCTTATCACTGCTTTCAAAGAACCAGCAACCTTTCTTCCCTGCTGTACCCTTTCAAGCACTTCATCCTCCAAACCTCCATCCTTACTCATCACACTACCCAAGTGCTTAAACTTACTCACATTTTCCAATTCCTCACCATCCAACCTCGCTGTACATTCACTAACTTCACCTCTCTCAAAGACCATCACTTTACTCTTCCCTACATTCACCTTTAGATTCCATTTCTTACACACTCTCTCAAACTCATCCACCAAGCCTTGCAGCTCCCCTTCGTCTTCACTCAACAACACTTGGTTCAAGCAAATGCTTATTATTTACAATATGTACTGATCCACATGTTGGAATTTTAGGTGACAAGTTGCGTTTTAGCAGTCCTTGTCCCTCTCATAACCTCAGCTATCTCATTAGTTCCATGTAATAATCCCAGGGTCTCTGGCAGGTCCTCCAGTATCCAAATTATATTAGGCTTAGCATAAATGCTCCCAGTCGGCCAGTCTTCTGGTTCCCAGGTGTCCACCTTCCACCTTCCTTCTCTTCCTGCTGTTCACCCACTGCATTCCATTTACTCACAGGCTCGTCCAGCCTCCTTTTCACAATCAACTCCCTTTGAAACCTTGACCTGTCTTTTAAACAAAGGACTCTGATTCGTTGTGTCGAATCCCCCAGACAACAGAAAGTAGAGGCACTTAAACTCGTAATTAAACAATTGACTTACTTGTCATCTCGAGTCCTCAGTGGAAAGTACAATATTTTAACCCCAATCAAAAATACAGGCATACCCTGGTTTAACAATGCAGTTGGTTAAGTAAAAACTCATTGCTGGGCAAGGTATCGTATCTTGGGATAAATTTAACATGTAACATATTGTATAGGGATGCATTTTTTATCCTTCGGTTTACTCCCCAGCCCAGTCCAAAATCCACCCAAATGAGTCCCAAAAAAAGTTTAAAACCAATCTAAATGATCTAACTGTTGTAATGCTAACCTAAGCCTAAAACCAGTGCTCATCTCCCTTGTACCCAGTCAAGGTCACTGGAGAATGCTATCTCCGACTCATATTCAAACTCAGTAGAGAAGCAGCAGCAGAATTGTATACAGTCCCAGCATCAGACAGTCCCGTGACAATTAAATAAACATCTGTTATGCATAATGATGATAATGTATGAATGATGCAGAATCGTCCAAGGTGCAAATTATTGTGATGGAGAATTGTTGATGTGTTGAGGAATGCAATCAGTGACACAATGGGGATAGCCTTTTCAACGGCCCTCTTTATGTCGTTTTTGTTACTGTTGTGGTTGCTGAGCTCCATTATTTTCTTCTCTCTTATTTTCCAACATTTATTTAGAAATTCCTTTGTATTTTCAAAGCGTTTTCCCTTGAACAGCCCGAATGTAAATACTGTACATGATTTATTGATTATTGATGCACTCAGGACAGTCTGTTCAAAGGCCCCTCTTTATGTCATTTTAGCTACTGTTCTGGTTGCTGAGCTCCTTTATTTTCTTCTCTCTTATTTTCCAACATTTATTTAGAAATTCCTTTGTATTTTCAAAGCATTTCCCCCTGAACAACCCAAATGTAAACACATGATTTATCGATCAATGATGCAGTCAGGATAGCCTTTTCAACAGCCCCTCTTTATGTTGTTTTAGCTACTGTTCCGGTTGCTGAGCTTCTTCTCTATTATTTTCCAACATTTATTTAGAAATTCCTTTGTATTTTCAAAGCGTTTTTCCTTGAACAGCCCGAATGTAAACACATATTTCATGATAGGTTAGATGACAGTTCAACGGTCAGTCACAAAATATTCTTTGTTGAGTCGCCTAGTTGTCCACACTGTTTTGTACCTCGTATGATGGGCAAGAATCCGTACCCCAGATGACCGTTCACTCCACCTATGACTAAAACACATTAATCTAAACTTAAAAACAGTTTATAAATCAATCTAAACACAAAATTTGTCTAAAATATCATCAGAATCAATTTAAAAAAAAAATCGCAAAACCAGGGGTAGGCCTACGATAGATGGGGTAGGATGGTATTTCTACCCCATCACTATTCCAGGGTATCACATCTAGAGGTATTGTAAATCTGGGTTTGCCTGTAATTCATTTTGCCAGACGCCATGTATCCCAAATGGGGTGGCCAAGGGCTTAGAGTTAATTGTTTTACAGGGAGGGGCACTAATCCTCCACCAACCCCACTCGACAGGCCTGTAATTCAGTTTTAGATATACATATATACATACTTGTATTTCAGTACACAAAAGAAATTTGGTAAGCATTTGACCATCTTAGTCGTAACAAGTGATGGGGTGATGGTAGAGTTGCACAGGCTTGGCCTTACTGAATCTTAATGTACGTTGGTAATATATTCAAATCATTATTGGTATAGTATTCATTGGAGAGTACAGAGGCAATAAGAGCAGTGTGTCATGTGTTAATTAGTAGCATTGTACACTATTTATATGACTGGGGTTTCATGTAATAATCCCAGGGTTACTAAATGTGAAATATTGTATTTAACAATGAGATATTAGCAACTCTGTGAACTATTTTCAAGCACTGGAAGTTCATTAATGTTATAGTGCCCTGCAAGAGAATGGTAACTTCAGCCTGCAGTCTACAATTTTAGATAAGCCTCAGGCCAGAACAGCTTCAGTATAGTGATTACTGTATCTGATGGGCAACAACGTGTAAGCTGTGAAGTCAGATGGTGGTATCCAAAGTATTGTATCTATTTTCACTGCACCCACTCAAACCAAGTGTATCATCTTTGCATCCAGGGTTTGAAAGGGGTCATAACTGTTCTCATAAGAGGTTGTTGTTGTTGCATAACCCCAGTCTGTCTGGCTGTGGAGCCCCATTGATCACAGGTAAGCAACTGCTTCTATGGTCCAGTCCCACAGGTACAGGTCAGTACATATACTGTGCAGGGAACTGGTGCCTCCTTGTAGTAGACAAAGCCTCACAAGAGTTGGACCAGGGTCCTTCCCTCAGTGATGTGTAGGGAAATATGAGAAGGTTTGGCCCTCAGGGATGCCACAGCTGCTCCACCCAGAGTCACAGGGCCACCATGTGCAAACTTCTCCAGCACCCCTGAGTTTGGGTGTTTTGATTTCACTTGTTCTGGTGATTGTTGATATAATGGAAGATCTGATGTTGATGGATGTTGACAGTGGTGGTGCTAGATGTTGGCAATAATGCTGATGAACCTGTTTATGCAGGTTGAGGTGGTAAAGGTGGTGGTGGTGTTTTCATGATGTTAGTTCAGAAAGTAGGCTGCTGAATTTCTGTCTCACTTTCTTCCAGAGAATAAGGAAAATCATAGTCACTGTCATCGGAATGACTCAGTGAGGATGGATGTGGTGGTAACATGTAGTCAAAGAGGCTGATGTTGAAGCAGCTTAGCCATAACCAAGAGAGACCCACACCACAGAAAGTTGTTATCAGTAACATCTTTATCGCTAGTTTCACCAGCATCTCTTCGGACATCTTGCTAACGAAACACTCCGTATCTGCAATGGAAACTCTGCTTAATGCTTTAGGGTGTATCAGCAAGAATATAATACTGTTAATCATGCAATGTACAGTGCTGTGTTGTCCAGTGTACAGTATTAAATAATTTTAGGTAATTATCATCAAATATAGCACCACCTTAGTGTTGATTATTCCGTATTTCCATCGAAAGGCAGTGTACTTTGAAGAAGGGGGACTAGAAGCCAAACAAATCCTTCTGCCATCTATATACTGTAAGTTGTTGTTACTGTGCTATCCCAGTCTGTTAGATCAAGCAGACCCATCAACTGCAGACAAGCAGCTGCCACTGCAGAGCCACTCTGTGCAGTGAACCAGTGTTCTCATGCAGCCAACAGCAGCTCAGCACAGCGAGGTGTGGGAATTAAAGTGGAGGTTTGGCTCCTGGGTGGACACTGAATTTGCATCTCCACCCAGTTAACAGAGGCACCTTAGTAGGCTCCATGTCACCCTGCTATTTGGCTATATGGTTGGCGTGTCACTCAGTGTAGAGCCACTGGAAGTGGAAAGAAAAGGAAACAGTGACAGGAAAGGTGGGTGAAATGGCAGCATTACATCATGAGTGGATGGTGGATGCCCCTACCTACCACCAAGTAAAAGATGATTGAAAGGGTTGTAAAATACAGTAGAGGAAAAATTGTCAAATTATCACTAGAGGAATATCTGGTCAGGAATCTGTTGAATAAGATAGGTAACAGTGAAAGCACAGGACAAATAACCCCACTCATTTGTTAGCTTCTGTGTTGAGAAAGTGTAGTGGGAAGGGTTGAAGGTCACAGGAAGAGCAGAGCAGTGGACTCAGATACTGGACTGGAATATTTTATGCAGAAAAGAGATGGGTACTCTGTTGCATATATAGGTTGTCTTCACTGGAGGGAGTGTGGACTGAGAGTGTTTGTGCAATGTCCACGGGCAAGAAACTCTTGCACCTTATATCATAGCCAGTGTGACTTTCTGGACTTCCCATAGGCTACAGTACCTCTGGGTGTCTCTTTGGAGCCACCTTCAGCCTCATGGATTTCTTTGGAGCCTGGGCAACATGACATATCTGTCTAGAGTACAGTCACATGGCCCCACAGAATACACATTGAAAAGTACTTTCGTACAGTATATGAAAGAAAAAAAATATCAAAGCATGATGAATCATTTTGAGGAAGTAGTCACATGTAGTACCAGTGATGGCATTGAAAAATATAGTTTTATATTGATAGTGCACACTACAGTATATGCTGATATAACTGTAAAATGGTAGAATCTAATGTCTAAACTGAAAAGTTAATTATGGACTTGAGCCCAATATTCTTTTGATCAGTTAATAGTACTGTGCTACTACATACCCATAATACTTTACTTACCCAGTGCTGTCCAGCATTTGGAAGTTAATGAACCACAGTTGATGTTCGCACATGTTGCTTTCAGTTCTAGATCAGATATATTTGTCAGAAGAGGAGAAGTGCCGCAATTAGCTATCTCGAGCTGTCCTGCTATCGTCTCAAAAACGATTATTCTCGATGGCTTAAACTACAAAGAGATTGAAGTTAACAATGGGAATGTTATGTCATCATTATCATCATATTATATTATCATCATCATCATCACAGCATCAGCATTATTATCATAGCATAATTGGCATCTTCCATCACCATCATCAGCAAGGTTTGTAAAGTTCAGCAAATTACATTACTTGCGTGGACCATATTTTCTTTCAGCCCTACCTAACAAAACAGCTAGCCATGTTGTCTCCAGAATGTCCAGTTATGGTATACCTAGCTGGCTTAGACAGTAGCATGAAAAGCAAAGCTTCCTGCTCCTAGACTGGTGGTGGCAGTGGTGTACAGTAATTAGAAACATGCCTGTGGCTCTGAGGTCTTAGATTCATTTTCTGGGCTGATCACGAGACTTGGACAGGGTTTCCACTCAAATTTGTTTGCACCTAAAGTTGAAATAAAGGTGACAGTTGTGTTGTAAACTGAGGGAGTGTTTGGATGCATTCTTTGGCAGACACACATTATGTTTTTAGTGATTGTCAGTGTCCCTCAAAATTCTGCCCAAGCATATTTCTTAAACCATGACATCTGTCTTTTACTGAAATTTATATCCTTACCACGTAGTTCTTCATCTGTGTACCTCCCTCCCTCCAACTTGGCAGCAAGCCCCACATTTTGATGCTTTCTTTGTCAGTTACATGTTTGAAAGCCCATCAACCAGTTAGTAGCAAGATTCACTTTTTGCCCCACCTATCCCAGGTATGCAAGCTTGTGCCTACCTGCTGAGCCTTAGTGTATAATGTACTAGCAGCAGCTGCTACAGCAGACCTAGTTTTATTACCTTCAGGTGAAATCTCCCTACTCTCTCTGCAATATACCTTTCAGCCTACTCTCATACATGTCTCTCACCTCCAAGCCTTGTCAGCCTCCCATCATCGTGCTTTCTCTCATCTGCACCTTATCCCTTATACCAGACCAGCTTTTACCATCCCTTACTAATACTCACAACACTCAGCTCACTCAGTGCCTTTGGGGGAATCAGAAAGAGAACCATTTAAATTTTTTAATTTAGAAACACATGAGCAGGCCAAAGAGCCCCTTTGTGTGTAACAAAGCGACCCAGTAGCCAGTTGGGCACATGGAAGCCTAATCCCTACATGACTTGTGGCCGCAATATAACAGCATTTAATTTAGCAGCCTGAGATCTTTTGTAACCCTTAAGCACTGCCCTCTCATGCTGGACTCCATCCCTCACATACAACAGCTAACACTCACAACCAAGAAAGTAGACAATGAAGGGTACTGTGTGTGTGTGTGTGTGTGTGTGTTTGCGTGTGTGCGCGCGCGCGCATGTGTAAGAAGACAACCAAAGGTTGGAAGACTGCAAAGAAGTTGTTCTATTTATCTGTAGCAACCACCATAATCCTGTAAGGGGTAGTTGTTTGCCTTTGAGTTAGTTGTTTTACAGGTAGGGAAACTAACCCTCCGCCAACCCAGTTGTTGACACGTAAGGAACACAGATTGTTTATATAGTTACCTTCCACCTTTGTAAATGGTTTGCTGCCTTTCAGGAAACCATTAGGCATGTCACTCACTGTAAAGCTATCAGAAAAAAGATAGAAGGAAGTTGTTCTTTCCAGGAAAAACTGCATAAAAGTGCCAAAGTCAAAATCCATTCCCTCAGCAAAAGCAGGACACACTGCATTTAAAAGATGAGGTCATACATAAGCAGAGGAAAATACAGACTGAATAAGAGCTCCAGGGCTGAATTGTTGCATATATATAAAGACAATATAAATTAATTTTGTATTGGAGAGTTGGACAAAAGAGGTCAGTGTGTTGCCAGGCAAGTGCTATGCGCCTGCCGTAATGAAGGAGGAATGCAAGCAGGCAGTTCAGTTGAGCAGTGGCCATTGAAGGCTAAAGATGCACTATTGCTGTAAAAAGGAGCAGGTGAAGGGAATTCATAAAATGAAGGGATGATGAGACAAAAAGGCTTTGATTCCACTCCGTTTAAAAGAGATGTATGTGGTGATGAACAAGACCCCCGTACAAAGTCAGCAACTAACTACAGCGGAAGAGAGCACAAAGTTGAGACGACAGTCACCACGTAATCTGTTCACAAAAGCAAGACTGCGGGGTCACAGGGTGAGCCCTGCATTAGTAGCTAAGGTTCAAAGAGCATTGAAAGCGTAGCGGTGTTCTGATAATGGTCTCATCAGTGTCTAGTAATTGGTCAGTGATTTGTGCCATTGCGTAATTTTTACTCATCAGCCTCTCTACTGTTAGTTCTTTCAGACAAACTTGTCCAAAATTTTTGTCCTTTTGCAGCATTTCGCTTAGCCCATGGTCAGAAAGATTATATTGCAGCTTTACATCGTTTCAGCAGCACGCCATGATGACCAGCAACATTTTGGTGTTAATCAGTTGTTACTACTTGGCTTGCAAGATGGACAGCAATTTTAGACGATTTTTGGATAAAAAAGTATAATGTAGTTGCCATATTCCATTGGACAGTACAAAACAGTACACCAATGCACCATTGCAAAAACTTGATTAACCCCTGAGTTCGGTGATCAGTTTTATATACTTCATTCGTGATAACCAAATAATTTTTCTCACCTTATGAGATACATTTTTAACTGGAAGGATTAGATAAAGTCTTCAATAATTATTTCACAGGTAGACATCTTTCTGATACTGAATAAAATCGTCTGGAAGTAGGACTAAAGTGATAAATGTCATGGGAGCGAAGGGATTAAGGTTACGTGACTTGACCACCTGACTTTTTTGCAGCCATGTTTGTACTGTGTATCCATTTCTTCCTCCAGCCTGTTCAGTTGATGTGAACCGGATCCAACAGTGTTCATATCCAAGTTTATACCGGGAAGAAACGGGTTTAACATTTTCGGTTATGACTCAGAGATAAGAGCGCCCAGTGAAAGAAAACTGTGTCATCGAGATCTCAGAGGGAAAAAATCAGTCAGGATCACAAGTACAATCATGCTGCTGTAGTCGGCACCTGAGAGATCAAACGTAATAGAAGTTAGACTACTCTCCTTTCCGGAAAGAAAACATACACTGTTGACTGATGCTTGTTTTATATATATATATATATATATATATATATATATATATATTCTACAATAATATCCTATGTACACCCGGCAACAGTTCCGCCTGGGCCCCCCAGTACCGAGATATAGTAGATGTGGCAGCAGTGTGTGTGTTTGTTCGTTTGTACATGCTCGAAAAATGTTCGGATCGTCAACTCTCTCACTCCATTGTGAACGTGAATCATCCTTTGTCAGCAGTATTAATTAAAAGACAAATCTACTTTAATCTGTGCTGATAATGCTATATACTGATTACTTAATGACCTGAGAGAGAGAGAGAGAGAGAGAGGGGGGGGGGAATAAGTTATGGAGGATATCCAATCATCGTGGAATATATTGTAACGGGTAGCAATGCAACAATATTTCATTTTTTTTTATTGTTAGGAATACAAAAGTGTCAGTAACCTGAAACGATCCACAATAATGACTGGGAAAACTATTATCATGTCCAATACAAACAACCTAGCTGTTCGTCCCCCACAACTCCGACCCACCTACCGTCGTGACCTCCCGTCTCTCCCCCATAACCGCACACCGCCATCTATGGAGTGAACTCAAAGGCCGAATCACGTTCACAATGGAGTGAGATAGTTGACGATCCGAACATTTTACGAGCATGTACAGACGAACAAACACACACACTTCTGCCACATCTACTATATTTCGCTATTGGGGGGCCCAGGCGGAACTGTTGCCGGGTGTACTATAGAATCATGAACGCAGATTACAACTAACCTTGATCTTTAGTGAACGAAATGTTGTACTGGTGGTGTTCAGAGGGAATGGATCACAGGTATCAGAACTGATGTACATTTTGTGCTTATTGGGCTGTTCTGGGGTGTGGATAAATTCTATTCTAGCCACCTCGGAGTCAGTGGACATCTTTCTCAGACTGAGTATGAGTCTCCATAATTGGCTGCCGGACGGTAGAATGTGGTTGAGCTCACTCTCCAGCACCATCTCCTTGTTCTTGTTGGTATTGTTTTCCTTGATACTTGAAAGTTCCAGTACTTGAGGCTCAGCTTGATCCAATCGCACGACAGAGCAATCTGAGGGAGGAAGTAAGACAGTTGAATGGTTTGCATTGTTTCCTGTCTTCGTAGACTGACAATAGTGCCGTCATCATTCCTAGTAATAATATACGATATATATATATATATATATATATATATATATATATATATATATATATATATATATATATATATATATATATATATATTTTTCCAGTAAGTTTTACATGATCTTCACGCTTTACGCTCTCATTACATGTAGGCCACATCATACACTGCCTTGTGAAACTTTTCGTTTTGCTATCTGCTTTTTTATAACACACACACACACACACACACACACACACACACACACTAAGCCTTCGGATGGTCATTGGCTTCGGCGGAAATAAACCCCCCCCCAAAAAAAAAAAAAAAAAAATCTGGGTATCCTTTGCTCGGCCTCGCAGTGACTTTCCACAGTTCTTACGTCAGTGGATGACTGCTGTTAGAAGCGCTGAAATTTCCTGTGCTTTGCGTATAATTTTTATTTTCATAGCAATGAGGTGGACTAGGATTTCTTTTTTCTTTTTTACCTTTTTTTTTTTTCTGACCACACTTGGAAGAGTCCGTAACTTTTGCTCATTAAGTTTACTGATATAACGTTTTGGATGATGGTCAGCGCAAACTTCGCATTACAGACAGGGAGACTGACTGATGTATCTATCTATCTATTGCCAGACGCCTTAATACCGTAAGGGGTGGTCACAAACAAATCGCCTCCATGTCGCCCTATACCCTGCCATTTCACTGTCCTGCTCCCAGCTCACGCTCCCTCACCCATATCCCTCTCCACTCCATCCCTCCATCTCATCCTTGGCCTCCTCCTTTCTCTACCCCCCTCCACCTCGCTCACACTCTCCTCGTAAGTCTCTCACTCTCCATCCTCTCCACATGGCCTAACCACCTCAGTGTGTTTCTCCTAACGCTTCCTATCACATCCTCATCTACACCACAACGCTTCTTCACTTCCTCATTTGTCAGTCCGTCTCTCCATGTGACTCCACACGCTCCTCAAATAACTAATTTCCACTGCTCTCACTCTTGACGTTTGTCCCTCCAGCAAGGTCCAAGCATTACCGGTACTTCCGTACGTTAGAGTTGGTATCACAATACTGTAGTGTCATGCAGTAACTTTTTCACTTCCATGTTCACTTCCCAGTTTCCTGTCACTGCTGTCAAGGAACCAGCAACCTTTCTTCCTTGTTGTACCCTTTCAAGCACTTCATCCTCTAAACTTCCATCCTTACTCATCACACTGCCCGAGCTCTTAAACGCACTCACATGTTCCATTTCCTTCTCATCCAGTCTCACTGTACATTCACTGACTTCACATCTCTCGAAGACCGTAATTTTACTCTTCCCTGCAGGCACCTTTAGATTCTGTTTCTTAAACACTCTCCCAAAGTCATCCAACAAGCCTTGCAGCTCCCCTTCGTCATCATTTAACAGTACAGTATCATCTGCAAACAACACTACAGGGAGTTTCCAAACGCTGCCCTCTCTCTTTAGGGCCGCTCCAACATCCACTGCCCTACCTTATATCTCTTTTATAACCCCATCCATGTACAGATTGAACGACCATGAAGACATGACACATCCCTGTTTCAATCCAACCTTCAGATAGAAAAATTCACTCATTTCACAATTTACACGCACTGCAGCCTTAGCACCGTCATACATATTCTTCACAGCATTCAAGAACTTCCTATCTACTCCATGTATTCTTAATCTTTCCACAATCCTTGTCTATCCACCCTGTCATTTGCTTTCTCCAGATCCATGAAGGCCGCATACAACTTCTTTCCCTTCCCTAGAAACTTTTCCACTAAAGATCTAAGCATGAATATCTGATCTACACAACCTCTTCCCTTCCTAAAACCTCCCTGTTCTTCTCCAACTGATTCCTCTGTTACCGGTGTTTCCCTAACTCTGTCATTAAGTATCCAATCATATACTGTACTTTTCCTATTACACTAAGACGACGAATGCTCCTATGATTACCACATACTTCATGATTACACATACACACACATACTGTATAGGCTATATATATATATATATATATATATATATATATATATATATATATATATATATATATATACATATATATATATATATATATATATATATATATATATATATATATATATATATATATATATATATATATATATATATATATATATATATATATATATATATATATATATATATATTATATAAGGGTGGTGCTTAAAAGGGGAAACTTTTATCATAGGTCTTACACCTAAAAAAAATGTTCCAATTCAGTTAAAAACATTTGCAAAAAAGTTTGAACCTTCTAGTTTAATATTTACAGATAGCTCAGTCATCATAAAGAATACAAAAATAAATTTGTTAACAAAAACGCAGAAACAAATTGTGTACAATATTCTTAGTGTTATGTAATGTGCTTAATTGCTTAAGGTGATACGCTTATCAACAGTTTGTCACATACATGCCGAAAAGAATGTAGATAACGCAACAAAATCACTGGAGTCCAGAGAGTTCAGTGTCTGTCTCTTGGTGTCTAGATAAAGCTGCCGGTGGTGCTCAGTGATTTGTATTAACTGAAATTGTAACTCGTCGTTTGTCCAAAGACCACTGTATTCTTGAATCAGAGCAACGCCACGTTCAGCATCATCATTTACCACTATGATGGCGTGGACAGTCTTTGCAGCTTCCTGGAAGTCTTCCCGTGTCTCCCTCATGTCTGTATTAACTTCAAGAAATGTGTCTGGAAGCTCCTTCATTACAAACAGTCATACTCTTGACTGAGACGAAATCTTTGAGAGTCTGGTCCCTGAATGAGTTTAAATTGATATTGATTTGTTTGACCTTTTTTTCTTTTTTTCCCAATAGGACAGAGGAAAGAAAAACAAATGAATTAAAAAACAATTCATGCACCATATTACAGGTGTCCTCCATTCATAAAAAATCTGTAACAGATGAATTTGAACAGCCGTAGGTTAAAGTTTGGAGGGAAACCACTCTGGGGAAGTTAGTTCCAAAGAGATGCAGTTCGGGGAATAAAAGATGTTCTGGTCAACATCATTCTGTTTCATGATGCTCACCATCAGCCTCCTTGTTGAAGTACGGCACTAACTTCGCTGTCAAATAGGGCCAATCCAACTAGTTCCGGTGACAGGTGCCGCAAGTGATCAGAAAACTTCTGTGCTGCAGCCTTTGATTTTGCAAGGTTGATTGTGGTGCAATTCAGAAGTGATTACAACAGCAGGAAGTCGTTGTATGGAGCAATGGGTCGCTAGGGGAGCCATTCTCCAAGCCTTGAAAAAACACATACTGCAAAAACACACGTACTGGGGTCCCTTTTCCTCTTTCGGTACCAGGGCGAATTGGCCACGAGACATCCAGATCTTCAAGGAATAAATAACGTTGGACATCCATCGAGCATGGTGCATGGCTCCAGGTGTCATGAATTAGACTCCTTTTGTTGGAAAAGCTCCAAGAAAGACACTGACCAATTCTGGATGTTCCCTATAGTCATCTCTTGGCTGGTTCTCTTCCAGAATCTGGAAGAGAAGCAGCCAAGAGATTCCATGAAGATCTGGATGTTTCATTGCCAATTCACCCCGATACCGGAAGAAGAAAGGGGGCTCCAAGAAGTGTGTGTTTTTGTAGTACGTGTTTATCTGAAGGCTTGGATAATGGCTCCCCTAGCAGCCAGTGCTCCATACAACGACTGCCTGCCGCAGTAATCACTTTTGAATTGCACCACAATCAACCCTGCAATACTGAACAATTTTGCGACCGGAACCAGTTGGATTTTTTTTTTTTTTTTTTTTTTTTAATGTATCCGACTCTGGGCATAGGCTTCACAGCCTGCTCCCAAGGCCCAGTAGTCCTCCTACATACCATACACTTCTGGATTGGCCTTATTTGACAGCCAAGTAAGTACTGTACTTTAACAAAGAGGCTGATGGTGAGCAACATGAAAAAGAATGTTGATGTTGACCAGGGCCATACGAAACTATTAAATCAGTGTCAGTTTAAATTCATTCAGGGACCAGACTCTCAAAGATTTCGTCTCAATCAAGAGTATGACTGTTTGAAATTAATGAGCTTCCAGACACATTTCTCGAAGTTAATACAGACATGTGGGAGACACGGGAAGACTTCCAGGACTCTGCAAAGACTGTCCACGCCATCATAGTGGTAAATGATGATGCTGAACGTGGCGTTGCTCTGATTCAAGAATACAGTGGTAAAAGACGAGTCAACTTCAGTTCTTATTACAAATCATTGAGCAGCACCGGCAGCTTTATCCAGACAGCAAAAGACAGACACTGAACTCTCTGGACTACACTGCTTTTGTTGCGTTTTCTGCATCTTCTTCGGCATGTATGTGACAAAGTGTTGATGAGCACAAATATCAACTTATGCAATTAAGCATAATCACATCACGCTAAGAACACTGTACACATTTTGTTTCTGTGTTTTTGTTAATAAATTTGTTATCTTTGTATTCTTTGTGATGACTGAGCTACCTGTAAATATTAAACTAGAAGATTCAAACTTTTTTGCAAACATTTTTAGCTGAGGTGGAGCATTTTTTAAGGGGTAAGACCTATAAAAACCATCTCTAAATCACCACCCTAAGATAGATAGATAGACAGACAGTTAGGTTTAGATGCATAGATAGATATTCCACACGTGAGAGAAATGTCATTCCGTCAACCGCAATACCTACTTCTTCCATTTATTTATATATAACATTTTTCTGCTTCGTTCTTTCTGTTGCTTGTCATTTTTTGTATCCAGCCATCTTGGCACTCTCTCCACTTCCAAAGTCATCCTCTAATACACTTTCAGCCTCCCCTGTTTTATCTGTTCTTTATATGATCATACACGGCATACACGCTGTCCTTCAAGCCTTTGATTTGTATTCCCTCTTATTCCCCATTTCTCATGAATCAGTGTATTCCATATCTTACACTGAGCTCTATATTATAGAGCTCAGTGACATCCTATCAACCAACACGACCCACATCAATAGTCTTTTCAAGTCAACTTGACCCAGATTTTTTACATTTTCACGCTTATATCACATAGCGAAGCGACAGAAACAATACAGTGGTACTGTCTTTTTCATAGCCCTTCTTCGTGGCTAGCATCACATTCTAGCGATAATCTATTGTTACAGTTTAGCTGTCAGCATGGAAAGATGGCAATTTCAAGCCAGGTTAGAGTAAAATTAGTATAGTTCTGAACAGTCCGATTGCTGTCACTGCTGAAATTTTAAACTCGGCCATACCAAAGTCACACCTAAGCCACCCCCCCCCCTTTTTTTTTTCGTATCATCCAGTCCACCAAGAGGAACTTAGGGGACCAGGGCTAGGCTACGTAGTCCAGACATTTATGACGAATTGTCATTCGCTTGCTCCTGGGGGGTATTATGTGAGCAGTAAACCCCAATCTCGCCTTGAATGTATTTCATTTTGGTCGCAACCGGGTGGAACGCCTAAACCCACTAGATCACCAAACGTCCATTCAGGTATATGGTTACCACCCAGCGTAGTTTTTATCTTCTCTGCTTTAATTTTGTATTTGTATTCATTTATTGACTGATTTTTTTCTTTTTTAATGAGGTACAAGAGACCATTTGGCTTGTCACTCCCTCAGCGTTATCATTATTTTCTGCTCCCCGTAAGGCTTTTCTGCTTTAAAGTGTCTGCTTTTGACCCTCATGGCGTCCACATGCGTTGCCAGATGGGACTCATCCGCCTTGTGTGCCCCGTGCGGATACCTAGGATTGTTTATTTACATGTGGGGTTATTAGTATTAGTATTATTATTATTATTATTATTATTATTATTATTGTTGTTGTTGTTGTTTTTATTATTATTATTATTATCATTATTAATTTTTTGCCAACTTCAGACGTTTATATTGAGAAGTATCGAACTAAAAGGATTCATTAACCCTTTTACTTCTCGAATGTTTACTTGCGGGGAATAAAATTGTTAGGTAGCGGGACGAATTAAACAAAAACCCAGGTCATCCGAGTGGAAGGGTTTAGGATAATTCAAGACTTAGACTTACTTCTTGTGGCAGCGTGTTGACACATAAGTATCACCAACACCAGAGCGCACCACGGCATTATCCTTGGGGCAGTCATCGTCACTGTAAATGATAAGAAGTGAATTAGTTTAAGTTGGGTCAAGTTAAGTTAGGTTGGGCTAGATTGGTTAGAGGAGGTTAAGTTGGATTAGGTTAGGTTAAGTTGAAGTAGGAGATAAAGTAGGTTTGGTTAGATCAAGTTAAGTAGGTTAGTTTAGGCTAGATTGGTTAGGGCAGGTTAAGGTAGATTAGCTAAGGTTAAGTTGAAGTAGGAGATGAAGTAGGCTTGGTCAGGTTAAGTTAAATTAAGTTAGTTTAGGCCAGATTGATTAGGGCAGGTTAAGGTAGATTAGGTTAGGTTAGGTTTTAATAGGATAGGACTGAATTAAATTGGCAGAGATTTTCGTCCTCTAGCAGCTAATTTCCCCGAACTTACTGACAGTAAGACAGTGCTATGGCTCTGTAGCACTTCTTCGTGTCTAGCACTGGTGGGTCAGATGTCCGTTATAGGCCATGTTAAAATGAACAGCGTAGTTGATATTATTTAGTAGACTTATCCTTTCTTTAATATAATTTCGTGACTAACACAGTGTTCTTTAGTTGGTCTCTTTGTTACAGGTCAGCATTAAAGATGAAGAGAAGGCATTTAAGTAAACAGAATATAGTTGATACGTTATTTTATTTTCTGGCTGAACAAGAGGGAACTTGTGGATAAGTGAGTGATTAAGAAAACATTTTACGACAAAAGATGATGAATTTATAGGCCCTCGCCCCGCACCCCCTTTTTTGTGCCTTCTTGCTATTTCCTGACGATTTGATTCAGCTCAGGATAGATTTTTTGAACTGGAGTGGGTAGGTCTAGTCTTTACAAACTCTTTCAATACGAGAGGTCCTTCTAGTAAGATCGTATGGTAGCAGCAAGAATAAACAGAGAGAGAGAGAGAGAGACGTCACACTATTTAAAAAGGGTTAATACAACGAAAATTATTTACCTTCGCAAGACCTTTCAAAACGGGAGTAGCTTCCTTGTCCTCTGGCATAACACTGATACTCTCACACCCTCTCTGTTTATGATCATCCACTTCCTGTCCACCCCTCCCCTTCCCTCGTGCTCTCTCTCTCTCTCTCTCTCTCTCTCTCTCTCTCTCCTGTTCACTTGTTATCTCAAATCTCTCTCCTTTTGCCTTCACGTCTTTGTCTTTCACTTGTACCCCCTCCCCCCTCACCACGTTACCCCTGGATTTCTTTCTCCCTTTTGCTTTTTCTCCTCCTCTGTTTACTTGTTCATCTCTCAAACCTCTGTCTATCCCTTTCTTGTTTACTTATCATCCTTGTCTTGCTCCCATCATTCCGTTTTCAGTGTCTTAAGTTCCTAGACTTTCACACAGCTTTGTTTTCATCTCACCCAGCTCGTATTTAATGCTTCTGGTTTACTTTTTCCTTCCCGTAGTCTCATATACCCTACTTTTTTTTCCAGATATATTTCACCTAGGTCTAAAATTGCCATCTTTCCATCTTCATTCGTCGGCTACAACAAGAAATTATCGGAAGAACATAGCGCGGACACAAAAGTGCTGTGGAGTGGATGTAGAGTCTTAGTATTGTCCTTTTTTCTGCCGCTGAGCTACATGAAGAAAGGTATAAAAGGACGAAAATTTGGGTCAAGTTAAAGTAAAGAGTATACACTGTTTTCACTCTAACGTGGTCTAGATTTCCGTCCTTCTGCAGTTTATTTCTTGTAGCCCAGTGCCCGATAATGGGACAACGCTACGGCTGTACATCTTGTCCACTACGCTTCTTCGTGACCTGCATCATATTCTAATGTTAATCTGTTGTTTGAATTCATTACTGAAGATGGAGAGATTGCAATTTTAGTCTAAGTTATAGCGAAAAGGGTATAGTTTGTTTACTTCACACTCCTGACGCAGACTACAGGGCAGCCATCATTATTTTCTTTGTTTTCTTCTTCTTCTGTTTTTCCTTTTTAATGAATATCAGGTCCGCCTCTAGCATTCACAGTGGGGTAAGGCAGTTTTAGGCCACGTTAAAATGAAAAGACTGTACTGAATTCTGGCCCAGTTTTACATACGAGTTCCGCCTCATTATCATATCACACACGAATTAAAAATGTCAGCTTCACAGTAGGAGAGTTATCAGGGAGGCAGGAAGTCGCATCCGCTGGTAAATTTCAACAGCGTGAAGAGGAACACGTGAGAGAAAATGTGAAACTGCGCAGTTGTTTTGCAGTTTCACTGAGCAGTACCGTTTTCCCTCTATACTGGCCTGAAATTACCGTCTCCTTATCTTAATTATTTTCTGGGGGAAGTTTTTATATGGGGAAATGAATTCTCCGAGCTAGACCTTGATAGTTCATATAGCCCCGCTAGGTGACGGGAGAACGCTACATCTCCGAGTAGGGCAGCCACTCTGACGGAGCGCGAATTCTTGACCCTTTGGTCTCGAGTCAGGCACTCTACCACTGAGCCACCGTGTCCCCCTCTTCATCTTAAAGTTTTCCCAGTTGTAACAGCAGATTAACACAAGAATATAGTATTTATCACAAAGAAGTGCTATGCCGAGGATGTAGAGCTGGAGCTTTTCGCTGATCTATTAGGGTATGAAGTTGATTTCCTCTTGTCGCTGCTCGCCCTACAGTATAGTTAAGGCTCTAGATGGAAATTTGAGTGTCGTATCTTAGGGAGGAAATTGGAACTTATTAAAATTAACACTATCTTAATGTCTTTGCGTGTAGTTGATAGACATTAGTCATAGTCCATCATGAACTCCTGTAAACAAGATACCCTGTAATAACTTTTTCTATCTATCTCTGTCTACCTGTCTATCTATCCATCCATCTATCTATATCTGTATATCTGTCTATTTGTCTGTCAATCTATCCAGCCATCTATCTGGGATACGGTAATGCAACTGGTGAAGGGAGTGATGAAGTATGTATTAAGAGTTTCATTACACTGAGGTCTTTTATGTTTCATTCTTGCTACCACCACCACACTTTTACACAGCTTGTTCAGAGGCCGTGGAGTTGATAGGGATTTATATAAGCCATTTTCTTCTTCCTTGTCCCCATTCTTCCTCCTCTTCCTTCTTCGTTTCCCTCATCCTTGCTCCTCTCCCTTCTTCCTTTTCCTTATCCTTCCTGCTCCTCCTTCCTCTTCCTCATCAACATCCTCATCCTTCTTTGTCCTCTTCCTCCTCTTTCTCCTCCTTCTTCTTCCTCTTCCTCATACATCTTCCTCTTCCTCCATCCTCTTCCTCGTGACAACCTTTCCCTTAATTGTATACGAGTGAACGGGATTTTCGGTATCGACTTTGCCACAAAAACCAGGCGAGTTTAAGTTCCATGATCTTTGTTCCGTTTTGTGGCCTCTCATAAGTCTCTCTCTCTCTCTCTCTCTCTCTCTCTCTCTCTCTCTCTCTCTCTCTCTCTCTCTCTCATCATGGCATTTTCTCCCTCGGGTTACGTATACTTCCCCTTCGTGGTACTACTGAGGGTGGAAGGAGTGAGTGAGAGAGCCTTTATCTTCCCTGTTTTTTTTCTCACTGTTAGAGCAGTAGCATATACCCCACAACTTCATTCATATTACGTCCTTGGTTTAAGTCGTAAAACCTTTTGAGGTACTACTTGTCCATGTATCTCTCTCTCTCTCTCTCTCTCTCTCTCTCTCACCACCCTGCTCTGGCCCGGCGTGGCAGTGAAGATGACCCGAAGATGACCCTGGTCGGCCTTGAATTAAGAGCACAGTTATGGCGCTGACGAACCCTCCTCTCGTCAGCCGCCAGATTTGGGTATTATCTTGATTCTGGCGTAATTTTCAGTTCGGTGACTCTCTCTCTCTCTCTCTCTCTTTCTCTCTCTCTCTCTCTCGCAGGAAAGACTGGAAACACGGCAATATTTTACGCAGTCCTGTTCATGTTTCCTTGCCCCACAGCCGAATTAAAAAGGGGCTACTGGGGCTATAGTTCTGGGGCTCCACAGAAAAGAAGCCCCACAAGACAGAGTGAACACTGGTCTTAGAGCTCCTTGCCCCTAAAGCAGAAAACAGCAGACACTGGTATAGGTACTACTGACTACGTATAGCTTAAGAATGCGATGTCGATGGAAAGAAAGGTGTACAAATTATTATTATTATTATTATTATTATTATTATTATTATTATTGTTATTATTTTTTTTTTTACTGAACTTGTCCTCTAAGGCCCCAGGTTTATCTCGGAAATACCATACTCATTAGTGGACGGAGCAGAGCCTTGGTCCCAAACGCAGGGAGGTTCCGCATACCGCAGGTCCCCTTTATCCCTTACGTCTTGGGTGCCCAGCCTGTTAGGGAGCCTCCACAAGATGCTGTGCCCCAAGGTCTTCATTACTTTTAATCCATCTCTGTCCTTCCAGCTTAAGCAAAAAATCGGTATGATAATTTCCTCACGTAACTAAAATTTTAAAAAAGAAGAGAAAAAAAGAAAAATAATAGACGGGAAGATTTTATGTTCTCTTTGTCCTTCGTGCAGAAACACATCTGAGTTACAACTGGGAATGGATCGTAAAATTATTAATATGCTTTGAGAATCCCAGCCTAGGATGTTAAGGAATTCTTACGACCACTGGACACAAAACTCCATTATCACCGAAATTGTTGACGATACAGGCCCGTCACCGTTTACTGCTTTGTTTACCAGCAGAGGCAAGGTTACGGAGAACTTTTTAGAGGAACATTTTAGAGAATCTAGAGAGCATTTTTAGAAAACCTTTTTAGAGGGGATTTTATAAAGGTTTTCTGGGAACACTTAGAAAACGCATTTAAAACATGATTTCAGAACAATTGTAGATATTTTTAGAGCATTTCAAGACATATTCAGAGAACTTTTTGATTGAACATTTATGAGTAAAACATTTTAGATGAACTTTGTAGAAAAAATAAGAATATATCAGAGAAATTTGGAAGAACATTTTCGGCGAGCATTTCTAAGGTGGTTTGGTCGCCAATCGTTTCAGTACTGCGATGTCTACTAGACACTTTTATTCAGCTTAAGAAAAAAATCTGTGTACCGGAAGAGTTGGATATTGCATTTTAGTCGTTAATTTCGATGTGCTGTATTTGGAGGTGGAAGTTAAGGACGAGTAGACAACCACCATCAGACACCTTCTCGTTTGGTAAGATGGTGAATCCCCGCCCTCCACCTTACTCCCTATTGAAGCGGAGTTTCCATTTACTTTCATACTGCATTTATATTTATGTTAATTATATGACTACTGGAGATGTAACAATGTGTACCATCCGTTAGCCCACCAGAAAGGTAGTAGGTGGATGGTTACCACCGTACCGAGATAAACTACCTTGGGAGCGACGAGGGGCCAAGACCAGGTAACTTGCCTTGTACAACACTCACAGCCAAGTAACTTGAACACATTTACCAAGTAAATATAAAGTTCGGGTTGAAGACTACTATTCTACACAACATCTGCATCTTCTATTTTCCCTGCATACCGAGGCTGTCTGCCACAGGAAGGTTGCTATATGCTTGTGGGCGATGATTTCTTAAGCTAAACAGACTGGGGTAGGGCAACGACAACACTGCTTTCTGTTCCGTTCCAGCTAGCGCTAGACAATTTTATTCAGATGAGTCATTGGAGCTCGAGTGTTAATGCTGTTACCATTATCCCTCTCATGGTCGGACTAGTTATAACATATAAAACATTGGTTTTTGTTTTCATCTAATAAAGACGCAAGTTAATCTTTTTTAAAGAAAATATGACAATAAATCAGCATATCAGTTTTAGCATATTTCCTTATTACATTTTTTATTCAGTCTTTCCACTCTTTTAGCAGTTTTTAAAATAGAATATTATAATCTTTGACACTGTTGGGTTATTAGTCTTGTTTTATTTTTTTCTATGCTGTTTCATCAGATTTTGTTAACAGAATATATAAATTTCAAAATAATTCATGACTATAATATTATTTTATAAAAATTTTATATCATTATTGTTTAATGTTTTTCTTGGTTTACAGTGTATGTTTTTCAAAATATTTCTTGGTTTGAACCTATTCTTGTTTCCATAATTTTTTTCCTAGCTAATTTCGAGTTAAAAATGTATCGATTTCAACACATTTCCTGGTGACTGTTCCATTTTTTTTTTTTTCTTTTTTTTTCTCATCTGTCAGTCTTTTATACTCCCTGGCAGTCACGCTTCAGCTCCCTAGGTTCCGTCCCGCCCACGACGTCGTTCCCATGGTCACATCCTGTCCTAAGATCTGTCCCGCCGTCTTCTTCCCCTTTCTGCGTATTCCACCTGCACATATACTCATTTTATCTTAACTTGGCCTAGATTTTTGTCCATTTGCAACTGAATTCACGTAGCCCAGTGCCAGAATAAGACGGCGCAACGAATCAACAATATGGTAACGTCTTTAGATCAGTCCCACCGTTTGTTTCCCCTTCCTGTGTATTTCCTCTTCACGTATGCTCATTTTACTTTAACTTGGTCCAGAATTTTGTCATTTTGTAGCTTATTTCACTTAGCTTAGTGGCAGGATAAGACAATACCTCAGCTCAGCATCCTTTCCGTAGCACCTCTTAGTTTCTTGCGTTATATTCTAGCGTTAGTCTCTTGTAACTACCCAGCACTCAAGATGAAGAGATGGCAGTGTTAGGGCGAGTTAAAGTGAAGAGGGTATAAAATCAATGGACACTTTTGAGTTCTTGGTTCAGTATCTTATCCACTCCGAGTCTTGTTCTCGTTGACACGGGCAGGAGGTTATACCAAGCAAATAAGAACCGCAAGCAGGAGATATACAAGCAAATATAAACTCCAGGGAAGAGATATACAAGCAAATATAAATGCAAGCAAGAGTTGTACAAGCAAATATAAACTGCAAACAAGAGATATACAAGCAATTATAAACTACAAGCAAGAGATATACAAACAAATATAAATTGCAAGCACGAGATATACAGTACAAGCAAATATAAACTGCAGGCAAGAGATGTACAAGCAATAATAAACTGCAGGCAAGAGATATACAAGCAAAAATACACTGCAAGCAAGAGATTTTGATAAGCAAAAATGAAGCGCAAGCAAGAGATGTATAACAATCGAGAATATAACTACTGACAAAAAAGCAAGAGATGTATAACAATCGAGAATATAACTAATAACTACTGACAAAAGAATCAGTGACAAGCAAAAATAAACAGCAAAAAGATGTCCATGACGAAGAGAGAGAGAGAGAGAGAGAGAGAGAGAGAGAGAGACTTGTAGCAAACATAAGGGTCCGCGTGGTTGAGTCGCCATGTGAGTGGGTGGAAACAGGATGAAGGTGGAATTCCCGTAGTTGGTTTAGTGTGTGTGTGTGTGTGTGTGTGTGTGTGTGTGTGTGTGTGTGTGTGTGTGTGTGTGTGTGAAGGGTCAGGTCGTGCGTGGGGGTCGAGGAAGGGAGTAGGCTGACAACATGTTATACTTCTGCTCGTGACAGATTATATTACCCTCCACACGGAAGCCTCCCGGGGCCTAGGTGGTTAAAAAGGATTCTATTAACACCTTCACAACGATATCAAATAGCAGGTAATATCGTTTGGTGATGGAAAGAATAAAAATGTGCAGAAAGCCGTGATGGTGCGGAAAGTGGTTTAGGGAGATTGCCTCTGTGCCATACTTGCACCCCTAGGGTCACTCCATAGCTGGATAGACTCGTTTGGCGGTAGCAAGGAACCCCTTTTATTTGATTACTTTTTTTTTTTCATCCTTGCTATCTTCAGACAATTTCACTCAGTACGGGAGAGGCTTTTGGAACTGGAGGGGTTGATATATCCTTCATTAAACCTTCCACTTCTAAACACCTCCCCTTAACTAAGTAAAAATCGTCTGGAGGAAAAACATATATATATATTAAAAAGACGTCATCGGATTCAAGAAGGCTGCCTTAACAACAGATCCGAATATGACCTAATCAAACTATGCATTACACAAGGCAGTCCATATACAGCACCCCTCCACCACCCGTCTGGGAGACTTATCGACTGTTCTTGGGGCGGATCAGTCAGCGTTATCAATGTCTGCCCTGCATTATTTGTTCACATCCTACCGTACTCCCATACCCAAGCCGACACCAGCATACTGAGCCATCCCTACAACACGAAGATACCGCCAACTGAATTATTAGTTTAGCGCTGTGTAGCCTACGAATGGCATTAAACAAGAAAAATGCAGTCGAAATGGCGTGTTATATTTTCCTGCGTGACCCTAGGTGCAACAACGATTTTTTTCTCTCTCTCTCTGTGTCATACAACCACCAGACGATTTTGTCCACTTGTGTGCGTGCGTACACGCGCCACCAAGGCCACACAGCTCATGCAAACTCCCATTGGCCTACCTTCCTGTCATCCGGGGCAAAAAAATTATTGTTGTGCCGCCCAGTGAAAAAAACAAAACAAAAATCGTCTGAAGGCAGCAAGAATAAAATACGAAAGGCGTCATAGTACTGACGCGGTTGTTAGAGAGAGAGAGAGAGGGAGGGAGAGAGAGAGAGAGTTAAATATATAAATATGACAGAAAGAAAGAGGTAATGGAGGAGAGGACACAAATTTTCAGCATTTGCTCTTTCACCGAAACTGTGAACAATCTTGAGGCAGCTAGGTAGTCAGAACCCATGACAATATTTCGGAACAGAATGCAAGGAGGGAAATATACTTTAATATCCATCACTATAATAATGGCATTTCCATTTTGTTACGACCTCTTCCATCCATGTTCTTTATCATTATACAGTTTTCTTGCAGGTTAGGATAGGCCTTTTATGATGATAGGTCCAGAAATAAATCTCCATTATTCCAATAACTATGATTACGGCTTTTGTTCTTCATTTGGACGCCGATCAGCCCTAATTCCGCCCTCTTAAAAGGCCCCTGAGCACCTATGGGTTAAGACTCTTCATCCAGATAGGGCCAGTAGGGATAGCCATCTGAAGTGTGGTGAGGGGTATCCATCTGAAGTGTGGAGAGGGGTATCCATCTGAAGTGTGGTGAGGGGTACCCATCTGAAGTGTGGTGAGGGGTATCCATCTGAAGTGTGGAGAGGGGTACCCATCTGAAGTGTGGTGAGGGGTACCCATCTGAAGTGTGGTGAGGGGTATCCATCTGAAGTGTGGAGAGGGGTACCCATCTGAAGTGTGGTGAGGGGTACCCATCTGAAGTGTGGTGAGGGGTATCCATCTGAAGTGTGGAGAGGGGTATCCATCTGAAGTGTGGTGAGGGGTATCCATCTGAAGTGTGGTGAGGGGTATCCATCTAAAGAGTAGTTGGGGCTATTGCACACATAATACCATTCAGGGAAAAGGTGAGACTGGTCGCCCTCGCCTTCGATGACGGGACTAGCTCGGGGCCCCTCCGCCGCTGATGGGACAAAAATGAAATTCGATCTTGATTACTGAGTTGTAGCAATAAATAGATTATCACTAGAATGTGGTGTCAATCACGAAGAAGTGTTATTTAAGGGAAGTAGAATGGTAGTACTGTCTTTTTCTGCCACTGATTCACGTTAAATAAGCAACGAAATGACGAAGATCCAGGCCAACTTGGAGCAAAAGAGTATAGTTTTATTAATCTAAAATGGACGTTAATTTACAAAATACTCGATCCATTCCCAGTTGTAACTAATAATTATCATGATGGTGATGATGATGATGATGATGATGGTGATTATTATTATTAGTATTATAATTTCCAAGAAGGCGCACGGAGTTCGTAATTTCCATGTCTCGTTTTTTCCTACAGATACACATTAGTAACGAAAGGGAAGTTACCCTGTAATCTTTTAAATTTCAGCTTCGAATTTTGCTATTATTTTTACCATGATATCTCACGTCACATCCTCTTCCCGTACTGTACTGTGCTTGTTACTTGTGGGAGTGGCCCAGTTCTGCCAGATGAAAACAAGCCAACTATAGTCTTTCCTTTAATCTTTTTTGTATCCTGGTATAATCCCTCACCCTACGCCCTCCTCCTGCCCATCCTGGATCCCGGCCGACGACAGGACTGGAGCATCATACGTTTCTCAGTAGTGAGTTCCTGGCGGGCGTGATGTTTTGGCATGTGTTACGGAGGAGACGGGTGGTCTTTTTCTTGTCCGCGGAAAATTGCATCCCCTTGATCATTTCCTTCATTACGTTTTTTTTTTATATTATATATCGTTTTCATGTAAGCCTTTCTTGAAACAGATTCTTAATTATTAATCTAAAAAAATAATTGTACAGCCAAAAAAGTTACTGAAGATGCTGACCTTAAAAAATGCGTATGGGATGATGTGAATTAAGCGAATTAAGATATTCTGTTGAAGGCTTCGTAAAAAGAAAGACAAACTCAGACATTCCTTTAACGTGCATCGCTATTAAAATCACAAAAATCATCTGAATAAAATCGTCTGGAGGTAGCAAAAATAGACAGCTTTCTAACGTCCTAACAGAGATGAAATCGTCTGTGGGTAGGAAGAATGAAGGGGATTAGATGCCTCAAGTTCTGAAGGAATTTAAATACCCTACCTCTCTTCCCCCTTCCCCCCGTCTCTCTCTCTCTCTCTCTCTCTCTCAAGAGAAGGTCAACAGAACTGCCGAAAATAAAACTAATAGAAAAAGAAGAAATTTACACGTCACCAAATTTAGTTTTCAGTAAAAGCAAGTGTCATATGAAACCAGCTGCCTGATGTTATGAAGCTGTATATACCAAGAACATTAATAATAATTATTTTTTGGGGGGTGAAGCACAAAAAGAATATGTGATCTACCGAATGTGACAGTCCTGTTAAAAAAAAATGCTATTAGGTTAGGTAACAACACACACACACACACACACACACACACACACACACACACACACACACACACAGGCAGCTGGTCCGGGGCGACTGTAAGTGAATTTCCACACGAAACGACACCCTCACGTAATCATCCTTGAAAAACAACCCGACGTGAAATGCAAAGATTCAGGGTCGCCCACGCGTCTCTGTCTTGCATCTTTCTTGTCTCCATTTCTTCCTGTCGTATGGCACAGTTGGAGAGTCTGATATCTTCCTGGTTTTGCCTGTAGGTTGCGTAAAAAGTAGGGAAATATAACTAACGTCATATCTGGACTGGTGTCTTGGATGGTTCGCTCTTAGAAACTGGGAGGGGTGAGTTGGAGAGGTGGCAGCCTGATTGGGTGACATGGAGGCGATTTGTTAGTGGCCACCCCTTCCGGGATTAGAACTCTCTCTCTCTCTCTCTCCACTTCAGTCATCTGACCTACTTCTTATAATACTCTTGCTATTTCCAAACAACTTTATGAAACCTAGAAGAAACTGCTTAGACTGGAGGGGTTACATATATACTTAACTACTAGCGATCGTCCCTAAGCTGTGAAAAATAAATAATCATCTATTGGTTATAAAACTCAATAAAAAATGCAAAAAATACGCCCCAGTGTTCAAGGGTTTGTTTCCCATATACACTGCAAAATACGTGTCTGATAAAACACGCTTCAGAACACGAAGATATGATGGGTTTCAGGGTGAGCACCAAAACTTAGGTTATCTCCAGATTGATGGAACCTGTGTCTGTGTGTTTTTCTAATTGTAACTGCTCATGAAGGATCCTAACTAGTATTTAAAGTACTCACAATGGATCGTAAACAATATTTCGGATTATTATTCATATAAGGTGTTTGTTAAGTTTTTGAGATGATAAAGATCTATGACTGATTATTTTAGATTTTTTTTTTCCACTATAATGGTCGTCCTGATTTATTGGCGAAGTGTTTGGCAGCTGTATGAGTGAAGTTGACATTATATACAAGCAATCATACTCACTAAACATTAAACACTATAGCCTACATAAACATTTTTAAAAACTATAGCCTACATAAACATTCTTAAACACTATAGCCTACATAAACATTCTTGTACATGTAAGAGTATGCGCAGACATTCGTATACACATTAAAGTAACAACAAACATGCCTCTAAACATTCTAAACTTTTGGTTTTGCCGCTCAAAATGGCGTATATACTGGATTGGTTTCACCCGGCTGCTTCCTTCATAAAAACTTGCGGTGGATTGATGACGTCTGGCGCTGGGACGCAATGCCGGAAGTATGAGCGGATCCTGGAATAAATTTCCAGTACACATGCATAATCGCGTACACTTGTAATTCACACACACACACACACACACACACACACACACACACACAGTTAAGACAAGTATGTACCGTTTTGGTGAAGAGAGAGTGGTTCCTGTCTTACATTTCCTAGACATATGAATATTCACGTGCAGTTATAATTTACTCTGTCTTTGTCTCTGTCTCTGTCTCTCTCTCTCTCTCTCTCTCTCTCTCTCTCTCTCTCTCTCACACACACACACACACACACACACACACACACACACACACAGTAAAGAATTATTGACCCTTTTTAATGAAGTATTCCTTGACAAAATTCTCACAGGAAATATCGTAGCATCTTTTCATCAGCAATGTATTCTTCAGGGTGCACCTCAATATTCCCATCACCGTGTCGCAAGTCGCCTACTTGTCTTGAGGAAGAACTAAACACAAGGGAATATTATGAACGCTCCTTTCCCTGTCCTTCTTGGGGAAACCGATCTACAGTTTCATCATTTTAATCCAGTGGGGAGTGTCATCCTCTCTCAGCTTCATTTCTCGTACCCCTATGGCAGAATAAGATAATTACTGAGGTACAACGTCCTTTCCATTGCACTTCCTCGTGACTAGTAGCGTGGTTTAGTGTTAATTTCATATTACAGCTTACCATTCAAGTTGGAGAGATAGCAATGTTCGCCTAGTTAAAGTGAACAGAGTATGCTATCTGGTCTGAAGAGGATTCACAGATGAAATTACCAACGGCCTCTCGTGATCGTCATTATTCTTTCTTTCGGGAAGTATAAAGAAAGGAAAATGTAGTCTTTCCCTGACGTGTGTTGAGAGAGAGAGAGAGAGAGAGAGAGAGAGAGAGAGGAAATTATTATCACAAGCTATAATCTTTACTGCAGGGAGAACAAAGAATGGAGAGTGAGTAATTTTCTCGTCCCTCGTTCTTCCCGCAAAAACAGATCTCAAGTAACAACAAGGAATCGATCGTAAGTAATGGTCAAGAATCCCTCGCTAAAACTAGAACTATCCTTGAGAATCCTAAGCAAATCAAGAAAATAATATAGATAGATAGATAGATGGATAGATAGATATGATTATTATGTGTGTGATGGTTGAAGAAGAAGTAGAAGAGAAGGAGGAGGATCTTTATTGCGTGTTTGCGGTGGGTTAGCACTTCCCCGGAACCATCACCACCACTGCCACTGCCACCCACAACGCTGGTGGTGGTTGCTGGGGGGTAGGGGCCCCAAGTTCAAGGTCGCTTCACTTCATTTCCGTTTTGACAGTTCAGGCGTGCATGACATCCTCCTTTCCTGTAAATCATCATCATCATCATTATCTTAACACCTTTACACTAATAAGAGAGTGGATATCCAGAAATCAGGTCTGCGAACTTTAAGGGGGTGTACAGCGAAGTGGGCGATATATTCATTACCCGTTCCCGCCCCGGAGGGGGTCGTCGTGATCTGGATAGAAATCCAGTGCACGACGAGGTCTCCCATCAACCAAGGAACACAGTCTGGTCATATGAAAAATAGATTTTAAAAATAATAATACCTAAAGGAAATGCGAGAACGAAGATGAGTCATATTTACGCCTATTGACCGCAAGAGGGTTATTATGGCAATCAATTTTAAATGCATAGGATTTCCCCGGCATGCGGCTGTCTTGAGTTGCTGTTGTTGCTGTCGTTGCTGTTGTCTGGATGACGTGGTCGTGGGTATATAAAGCCTAGCGGGATGGGTGGAAGGACACTCTGCTCCTTGCCTTCACAACGATAGCATTCACCCACCCACTCACTTTGGCAGTCAAGATGGTGAGTCAGACAGCTTGCTTGGCTCTGCTACTCCTTTTAAGACTGACAGCTTCACCATGAAAACTGAGTACGCGAAAGTGTAGAGAAGTCCCTATTTTCGACGGTCGTTTATGGAACACTAAGTGCTAGATTTGATCAGGCTGCATACCACATTGCAAAGTGTAGTCAGCAACGACACGTAGAGGATAGACATGTATTCATATCACAGGCTTGAGACATTATTGTCAAAATTACGTGCTTCGATTGTGTAAGTCGGAATTAATATTAGAAGAATACCCATTTTCACTGGGCCACATTCTGGAGAAGCCATTTGTCACTGCCATACATAATGTAGGTGACAGCGATATACGTTTTGACCAGAATGTGGCCCAGTTACGCGGGGAGTGAGAATATGTCCGATTCTAGCCTCAGTGCATAGTTCCTTTGCCATTTCAGCTGGAGCACGTAATTTTCGTTTCCATTTTTGCCATTAATCAGTAAAAGCTACATGTAACCGCTCCACTTTGATCAATATTTCCTAGGCTGAATTACATCGCATGGAAATAGCAGGAATAAACTAAGAAAATAAGTCGCCAAATGTAATGCGTTCAGGGAGACGCTCACAGTAAAGGGCCTAAAAACAATCGTCATTAACCCTTTCACTAAAAATCATCTAGTGGTAGCAAGAAAGAAGCTATGTTGTGGCCAAAGTTCATCTTAAATGTGTACCAATTAAGTGGATTGCAGGCTGAAGTTACCCCTTTCTTGCAGTCCACCATCCTCCTTTTAGTTGATAGGGAGGGAATTCAGGGACGCTTTAATAATGGGGCAGTGAAGTCCCCCGATTATATCTGTGCCACCGCATGAAGGCGTCCCTCTCAAGCAACAAGGGTTAAACATACAAGACGTAATCACACAGAGGGTATGAAGGTATATTTTAAACTTAACTCACTTGATGGGCTGCCTCAGTATATTTATGTGTCTGAGTAATGAGTTTATTATTGACCTGTTCTGTATTGTATTTGTGAGAATAACGCGTGCTTATATTGATGTTGCCTCTTTAAGGGAGGGGGGCCAAAGCTTTGAGGTCGCCGTCCCCATCGGTCTTTGTATTACTCTTTCCCTGCCCTACCGCCCAGCACCATCTCAAGCTGCCCCATCTATATTTGATTTGTACCTTGGTTATCTACGCACATCATCCATCTTTGCAGCATATGGTGCTTACCCCGGCATTCTCCATCACACCTTCCCACCTCTTGAGTAACGTTCTAGTATAAATAGGGAGAACATCACGTGGGGCTCACACACACCGCAACTCAGCCAGGAGACAGGGCGTGTGTGCTGGGCGTTCCCCAGGCCCTGTCTTCCCCCTTATCTTACTCAAGACAACCACCACCAACCGGGCTACAGCAAGGCCCGGCCTCCTCGGAAATGAGGAGAGAATCATCAACAACAACAACAACGTGGGGCTAATGATGCCATGTAGAAAATCGCAGTATCATTGGTTCATAGGATACTGTTGAAAAATGATTGGGATGGAGAGACAAGAGTGGGCAGAGCCGACTGGGATGTAGCTGGGTTGTAGGAGCAGAGCGGGATGGGCACACCCTGTGACAGTAATTTAAAACAACAAAGTAAATAGACACCTGGTTATAACTAATAAATGGAGAGAGAGAGAGAGAGAGAGAGAGAGAGAGAGAGAGAGAGAGAGAGAGAGAGAGAGAGAGAGAGAGAGAGAGTACTTAAGGAGTTACTATGTACAGTACATGCAGGTGGCGACGATGATTGCACTGTAGCGATGATGCAGGTAAATAAACAAAAAATACAGCATCTTAATATCCCACTATCGTATGTGTCGATAATGCGATAATAATGCCGGATGCATTTCTGTTGATGGCACTGAGCAACGATGCAGATAAAGGAAAAAGGACGTGGTACCGAGGGTGTTATCTGTCAATGGGTGTGGAAGATGCAATATGTAATACAATGTGGACGGCACTTTTTTATGGCACTCCTGGTGACGGCGCAGATTGAAAGAAAAAAATGACCAGGCATAGATAAAAAGAAAAAAATGACCAGGCGCAGATAGAAAGAAAAAATGACCAGGCACAGACAGAAAGATATTTTGAGACATGGTAATAACGGTATGTATTTCTCCGTATACATGAAGCAGGTGTTGGCACTTCTGACGACGGTGCACGTAGAAGGAAAAAAAAAAATTGTACTGAGGGTTTTGACATCCCTTTACAGGTGGCGACGGTGCGGTACATCATGTGGGTGGGGGTCCTGGCGGTGGTTCTCCTGGCGACACTCTCTCTGGCGGCACCGGACCCCCGCGACGGCAGCTATGAAAATTGGGGCTACGACAACAGCGGAGAGAGATACGGGGGCTACTACAGAAGGGGCTACAGGGGAGGAGGGTTCAGAGGCTACTTTCGGAGGGGCTACTGGGACGATGACAGCCATGAGTCCTACTGGTGAAGCAGACACCTTTGCAGGCGCACCCGGGTGTAAAATTTTTACTTAATTCTTGCCATTTCCTACATACCCTGTTCTGCTTAGTAGAGACTTTTCGAACTTGGGGGGTTTGAAAGAGCCTTCATTAACCCCTACACTAAGGTGGCTCTCCTAGACTGGAATAGAAGAAAATGTTAGTGGCGTGGTTGAAACAGAAAACAAGTCATCAGAAGTAAGGTAATGGGGGGTCTCTTCTAAACTGAAAATTATCGTCTGAACGGTAGAAACAATAAACATTAGGAACACATCATTGTACTGCCTTTTTATGCATCCTTACGCAAAGAGGAGAAATACCACAAGAATGTGTTAGTAGTAAGCTATAGAGAGATAGAGATGTTATCATAGGTCTATAAAAGAAATCAAAATTGGTAATGATCAGAATAAACTTTAAAATACGTCACAGGACTGAAGGGTGCATCCTCCCCACCCCCCCTGTATCTCAACTTACCCCAGATTTTTGTCCTTTAATAGGAGCTTTTTTTCCTTCGCTCTGTGACAAAACAACACAGTGCTACAGCTCTACAGTTTCCATGGCACTGCTTCGTCACTATAAGCAGCATATTTTAGTGTTAATCTCTGGTTATGGCTCAGCATTCAAGATGGAGAAATGGCAATTTTAGGCCAAGTTAGAGTAATAACAGTAGGCTATAGTGTACTGCTGCTGCATTCATTAGGTAAGTGGGCATGAGGGAAGAAGGAAGAAATGTAGGAAGAAAAGGAAGGGAAGAGGAAAAGAAGAATGTGAGAGAAAGATGGAGGCAGGAGGGAAAGGTGTAAGAGGAGAAAGAAAACAACGGAAATTTTTATTGCTCTGCATCTCCTTCCTCCTCGTTGCCTCCTGCATCCTGTTGTTTTCTTTCTCGTCCAGACTGGAGATATGGTATGGTTCCTTCACTCTGATGAGATTTTAATTTATTACTGCCAAACTGAGAAGGATTTTTCATCGTGAAAGGGTCAGAAACAACCTCCATTAGTCCCTTCACTTCAGTGATGATGCTTGTACCTTATTCTTAGCACCATGAGACAATTTGTTTGCAAGACCTCACAGTGAAATGGTTATCTCAGAACGATAATACATTAAACACACTGTAATTAATGCTAGTATTTATCATGCTGTTTACTGTACAGTAGCTACATGGCTGTAATACTCACCGATGTACCACTCAGTGATATCTTTATCACACAGATGGGTCTGACACTCCCAGTGGTAGGCAATGTTTCTGTAACCATTGGAAATATTCTCAAGTCCCTCAACTTCATGGAGCTAATATGAGATTGGCAGTTAACTATTTTCCAGTCTGTAATTACAACAACTCTAATTTTGGAAGGCATTTCCTTCAGCTGAAATAAATTTAACCAGACTATAATACCTACATGGTACAGAGCACTGAAAGTGATAGTAGTAACTGAAAGGAGGTTAATAATGAAATTTACAAACTACAGTACTGTAGTACGTGAACGGATGAGTTAAAAAAAATTACACTAATTGCCTAAAGTACTATATACATGGAATTCCATATACATGGAATACATACGAGTACTATATACATGGAAAATTTACTTATTCTCAGTATGTCGGAAGAGGAAACCAGATCAAATACCTGTTCAGATTTTATCAGGTGTTTATACCTTCTTATGGTTGCTTGGATATAACTGGGTTATACAAACATCTCTTACCTCGCTCACTTTCTCTAAGATGAGGATCATGAACTGCTGGAGAATGGCAGGTTCAGCCTGCCATTCTCCAGTACATCTATATGAGCACAAAAATATGAGCCTTGGTCACAACTACAGATTTGATCAAAGATGACAGTGCTTTACAGCATGAACAGCCGAATAAACTATGATGCAAAGTAAGTAGGAAAATACAATGGAGTACTGGTAGTTGTTATTAATAAGCTGCTGAAAAACTTTTAAACACTACTGCCGGCACCAGGCTCACCCCATTTTTAGGATGAGAATTACGGTTGAGACATGCAGATAATAATTGGACTATAAGTTCCCAGGTAGCCCAAGGACACCGTGCCTATAGTTTGACCTTGAGCTATAACTTCATTCATTCATTCATTCATTGCCAGACGCCATGTATCCCAGACGGGGTGGCCAAGGGCTTAGAGTTAATTGTTTTACAGGGAGGGGCACTAATCCTCCACCAACCCCACTTGATATGTAGGGATGCCAACGCATCTGGTGTTCCCAGGCGGTCACCCATCCAAATACTAACCAGACCCAACGTTGCTTAACTAACTGATTAAAAAAAAAAAAATGATAAATCGAATCACTTCTCATTTCCACACACCAGGTATGTGCCAAGTTTGAGGTAAATAAGATCAGGCATTCATGACAATACTGCACTCTGAATTTAAACCATAGCTTGTAACTTCTGCCCTGATCGATCTGCATTTAAATAAACTTTTTACAAGCTCTACGCAAAACATATCTCAGTATTCATCCAAGTGGAATATTTTACACTGGAGGTATTTATTTACACAGATGCATATATAGGCTACATAGAAACATGTAGCCTACACAGAAATCGACTCATTCACAACGGCTACACCTTTGGCACTGGTAACTGAAGTGATAAAAAGGTAGCACGCGAACTCATCGTCCATACTGGGTCAAAAAAAAGGTGAATGAAGACTGAATGGTGTACAGTATCTTGCAGTCTAGTTAATCATCTGGAATCATCCCAGATAATCATGAAAAAAAAAAGATAAATGATTGAAAGTGTTTATCCACCTCATCTTCATGGCGTACAGTACTTGTTTATCAGTGCACAGCGTTAAAAATTTATAACATGCACATTCCTTGATTCCAATTCAACACGATGGTCAACAACTAAACTAAAATACCTGTAAGCAGTCAAGGTTAAGCACATAGAAGGGAAGGTAGACTTAGCTAGCAGGTAGGGATGGAATTATTGTAATTACATTATCCTCTGTTTATAGTACCCGAATAATTTAGAATGCAACAGGTGTTAGGGTCGATATTCTCTCACTATATGTAACCCTTGAAATAATGTCTGGCCACCCCAAACTTGCAGGGGAAACCCATTCGGACCCCTTAGGCCTATTAGGGAGGGAGGAAAAAGGAAGCGTGCCTTTGACGGTGGGGGAAGATGTGAAAGGAAGA
This sequence comes from Coenobita brevimanus, assembly GCF_032717465.1. NCBI lineage: Eukaryota > Metazoa > Arthropoda > Malacostraca > Decapoda > Coenobitidae > Coenobita > Coenobita brevimanus. The sequence continues at coordinate 63,117,529 of NC_136959.1, read as the reverse complement.
ATGATGACAAGAGGTGAATAGACAAGGAGGAGAAAGGAAGAAAGGAGAGAGGTGGAGGAAAGATGGACTGTGAAGGGAGGGAGGTGGTGGGGGAGGGGGAAGGAGGCAGGAGGGAACGTGCTTTTCAAAATGAGGAAAAGGTGGAAGGAAGAGGTAGCCTACGGCTAGGCTACTTGGCAAGAGGTACAAAGACAAGGAAGAGAAAGGAGAAAAAGGAAGAAAGTTAGAGAGCGATGGAGGAAAGAGGGACTGTGAAGGGAGGGAGGGGGGGAGAACTAGTGGGGGAAGGAGGGAACGAGTGGAGGGAGAAGGTGGGGGTAGGTGGAAGTATTTGCCGGTCAGTCTGCCTTGAGCAATGACTCGCAGAGGTTCTTCGCTTTTGGTAAGACATTATTTTTTTTTTCCATTTTTTTATGGTGATACTGATTTTAGTTTGCACTCTAAACACTCCTGAGTATTTCTAAAGCTTACTCAGATAACTGAAATCGTAATAAAATAGGATAATAGAGCTGTGTGTGGACTTTCGGTGGCGTGGAGATGAGTCAGTGTGGAGCTTAGGGTTTGGGTATGGAATTTTGGTTTTCAGTATGTTCATGGATATATTTTTTTTAATGAAGTTTTTAAACGTGATGTCTTATATAAATTGTCTTTTTCAGGAGTGTGAGTTGGAGAAAGGGCAGCAAGATGGCGAAGAGTATGACATGAAGGGGAATTTGTGGGCAGTACCCTTTCTGGTTCGAAGACATTTAGCTGCTGAGGGCTACCACAATCATCCACCACAGTCGCTACAACCATAACCAGTACTTTGGAGGGGACATAACTGGATACTAATTTGGTGAGACTGCCAGAGCCTTTTCAGTTTATTATTGGGTAACATAAGCACTTGAAGCAGCAGAAGCATCTTACCAAATCAGTTCTTCCAGATAGTTTATTTTATTTCTAGGGTGGTAAATAAACGTTTCTTGTTTAATTAAATTTTGTTTCCATGGTTTTAGGTATGTTCCGCTCTGTCAGCTCGTTTGATTCATTGTAATGGCGGAAGTGACTATCCTAACCTAAATGTTTAAACCTAACCAAGCTTATCTGCTCCGAATGACTTAACCTAATTTACCCTCCAGCTGTAATTGGAAAACGAAATCCACCTTTGAGTACGTTAAGATTCTTCCATTACGTCGAAAACAACAGTAGGTACGACCGGGGAAAGTTCCGCCTTATACACCTGCCTGCCAGTTCGGACCTTTATGCGTGAGACAACGACTAGTGAAGCAGTAGCCAGACACTCGAATATCTGGCACCACTGTGTGGGAGGGGAGAGGTTAAGGGAGGAGGAAGGCATGGGGGAGCTGATAGTTCCTACCCCTCCCTCTTCCATCCCCATCATTCTCACATAGTTACCAGACATATGAATATTGGCTACTGCTTCGCTAACACTTCTCACATCTACTGTTTCGAAGTGGTGAGCGAGTGTATAACGCGGAACTTTCCCCGGCTATGTCTTTAGGAACGTGATACCCCCGTGGCAATAAAATTCGGAAAACAAGCTGGAGGAATATGAATTGAATTAGTAAGGCCTTTCTGTTGCTTCACGTTAAAACGTATTTACCTTTTTATATTATATATATAATTTTTATTATTATATGATTTATTATGTAATGCTACTAACACATAGCTTTTCCGGTGGGGTTAGGTATATTAACTTTCACAACTAAATTCTAGAATTTATAAGTTTCCCCTTTGACAAAAAATCCCAAGCACATTTTCAGTTACTTGATGGTCAAGTGCAGTCTGATTGGGAGGGTAATTTTGCCTAGTGACCATGCAAGGACTTATTCCATACTCATGACCAGTTTTTACAGATCCCTAATACGCTTTCAGTTAGTTTCTGGCCAAGTGCAGTAAGATTTGGAGGGTAATTTTGGCTAGTAACCATGGAGACTCGACATTAACTAAGGCAAAAATTCCATACAACTGTAAAGATCCCCAGTAACCCCTTCCCAGTTAATTGATGGCCAAGTGTAGTCAGATTGGGAGGGAAGTTTTTGACTAGTAACCAAGGACTCATTCACAGTAATTTGTCCCAGATTTCCATTCTTTGGTAAATTCTACCAATGAGCTACAAGAAATAAAGACAGTGGTATGTGCATTATTCTCATAACTCTTCCAAATGACTAGCCTCATATTCTAGTATTAATCTAGTATTACAGCTTAGCATTGAAGATGGAGAGATGGTAATTTTAGGCCAAACTAGAGTAAAAGGATTATATTAACCAAGGAGACTCATTCATAGCACTTGTTCATGACTAAACTCAAATATTAGTAGTTGTAGATCAGACATTCTGAGGGTGGGGACGTGGAATGTGAGAGGAGTGAATGATGAAGTGAAAGAGAGAGTGATTGTTCAGGTGCTTGAGGATGCAAGAGTGGATATATGTGGATTGACTGAAACTAAATGGGAGGTGAAAGGGTGAGAGAATGGCAATATGGTTTAGGTACATGTGTGGGAGTTAACGAGAATGAGAGGGCAAGAGAGGGAGTATGTCTGATGAGTAGCAAGAATTGGAAGGAGAATATGAGTATGGAACAGTGGGTGCAAGGATTGTATGGGTGAGGATGAAAGTAGGTATACAAGTGTGGGCGATTGTATGTGCGTATGCTCCGACAGAGGACCGAGTGGCAAGAGTGAAAGATGAGTTTTGGGCGAGAGTAGAAGCATGTATGGACAAATTTGAGAGAAGCGAGAGAGTGCTTTTGATTGGAGACATGAATGGCAAAGTTGGGAATGTACGAGTGGATGGAGTGGTTGGTCAGTGGGGTGTGCCAGCTGAAGTAGATGGGAATGGTAGTGCTTTGGTGGAGATCTGTGCTGGTAAGGGGTTGGCAATAGCCAACACCTACTTTCGGCATAAGATGATCCACCGGTATACATGGAGAGTAATGAGGAGGATGGATGGTGAACTTGTTGAACGAAAGGCAATGATAGACTACGTGTGTGTGGATGAGCGAATGAAAAGACAAGTGTTGGATGCAAAAGTTTGGAAAGGGTGGGGGAATGGAGTCTCTGACCATCACTTAGTGATTGCCAAGGTAAAGCTGCAAAGAAATTGGTGAAGAGACGAAGGGGAAGACAGGAGGAAACAGCTCTTGCAGTGAGAAGAGTTTAGAATTTGCAAGATAGTGAGAAAATGGCAGAGTATAAGAGCACAGTTGAAGAAAGATTGGGAAAGTATGAGCTGGAGCAGATGGAAGGGGTGGAAGATGTACGTAAGATATTCACGGAAGAGATAGGCTTAGCGTGTGAGGTGGTTTGTGGAGTGAGGAGGACATGCAGGGATGTGCAAGGGACAGCATGGTGAAATGATGAGGTGAAACGAGCTGTGGAACAAAAGAAGGCATATAGTGAATGGTTAGCGAGTAGAGGTAGGGGAGAAGATGAGAGCGAGAAGAGAGAGGTATATGTGAACAGGAGAAGGGAGGTGATGAGACTGGTGAAGGAGAGTAAGAAGAAAGTGGATAAAGAGTTTGGGAGGAATCTGAGTGTGAAATGGAGTTGTGGGTTCATGCTTATCTGGATATGAATCTAGGAGACTTCATGCTAAAATTCCCCTTCTGCAGTCCACCATCCTCCTCCTGAGAGATAGGTACATATGTGTATGTCAAGAATATTAACTGATAGACTCCTTGAAATGGCTGGTTTGATACAGCCTTCAGTATGTCCTTCAGCCTAAGATTTAACTAGTGTTGATGGCTGAGGTAGCACTGGCATTGTAGTTCAAGGGTGGAGTTGTAAAGCATGTTTGTACTTTAGGGCAGTATGACGAGAGCAGCTTGATGGCAGAGGAGGCCACCCCTGCTGTGGTGGGTGTCTAGTGGTAGACATCCACCACCACCACCACCACCAGTGATGAAGGGGAGCAACTTGGCTGGATACTACAAGATGAGTACATTTAAAAATGTTATACATACTCACTTAGGTGCCAGTCTGTTGAAATAACCATTGATGGGCCAGTGGAGTGTTTCATACATAACGTATAGTTTTCTATAAATCTTGCTGTGGTGCTGCTTTTGTTAATTGCCAGTTGGTTGCAGAACTGGCCTCAGTAGGTGTTAGTCAAAATGCACTGCAACTTGTGCTTAAATAGCTGAGGAAGCTAAAGTTGCAAGAATCATGCAGAACATTAAAAACTCAATTTTGCTAAGTGGAATTATTTGCAGTAAGTGTGCTGCAGTTAAATTGGCAGTGCTAACAACCATATCCCAGGAAATGATCACTGCCACCCCTTGTGCCTTAGGTTTCATTCTTAACTTTTCCAAATAGTTTTAAGTCTTTGGAGACTTGCAACAGAAGACAGATAGCCATTATTACCCCATCAGTAAATAAAACCATTGGCTGTGGCAGGAGTGAATTAACACACAACAGGAAGCTTCCTGACATCTCTTCTGTAATGATTTATTTTAGGGGTTAAACTTAAGTCAGTTGGAGACCCCTGCATTCAAAAGGAAGCTCCCTAACACCTCTTCCTTAGCTATTTATCTAGGGAAATCAGTGGTGTGATAGTAAAGCCTTGTCTTATATGCAGATTTCTAAGTTCCTTTGGTACTTGTTCTTCTCTCAAATGCCTTGATTTTATTTTTAATGGAGAGTAACAGTTGGGTGCGGAAGGTGATAAGTGGCAAGGGTGAGGGTAGGGGTGAGAGGCAGACTGAAAAAGATCTGGGAAGAGGCCATAGGGTGTGACCTCAGGGCTAGGACTGAATAGGGAGGCTGCCAGAGATTGAGCAGTGTGGAGAGCTGCTATTAAGTTATGAAAACCGACGCATTCAAGCATGCTGGAGCCTTTATAAACGATATGATAGCAGTATTTCCAGAGTCTATATAAATGATACGAGAGCAATATTTCCAGAGTCTATATAAACGATACAAGAGCAATATTTCCAGTCTATATAAACGATACGATAGCTGTATTTCCAGAGTCTATATAAACGATACGATAGCTGTATTTCCAGTCTATATAAATGATACGATAGCTGTATTTCGTCTATATAAATGATACGATAGCTGTATTTCCAGTCTATATGAATGATACGATAACTGTATTTCCAGTCTATATAAACGATACAATAGGTGTATTTCCAGAGTCTCTGTAAACTATACGATAGCAATATTTCCAGAGTTTATATAAACGATACGATAGCTGTATTTCCAGTCTATGTCAATGATACGAGAGCAATATTTCTAGAGTGAATATAAACGATACGATAGCAATATTTCCAGAGTCTGCTGTATATAAACAACACGATAACAATATTTTAGTCTATATAAACAATACGATAGCAATATTTTCCGAGTCTATTGTATAAATGATACGATAGCAATATTTTCAGAGTCTGTATAAATGATAAGATAGCAATATTTCCAGAGTCTATATAAATGATACGATAGCTGTATTTCCAAAACGATACGATAGCTGTATTTCCAGAGTGTATATAAACGATACGATAGCTGTATTTCCAGAGTGTATATAAACGATAAGATAGCTGTATTTCCAGTCTATATAAACGATACGATAGCTGTATTTCCAGAGTCTATATAAATGATACAATAGCAATATTTCCAGAGTCTATGTAAATGATACGATAGCAATATTTCCAGAGTCTATATAAATGATACGATAGCAATATTTCCATAGTCTATATAAATGATACGATAGCTTTATTTCCAGAGTCTGTATAAACGATACAATAGCAATATTTCCAGAGTCTGTATAAATGATAGATAGCAATATTTCCAGAGTCTATTAATCCTGTATTTTTTGAACTGAAGATGTAGCCTTATTAACCCCATCAGAGCTGTAAGTCCTCACTGAGTTTTAAAATGCCTGGTGGTGGCAAGAATAAAACAATAAATCAATACGGAAGAGGTGTTAGGGGAGGTGCTTCAAGAGTACCAGGCCCTGAGTTGTAAAAATTGCCAAGTAGTAGCAAGAATAAAACCAAAAATATATCACTAAGGAAGAGATGGGGGAGTCAGGGAACTGGAAGTACTGTGTACTGTAAGTTTGAATTAATCTGACTTTTTTTTTTTTTTTTTTACAAAATGCCTGCGTCTTTCTCCTTCTGCCTGTGTCTTTCTCCTTCTGCCTGTGTCTTTCTCCTCCTGCCTGTGTCTTTCTCCTTCTGCCTGTGACTTCTTTTCCTTTTACCAGTGACTGTATCTCCTTTCTCTCCCCTTCCTGTCCTCTCTCTACTGGTCCACCTTTTCTTGATAGTTCCATAATTCTTTTGGCCCTACATTTCCCCCCTGCTATCAGGCTAGACCATTTCCCCCCTACTATCAGGCTAGACATTTGGTATTATGCCATGGATAGTTGAAGGCCCTGCCATTAACACTGCCCCATTCTTCCTTCCTCCCTATCCTCCCCTTCCTCCCTACCCTCCCCTTCCTCCCTATCCTGCCTTCCTCATTGTGCATTAACACCAAACTGTTTCATCACCAAGCGTCTTCATAGCCAAAGCTGCTCCCATGCCAGTCTTGGTGCCATGTAGCCAGTGTGACTTGGTGCTGGTTCATTGGTGCTTCCTCTTGTGACACGCTCTTAAATGCAGTGGCCAGGCATCTTGCACTGAATGGTTCCCTTACTTTGTTCATTTCTTGTTTGGGAAGATTTTTTTGAACTGTAGTAGCTTCATGTAATGCAGACTTTGAAATAGTCTCCAGAATTACTTCAGTAGATACAGATAAATAGATATAGACAGATAAAGCACTCAGGGAGTATGGTGAATTATCTTTAGGTGTATTAGCAGTGGTTACAGTTTCTGCCATTTTTCTAAATCTGGTCATCGTCTAAGTCGTTCAGTGGGTTAAGGTGGTGGTGTCTGATGCTTTGAATGTGTCAGGTGGTTGTGCTGCAGTGTTTACTGTAGGTGCCTGGTGGTGTAGTGGGTTAAGAAGGTGGTGTCTGATGCTTTGAATGTGTCAGGTGGTTGTGCTGCTGTGTTTACTGTAGGTGCCTGGTGGTGTAGTGGGTTAAGGTGGTGGTGTCTGATGCTTTGAATGTGTCAGGTGGTTGTGCTGCTGTGTTTACTGTAGGTGCCTGGTGGTGTAGTGGGTTAAGGTGGTGGTGTCTGATGCTTTGAATGTGTCAGGTGGTTGTGCTGCTGTGTTTACTGTAGGTGCCTGGTGGTGTAGTGGGTTAAGGTGGTGGTGTCTGATGTTTTGAATGTGTCAGGTGGTTTTGCTGCTGTGTTTACTGTAGGTGCCTGGTGGTGTAGTGGGTTAAGGTGGTGTTGGCTGATGTTTTGAATGTGTCAGGTGGTTGTGCTGCTGTGTTTACTGTAGGTGCCTGGTGGTGTAGTGGGTTAAGGTGGTCCAGCCAGATGTACTTTGGAATATTAATAGATCTGTTCACCTGTGGCAAAGCTAACTGGTCTAGAAGTGGTACTTTTTTTTCTCTCTCTCCAAGGAAAGTGTAAATATCTGCTCTTGGAGAGCTTTGAGTGATTTTATGAAATACAAAGCTGCTCAGCCTGAACTTTTGTTGATTTATCATGTCAGCCATTGCCTAAGCTGACTATTGGGTGCATTTCAGTTTGACTTTAAGGAAGCATTGTAGTGGCTTATGAAATACAAAGTTGCTCAGCTTGAAATTTTGATTTGATTTGATAGGTCAGCTGTTGCATCAGCTGATTATTAAACAGTTGTCAGTTTTGGCCATAAGGAGGCATTTTAATACAAGTTTCACATTCTGAGTTTGAAAGAGAAACTTAATTATTGACTGCAGTCTGTGCAGATAGGCTCTTGTTTAGGTACAGAATTTAAACTTGTGATCTTGAGTTTAGGTAATCCAGTTGGCTGATGTTTGAAGGTTAGGTGTGTGTGTGTGTGTGTGTGAGATTAGGTCAGTGGGTGTAGGTGTAGAGTAGGTTAGTGGGTGTTGTAGGTTAGGTCAGTGGGTGTTGGTGTAGATAAAAACACAGCTAATGTGTTGTTGTATTTGCAGGAAACAGATGGCGTCCAACAAGATCTATGAAGATATCAAGATGGCAAGATGAAGCCAGCTGGGTAGAGGAATATGCTGTATGTTTGAAGATTGGTAATGTGTCAAAACTGCATCTCAATCATTTTGCTTTAACTTGGCCTTAAAATACCTTGCAAGTTACGAAGAAGTGCTGTGGAAAGGTTTCAACGACCTAAAATTACCATCTTTGAATCGTGTTTAGCTATACTGTATTAGATCAAAATTAGTGATCTTAGTCATGCAGTGCGGTGGAAAGGTTGCAGAGCCAGTGATTGTGTCTTTGCTACTGAACTAAGTTAAGTCAGCTGTCAAAGGATATGTCTTGGCCAAGTTTAAGTGAAAGAACTGTAGTTGTGTGTACAGAAAGTCCTCGTTTATGCTAGTCATGAAGTGCTGTTTTCATGTACGTTAAATCCAAGTACAGTAATTGTCATTGTGTTCCCTGGCTGGTTTATATGGTAGTGCTGAAGTGATGTATTTTGTGGCCAGGCTTATCTGAACAGGAACATGATGGTCTGCTGGCTGCATTGGCCCGTATCCTGTAGTCCACCATTTTCCTTTATGGGATGATAGGGAGGTATTAGACTAGTAACCAAGGAGACTCGTGTACTCCACCATCCTTGGAGGATAAGGGAGGGAATTGGGGCATGTTTTGTTTGATGGCATTGTGAATTGAAGTACGTTGTTGATCAACCCCAGTCTGCCTGGCCAAGCAGACCCATCAACCACTGGCAAGCAACAGCCTTGCCACCTCATTTAGCGAACCAGTGTTCCTCTGTGGCAGACAGAGCCCTGCAACGGCAAGGTGCGTTGAACAGTGTGGAGGTTTGGTTCTTGGATGGATGCTGCATTTACATAATCCAGTTAACGTGAGCACCATAGCAGGCCCCACATCACCCCATTATTTGGTGATATGGTTACCACCCAACATTGTAAATGGTTTCCTGGGCTGCAGGAAACCATTAGGCCTGTCACCTGGTGTAAAACCACATGAAGTGGAAAGAAGAGAAAAAGTGACAGGAAGGAAAGGGAGAAGTAGGGAGTGAGGACAAACAGAATGATAAAGTTGAAGGAAGAATAGGTAGTACTACAGTGCAACTTCAAAAGTTTGCAAACCTCTAAAGTTCAATTGCCATAATTTATGAAAAATGTCATTTTTATTTCCCAAACTTAGCTCAGAAATAACCAGAGACTAGTAAAAAAAAAAAAATTCTTAGCTACACCCATCTGGTACTGATGACCTCACCATAAAGTGTGTGGTCACCCATAATAATAATAATTTCCTTTCCTCCTCTTGGGTAAGCGCTTTCTTATTTGAGTCAGTTTTATCATATCCAAATTTGACCATAATTGTGGCTTCAAACAGGTGTCCTGGCTTTACCAATTAGTGCAGTGCTGGGAACAAAAATGATGCAGTATGAGAAAGCAGCCACAAGTACTTAGTGTGTGTGTTGTGAAATGATTGGTGATGGAAACTACCATGTATGACAAATTTGACAGTTCTCAGTGCTGTACCAACTGAAATTAGAGTAAATAACTCATTGCAGGTGTTGTCAAAGATAGCGGTGGTGTTAAACCTGACAGTGTATGACATTACAAAGCAGTGTGACAAGGTTTTTAAGTTTTTGAGTGGAATTATGGTAAATATTCCTTTATCACACAACACCATGCAACACCACTTGTCAGACGTCAACTGATTTTATTCACTTTTGACTGAAGCATGATTGTTGGTAGGCAGCAGTCTTAGTGTAATTCTAATAGATCATTTGCATCACAGTTAAACCACTGTGCAATATGTTTTTGAGTATATATAAACCACCACCATCATCCCACTGTGCAATATATTTTTGAGTAGATATAAACCACCACCACCATCCATTTTTTTTTCACACACACACAATGTACTTAAGTATTTCATCACTGAGATTGCAATATTTCTGCAAGATTATAGTAATGCAGACTGGCAGTAATTGTACATATCATAAAATGTCATAAAATAAACTGTGTAATCAGTGCACAATGTGAAGTGTAGCATCACGTCTGGGTTGGTTATATGGTTACCACCCAGCATTGTAAATGGTTTTCTGGCTTACAGGAAACCATTAGGCATTCACTCAATGTAAAGCCACCTGAAAAGGAAGGCGTAATAAAAATTAACAGGAAAGATGTGAGAAATAGGGAGAAGAGACAGAAAAAAAAATAATGATGGAGATAGTGGGCAGTGGATGGTGGTTGCTGAAAGATGTAAATATTCATGTTCAGTAGCCTACTGTAGTTTTTACGTAAATAAATGAATGCATAATTACTGTCCCTTACAACTTACTGATTGATGTTAAATATGAATAGAACTGCAAAGTGTTTTAGAACAAGGGGACATACACAAGATGAGGAAAGGAAATGTGAAAGAAACACTTCATGGTTTGTAGCGATTATTGTACTGATCCTTGAGTTAAGAGATGAGATAAATGGTAGTGTTAAGAATGGAAAATAGGATGCCTGAAGCCAGCTAGTTAGCCCAGACAACAAACCTTGTGTTAAAAGCATGTCTAAACCATGAGAATTAAGACAGCCACAGAAATGCTTTACTAAAAGTTCAAATTTTTCAAAAGTATCAAAAGGACACTAGAACTTCGAATTTAAGAGGTTGTACTATATATCAGGTGAATGGATGATCAGTCACCTACCACCTGCAGGACTAGTAACCAAGGAGACACATGAAAGCAAGCCTCCTGTACCTGTAAAGTGTATTGCTATAGCACATTGATATGACTAGTAGCCATAACCAAGGAGACCGCCACCTCATGAAGGCAACGTTCTCCATTGTCTGTTAAATTTGTTATAGCATGTTATCAAACCTGACAGATCCCTGTTCCCTTTTGTCTCAGTTGATGGCAGTGTGTACTGTGATTGGAGGGTCGATACAACTAGTAACCAAGGGTGATGGTATCTAGGGCTGGTGGTGGTACTGTCAAAGCTGAGGGAGTGTGGCCATGTGTGGATTACCACTAGGGTGTGGGAAGGAATTACAACTTGTTCAGTGTTGGTGACAGGCTGTGTATGTGGTGTTAGAGGTAGACTGTGAAAAATGCTGACATGGTGTGTGCTGTGTGTGGGGGGGAGCATATGGAGATTTCAGGCATGAAAGGATTAGTCTTGCTGTTGTGTGTAGAGGATTTTTTTTTTTTTTTTTTTTTTTTTTTTTTTTGAGGACATGCTATGTGCTGGAGGTGGAGCTGGTGTTAGCTGTGTGGCTAGGATAAGGAGTGGCTGGAGGAAGTTCAGGGAGCTGTTGCCTCCTGACATTGAGAGGGCTCTCCCTCAGTGCTAAGGGATCTTTGTATGTGGCTCGTGAGACCTGGGCAGTGAAGGATGAGGATGTTCATAGGCTTAAACATACAGTAATGACAATTATTAGATTTGTTTGTAGTGCATCCTTGAATGACAGGCCTTGGGAGGGGTGTTTGGACTGCAGTTGAAGAGTTGAGAAGAAGAATGGGACTTGAATGTATTGATGTAGTGATAAGTAGGGGTAGGTTGAGTTGGTATGGACATGTGGAGAGGATGGAGGGTGAGAGCTGTGATTGTTTAGGGTCGAGTTGTGAGAGGCAGACTAAAAAAAAGACCTGGGATGAAGTCAGAGTGAGACCTCAGGGATAAGGGACTGGACAGGGAGACTGCCAGAGATCAAGTAGTATGGAGAGATGCCATTAGGTGACCAAGGCTAACTTATGCAGGCATGTTGAAGCCTTTGTAAGCGATAGGAAAATAAACGAAGTAACCAAGGAGACAGTCATACCTCATAGTTAAGGACCATCAAACAATGCAACCCCTCTCCCACCCCTCTCCATATTTTTTTTAAAATCAGTGCAACCCCTCTATCTATCTATTTATTTTTTCAAACAATGCAACCCCTATCCCCCCTATCATTTTTTTTTTTATGTAACCCCTCTCCTTCCCGTGTCTTCCTTTTTTTTTTTTTTTTTTTTTTTTTTTTTTTTTTTTTAAAGCTTAGTCAGGGTGCAGAATTTTTCATTATCAGTTGTATGGTGGGAATACTGTTAGTTTAGGCCATACCTGTGGCTAAACGAGGACATCTGTATATGCACTGTACAGTATTTGTGGATGTGGGAGCATCTCTTGGCCAGTCAGTCAGACCATATGACTTTTCAGCAGAACTTCACTCGTGTAGATTTTAATATATTGCGGCCCTTCATGATCCCACATCCATTACATATATATTTATATGTGCTGACCATATTTTCTTTATTCCAATAAATGCATCTTTAATGTAAATGCTTCTTTAATATAAATGTTTCAATATTTTATCTAGTGGAGTAGAGTTTATCGCCTTTTAAGACTAATGAAAAACAGCTTGATTTTGACAAGGCAGTCTTATAATTTCCGATATTTGAGAGGTAGTAAAATTAATTGTGCTTTTTAAATCTAACGTCAGTTGCTTTGCCAATGAGTGAAATATTGCTGCAACTTTTAATAAAAATACTAAACACACAACCAAAGAACTGCAGCTAAAAAAAAAATAAATGCATGCTCCTGGTGCAGGCCAAAAATTATTTGAAACATCTCGACATATTGCATCAGTGGCACATAGTGATGCAGCTTGCCAATTTTTATTCCATCTGACTACAACTGTTGCATGTTTATCTCATTTGTACTGCTGTGTCAATGGTCACTGCCCCTCCGAAACGTCTGCTTGCATCCCTCCACCACCCTGGCGGGTGCGTAGCACCTGTCTAGCAGCAAACTCCCATCCCTTTTCTGTCCAGCTATCAAATGCAAGAGTTAACCTTCATGTACGCAATAGGTCAACTCTGGAACTGCTTTTCACTCTTCCTACTCCGTATGACCCTCCAGTCTTTTTAATGCTGTGTCCAGGCATCTCAAGCTGAACGATCTTGAATTTGGCCGTTAACTTAGTTTTTTGTTGGAGGGAACAGTCGTTCAGGTTTTCTAGCATTTGGTTCCTTCTTCCTTGCATAAAACAATGATTTAAATTGTTGTGGGAACAACATTGCCTAAAAATTACCTGCTGCAGTGTTAATCTGTCATGTTGGACTAGAAGACCTGTTGCCTGGGTATGTATGGCTTGGTAGGCCAGGAACAGCATTACTGATTTTATACATACAGTACTTTATTAGTTGCCTACTTGCACCAGACTATGAGCAATAGATTTAAACTTCAGCCAGTCTTGGTTAAGATGTGTGTCTGGTTTATGACCAAGAAATTAAAAAGGGGTAAAAAAAACTGTAACAGCCAGTTCATAAGTAACCTTGTAATTTTTTAGAAGTGCTATTCCAAGTTTTTTTTAAGGGAACGAAGTCTTAAAAGGCGAGAAATATTACTTAAATACTCTTAAAAATAAGGTGGCCATATCACTTTTTTTTTTTTTTTTTTCAAAGATCTGTTATTGGTAGGTAGGTTATGGCAACATTCCACGAGTTTAGTATGAAATCATATGTCATTTGGTTGTCTATGCTCCATAAATTAGAATTGGGAGACTGAGGGATGGAGTGGAGTGGGAGAGAATTAACTAGGAGTGTATGTGAGTGAGGTAGGAGGGAAGGCCAAGGATGAGATGGAGGGCTGGAGTGAGAGACTAACGACCAATTCACACTATACGGTTCGTCTTCGTAGGGTTACGGTTCATTTGCTATGTCACTGTTCACACTGTATGTCCATGATCTCGTCAGTCTGCGTGCAGCTGTGGCTCCGACAAGAAGCCTCAGAAATTAGTGTAAAGCAGCTTGCTGCAACATTCATTTTTGCACAACTACTGAGGTGACAATGCCACTGATGTTACAACCATGAATGTCACGAACAATGCAAGCTCTTTAGTAGACATAACTAGACAGGGAGGAAATGCTCCACAAGGTGCATTCCTTGTAAAAGAAATTTAAAAGATTCTTGAAGTCCCACTGGTTTTCTTCCATGGGCGTAAAGAGGGTTGAGGGAGAACCTACCAATGGTTATGAACAGGATGTTGGGGGAACCTGTGAATGGTAATGGATAGGGTGTTAAGAGATACCCAATGAATGGTAATGAATAGGATGAAGGATAAAATGCTATTTGTCACACTGTTATAATAAAATAGTGAAATATTTAAATATCTTAACCAATTTTTCCAATCCCTCTCCTATTAATGTCCATATTTTTTCTTTCACATGGTTATCGTTGTATTTTCTGTTGCCCATGTCATATAGTTCCTCGTAGCCTCTGACCAGTTCTGATAACTTCTCGTCACTCATGATTGCTTATAGTACTGTTCATGGCCAAAAGCAGTGACAGGCTAAAGTTGTCCTCTGTCGTCTGTAAACACACCGTGACTGATACGCATCGATGTTCACACTGATCGGTGGAGGTACGGAGCATTTCCATACGTATACGTTCCGTTCGTTAGAGATTTCTTCCAAACGTAGGCGATCCGTACGAGTGAAAGCCGCACGAAAGATGAACAATAAACGGAAAATATAGTGTAAACAGCCCCATTGATTTCGATAAAATAATTAACGTACGAAAGCCGTACGGAGACGAACCATGTAGTGTGAATCGGCCCTAATGTGTGAGGTGGAGGAGGGGGGGGGGCAGGGAAACTGAGGGATTGAGTAGAGGATGTTGTAAATTGAAATGGGATGGAGAGGGAAACTAACTAGGAGTGTATGTGAGTAAGGTGGATGTGGGAGACTGAGGATGAGATGGAGGGATGAGTGGAGGTATATAGGAGTGGAGGGTGTAAGTTGGGGGTGTAGTATGAGAGTGAGGTGGAGGGATGGAGTAGAGGTATGAGAGGAAGGTGTACGTGGGGGAGGATGGGGAGTGAGACTAAGTAGGGGTTTGTGTGAGGTGGAGGTGGGGAAAGTGGCAAGGGGAGACTGAGGATGAGATGGAGGGATGGAGTGGAGAGGTGCATGAGAGAGGAGGGTGTAGGAAGATTAATTCTGAGAGTGTATGTGAGTGAGGTGGAGACTGAGGATGAGATTGAGGGATGGAGTGGAGAGATATATGAGAGGGGGGTGTAAGTTGGGGGAATGGAGAGTAGGAAACATAATCAGGAGGGTGTATGTGAGTGAGGTGGGGGAAGGGGCAGGGGGTGTAATCTGGGGGGAGGGCAGGTAGATGGCAGTGGACAGGGAGGAGATATGTACCCTCACAGGATCAAGGTGTCTGGCTATAGGTAGATATATCATGTCCACACTTTCACATTGTTATAGTAATATGGCCATTATATTTTTAGTTTTATTTGTTTGCTTGAGATTATACTCTGAACTTTAGCTTGGCCTAAAATTTTAAATCTTTCCAGCCTGAATTATGAGTTGTAACTTTCTTAAAACAGGATAGTAGGCACAGTGTGAAAAGGATTATGAGTAATAGCATTGCCTTTCTGTGCCTCGAGTTACTCAGCTGCTTTACACAGCTGGAAAAGACTGAAAAATTGGGCCAAGTTAGTGAAGAGTAAATATTGTTCAGTGGAATGTGATTTTGTTGATATTTAACATGCATGACAACCAGTCCATGTTGGTATTTTTGAATCTCTTCAGTACTGTTACATCTTTTCTCAGTATATTGTTGCTGTGTCCCAGATTATTTTATTCTTGCTGCTGCCAGACGATTTTACTCAGCTTAGGAAGGGGGTCTCATACTGAAGGGAGGCTATGTCCCCTCCAGTATGAGATCGCACTCCAAGCTGAATAAAATCGTGTGGCATCAGCAGGAATAATATGTCCTCATACTGAAGGGGTTAATTGGCTCATGTCTTTGGTATACTGTATGCCATGTTGACTAATGGTGCATTGCTTCCTGTTTAACATGCCTTAGCAAACACACGTTGCGTGGTGCACACAGTGTTTAGCAATGCATGTTAAGTAGCCCTTTTGATCACTCTGTTGTATGCCATGTGTTCTTATATAGCTCTGCCTGGCATTAGCTGGGCAGAGCAATACAAGACATGGCATCTACACAGTGATTTGAAGGGCACGCTCTTGGAAGCATCTTGGGGTAGGGCGCAGAACCTATCTCGATAAATCAGCCACGAAAATACGGACTGGCAACCCTCCTTTGGGGTTGCCAGTCCTTATTTCTCTGGCCGATTTATCGAGATTGTTTTTTTTTTTTTTCAACTTCTTCACTTCAATGTATCTTAGTGGAAATAAAACCAATGTATTATTACCATGTCTTTATTATATACATACAGTATACCTTTTTTGTATAGTACTTATATATGTACAATACTTATATATGTATAGTACTTCTATATGTATAGTACTTTGAAAAATATCAGAAAGAGAATACCAACAGACATGAATAGTATGAAGGAGACATCACTTCGTACTATTCATGTCTATTGGTATTCTTTTTCTGATATTTTTCAAAGTACTATACATATATAAGTACTATACATATGTAAGTACTATACATATGTAAGTACTATACATATATAAGTAACTTAGAAAAAATTATGAACTTAAAAGGACAATATAAAAGGACATAAAAGAAACATATATTATGAACTTAAAAGAACAATATACAAAGACATTACAGAATAAAAGAAACATATATTAAAAACAAACAAAACAAGACACATGGAGCAGGACAGAGAAAGGACAGCAGGACATAGAACATGACAGGGAAGGACACAACACAGATGACAGGGCAAGAACAGCAGGACATGAAACAGATGATGGAAGGATAAAGCAAGAGATGGAAGGGCAGGACACAAGGTAAGAATAGCAAGGAGGGGAGGACAGGCCAAAGATGGCAGGGCACAGCAAGAGCGCAGATGACAGTGCATGGGTGTAGGCCAGGACAGGGGTGGCAGGGCACAAAGCAGGACATAGCACAGATGATGGAAGGGCACAACAGGGCAGGTCATAGCAAGACATGGAAGGGCAGGACACACAAAGGAAAAAATAGCAGATATGGAAGGGCAGGACACCCTAGGCAAGAACAGCAGGACACAGGGTAAGAATAGCAAGGAGGGGAGGACAGGCCAAGGATGGCAGGGCACACCAAGAGTGCAGATGACAGTGCATGGGTGTAGGGGAGGGCATGGCTGTACAGTGTATTGCATGGGTGTAGGGGAGGGAAGGAAAGTGCAAGGGTGCAGGGCAGGTAAGTGATGGCAGGACAGGGGTGGAAGGACAGGACATGGTTGACAGAACAGGGATGGAACGACAGGACAAGGATGACAGGAATAGCAAGGGACACCTGGTAGGGAAAAGCAAGGGTGGGGGTGGTAGGGTGGGTTGCAGGGTGGTAAGGTTAGGAAGAGGAAGAAAGAGGGGAGGAAGAGGAAAGAAGAAAAGGGAGAGAAGAGGAGGCCTAATACAATACGAGGAGGAGAGGAGACCTAATACAATACGAGGAGGACTGGAAGCCTAATACAAAAAGGGGAGGAGGAGGAAGAAAAGAATGAGGAGGAGGAAGGAAGAAAAGAATGAGGAGGAGGAAGAAAAGAATGAGGAGGAGGAGGAGGAAGGAAGAAAAGAATGAGGGGGAGGAGGAAGGAAGAAAAGAATGAGGGGGAGGAGGAAGGAAGGAAGAAAGGAATGAGGTGGAGGAGGAAGGAAGGAAGAAAAGAATGAGGAGGAGGAGGAGGAGGAGGGGGAAGGAAGAAAAGAATGAGGAGGAGGAGGAAGGAAGAAAAGAATGAGGAGGAGGAGGAAGGAAGAAAAGAATGAGGAGGAGGAGGAAGGAAGAAAAGAATGAGGAAAAGGAGGAGGAGGAAGGAAGAAAAGAATGAGGAGGAAGGAAGAAAAGAATGAGGAGAAGGAGGAGGAAGGAAGAAAAGAATGAGGAGGAGGGGGAGGAAGGAAGAAAAGAATGATGAGGAGGAGGAGGAAGGAAGAAAAGAATGATGATGAGGAGGAGGAAGGAAGAAAAGAATGAGGAGGAGGAGGAGGAGGAAGGAAGAAAAGAATGAGGAGGAGGAGGAGGAAGGAAGAAAAGAATGAGGAGGAGGAGGAGGAGGAGGAAGGAAGAAAAGAATGAGGAGGAGGAGGAGGAGGAAGGAAGAAAAGAATGAGGAGGAGGAGGAGGAAGGAAGAAAAGAATGAGGAGGAGGAGGAGGAAGGAAGAAAAGAATGAGGAGGAGGAGGAGGAAGGAAGAAAAGAATGAGGAGGAGGAGGAGGAAGGAAGAAAAGAATGAGGAGGAGGAGGAGGAAGGAAGAAAAGAATGAGGAGGAGGAGGAGGAAGGAAGAAAAGAATGAGGAGGAGGAGGAGGAAGGAAGAAAAGAATGAGGAGGAGGAGGGAGGAAGGAAGAAAAGAATGAGGAGGAGGAGGAGGAAGGAAGAAAAGAATGAGGAGGAGGAGGAGGAAGGAAGAAAAGAATGAGGAGGAGGAGGAGGAAGGAAGAAAAGAATGAGGAGGAGGAGGAGGAAGGAAGAAAAGAATGAGGAGGAGGAGGAGGAAGGAAGAAAAGAATGAGGAGGAGGAGGAAGAAGGAAGAAAAGAATGAGGAGGAGGAGGAGGAAGGAAGAAAAGAATGAGGAGGAGGAGGAGGAAGGAAGAAAAGAATGAGGAGGAGGAGGAGGAAGGAAGAAAAGAATGAGGAGGAGGAGGAGGAAGGAAGAAAAGAATGAGGAGGAGGAGGAGGAAGGAAGAAAAGAATGAGGAGGAGGAGGAGGAAGGAAGAAAAGAATGAGGAGGAGGAGGAGGAGGAAGGAAGAAAAGAATGAGGAGGAGGAGGAGGAGGAGGAGGAAGGAAGAAAAGAATGAGGAGGAGGAGGAGGAGGAAGGAAGAAAAGAATGAGGAGGAGGAGGAGGAGGAAGGAAGAAAAGAATGAGGAGGAGGAGGAGGAAGGAAGAAAAGAATGAGGAGGAGGAGGAGGAAGGAAGAAAAGAATGAAGAGGAGGAGGAGGAAGGAAGAAAAGAATGAGGAGGAGGAGGAGGAAGGAAGAAAAGAATGAGGAGGAGGAGGAGGAAGGAAGAAAAGAATGAGGAGGAGGAGGAGGAAGGAAGAAAAGAATGAGGAGGAGGAGGAGGAAGGAAGAAAAGAATGAGGAGGAGGAGGAGGAAGGAAGAAAAGAATGAGGAGGAGGAGGAGGAAGGAAGAAAAGAATGAGGAGGAGGAGGAAGGAAGAAGAGAAAGGAGAAGAATGAGGAGGGGAAGAGGAAGGAAGAAGAGGAAAAGAACAAGGAGGAGGAGAAGAGGAAGCCTAATACAATACGAGGAGGAAGAGGAAGGAAGAGAAGAACAACGAGGAGGAGAAGAGGAAGCCTAATACAAAACTTAACTATAAGAAGTACTAAAACACACAGAGAATAAACACTCAACTTTGTTTTCCTTTGTAATATTAATGCCAGCAAGGGGTATCATTAGTTTATGCTTCAAAAACTGCTTGTGGGTCAAATAATAATAATAATAATTTATTGGCAAACCCCTATCAGTAATTCCTCATTCTAGATACTTTCACTAAGCACAGTCTCTCTTTTAATGTCACTCAAAAATACACTTTTCACAAACTTCTTAATTAATCTCAAAGGTGTGCTGTGAAAGATCAATGTTAATTCATCTGAAAATATAATTTTTTAAAATTTAACACAAATAAATCTTGCTAGTTAGTTCTGTCTTGCATATGATCCTTAAATGCTGGAGAAAAAGTCCCTCTTGCTGGGACCCGACCCTAACTTCAAGCAATCAGCAATTTACGGGAATATATATCAATTATTAAATGAGGAATTACTTACTGCTGGCATCATACACAAACAAAACTCACAATTTACACATATTCTGTTTTAAACTGTGTGGAAAATGTGCCACTAGATCTCAGATGATGTGTTTATATATACAGTATTTCAAAGCTATGAATATATATACTGAGGTGTACATGATGGGCCTGTAGAAACAGTTCAGTATTTTTATATCATTTGTACAGTACCATTCTTGAAGGCTCCAACATGCATTCAATGGCCATAGTCACCTAATGGTGGCTGTCTATGCTGCTCAATCTCTGGCAGCCACCCTATGACCTTGTCTTGTATTTTTTTTCCAGTCTGCCTCACAACCCTACCTCTGAAATTCACACTTCTCACCTTACGCACCCAATTGTTATAAAATTGCGGTGCAGGGCAGACACCTTCAGGTGGTGGCACTGACATAACCAGGCCATGTCCAGTGAAAAGGGCCAGATGCTCACTCACTGACCATTTAAGCCCCTGGAATCCTGACTACCTCACATATTTCTCCCTACATAAGTGCTTCAAAATTATCAACTCCAGGACTTTCTTATTCCAGACCGACACCACTACAATACCAGCTGGTGTTCTCAGTGCCAAAAATCACTCGTGGCTAAACACACAGACACAGGACAACAAGGGGACTCTCAATGCAGAAAAACACGAACACATAAACCACCACCACAACCCAACAAGACCTCCACACAGAGTTATAGGGCTGCCTCCTCCCCCCAGCCTCACTATGTACCTCTTCACAATAACTAATCCCATGAAACAGTGAAATTTTTAGTACTGAGACAGGAATGAGTCTCCTTGATTACTAGTTCAACTGACCCTCCAGTCTGGCCCCACTTTGTCAGAGGAACATAAAAACATTACGGCCATTCAAACCACCAAAGAAGTTGTACTTGACCACTGCCCCAAATTAGAAAGTTACCTAAATCCAAATAAAATGTGCAACCATTTTTATTTTTCCTCCTTTTTTTCTTATTTCCTTTTTTTCCTGTTAATAATTTATCCTGTTCATACTGCCTACCTAGCCACTACAGTCATTCAAAGCCTATAACACTGCATGCCAGCACTAAATTTCACAACATGTAGTCAATATTTTTTTTCTCGCCCCTAAAACAGCCCCCATTCAGAGGGAACTGTGCTGTGAAAATACATGGAATTTCACAGTACAGGTCATCGGCTCCGACCACCTGCACTTGTCGCAGTCTGCCGATGGCTGTGGCCGTCAATCTCTCTCTTTTTTTTTTTTTTTTTTTTTTTTTTTTTTTTTTTTTTTTCCAGTACTTTATTATTTCAGAGTGTACACAGCTATTTTTTTTAAATAAAAAAATATATATATATATATATATATATATATATATATATATATATATATATATAGTACTCTATTTTTATTATTTCACGCTGTACCTAGCTACCTATACACACAAGGCCACTACAGACATCCACAAATCTGCAGCCAAACAGGACCCTTCAAAAACCATCACCAGACACCCACCCTTCACAAACAACCCTATCCAGAGAAACATGAATACACCTACTCTCTCTCACCCTCTCCTTACTCTAACTTTGTCTAAAAATGCCTTGTGCTCTCTCTCATGGATCTATCTATCTATCTATTGCCAGAAGCCTTAATCCTGTACGGGATTGCCACAAACGTATCGCCTCTCTCATGGATGCTGGGTTGTAAGCATAGTATATAAACACTAAAATACGATGCTGGTTATGAAGAAGAGCTATGGAGGGCATGTAATAAAAACTTGCATTACAAAAAGTACTTTAGAAAAAATCTACAAGCCAAGAAACCATTTACAATGCTGGGTGGTAACCATATAATCAAACCATATGTGCTCCCTATATGTCAACAAGTGGGTTGGTGAAGGGTTAGTGCCCCTCCCCATAAATAAAAGTCAAATGGCCACCCCTTACGGGATTATGGCATCTGGCAGTAGACAGACAGATAGATAAATATTCTCATCCTATACCCAACACTAAAATTCACAAGGATACATATTTTTTTCCTACCCCCTTAAAACGGCCCCAATTCCAACAGAACCGTGCTGTGAAAAACACACGGAATTTCACGGTACAGGTCACCGGCTCTAACCATCTGCAATACCTGTAGCCCAAGTGCAGATCCGCCAGTGCCTGTGGCCGTCATCCACTTTGTTTTTTTCTTTTCTAACTTTATTTCTACTACTTCAGACAGTACCAGCTACTACCTAGATATACATGGCCACTACAGCCACACAGAAGCCTTCAAAAACCATCATGAGACACCCACCCTTCAGACACAAACACACCCAGAGAAACACAACCTATACTCTCTCTCTCTCTTTTTACTCTAACTTGGTCTAAAAATGCCTTGTGCTCTCTCTCATGGATGCTGAATTGTAAGAATACAGTATATAAGCACTAATATATGATGCTGGTTATAAAGAACAGCTATGGAAAGCATAAGAACTTACATTACAAAGAGTACTTAAAACCTATTCTCATCCTATACCCAACACTAAATTTCAGAAAGATACATATTTTTTCCTACCCCCTTAAAACGGCTCCCAGTCCAAAGGAACTGTGCTGTGAAAAGCATATGGAATATCACAGTACTGGTCACTGGCTCCGACCATCTGCAATACCCATGGCCTAGGTGCAGTCCAGTAGCCCAAGTGCAGTCCGTCAAGTGGCTGTGGCCGTCATCCACTTTTTTTTTTCTTTCTTTCTTTCTTTTTGAACTTTATTTCTACTATTTCAGACAGTACATAGTTACTACCTAGATATACAACACAAGCCTTCAAAAACCATCACAAGACACCCACCCTTCAGGCACAACCATACCCATAAACACAACTCTAACTTGGTCTAAAAATGGCTTGTGCTCTCTCATGAATGCTGAGTTGTAAGAATATGGTAAACAAGCATTAAAATATGATGCCTGTCACAATGAAAAGCTATGGAGTGAATGCAGGTCTAATATTTTGTTTCTGCCAGTGGGACACGTTAAAAAAAAAATACCAAAACATGAAAATTTGTGCCAAGTTAGAGTGAAATGAGTATACCCAGACTTCAACACAATCATCATCTTTCTCTACTTCAGTGCCAACACAATATACAACTCACACACAATGCACTAAGCCCACAGTGTAATGCCGCCTGCCATACCACACCACATTCACATTTACCACAGTGTAAGGCCTCCCCTCCTCACCACAACACTACCACAAACACTCACCACATGTACCACAGTGTAAGGCCTCCTCCCACACACCACACCACACTACCACAACAGACAATCCTTCAACATATATCTTTGGGGCTGCCAGGGTTTCTGTAGTCAGTCAAGTGGGATTACAAGCCAAGATTTACTATCCATCCATCCATCATCCAATCCTACACTGCCCCATGAGGAGCGTAGGAGCCCGGGGCAAGGCAGTTGGTCCCGACATTTAAGATGAGAGTGAAAGATTTACTAATACGCAGCAAATATTCTTCAAAACAGCATAATTCTGATATAACAGGTTTATCATCTATTGACAATGGAATTCAATTTATCAGGAGAATTAATTTGCTGGAAGGGAAGGTGGGGGGGTAGACAGCCAATACAGGTGATGGGAGGGTCACAGGGCTGTAATGATTTTTAGCACTACAACAACAGGGTCTCTCTATCTCTCGTGACAGAAATGTTTGAGGTGGGAGCAAAGAACAAAGAATAAACAAACATTAAGGGGGCGAACTATCAGTACCATGCCTAGTGAAGTGGACTAATCATCATCATCTTCGTAACCAATTATTTTTCAATCATCATGACCATTTTTTTTTCTTTTTCAAGCAGTCATTCCTATCCTGTTTATTTATTTTTTTTACACATGGATAAAATGGATAGGGCCCATAAAGCAAAGAGGAAACCCAAGAGAGAGTGCAACTAACTGCAAGCCCAATGAAATGGCTCATACACTCATTCACTTACCATTCAAATCCTAGTATCTTACACACACACACAAAAAACCATGGGGAGATCACACATCCTTGCTCTCTCTAATCATAAACCACCACAACCCAACCCAACAGATATCAACACCATCACAAACACCCAAACAATACATAGACCAAGAAAACGCAACAATAAAGGAGAAATATCAACAGCATAGCCTAAGAATCAGCATAACGATAGTAATTCTAAAAACGTATCAACAATTGGCTGTGATGTTGGAGACCTTGCAACTTCGTACAACATTGTCTGCCATCATCCAATCCTATGTTACCCCATGAGTGTAGGAAGCCAGGGCTAGGCATACTGCACAAAATAATCTGCTCAACACATAATACTGCTGATTTCTGAGATGCCCTGGGTTGAAAGACGATGGAGACCGGACAGGCAAACTGGTTTTTGCTTATGCTTATGAAAATATGGCAAATGACTGTGTGACAGGAAGAGATACATCAAAATAGTTTAGTCTATGGGCACCCTAGGATATCTCCCTATCTATCTATCAACCCATCTATAGCCTGATGCCCTAATCCATATAGTTATAAAATTTCAAACATCTGAAGATGACATTGGTATGGCACATTTTCCCACATATAAATAAGAGTAGACATAACATATTCCAATTCAACATATAACTATAGTCAGTTTATTTCCATCTGACAAAACAAGGGAACTTTTATCACTTCAGTACTAAAACATTGGTGTATGAAATTCAGTAGGCCTTAGTGATGGGGTACGGATAAGTCTCCTTGGTTACTAGTCAAATTAACTCGCCAGTCTGACTACACTTGGCCATAAAGCTAACGGTTATGAATCTCTGTCAGGTGAAGCAAACTGACTACAGAATAAATCAACAGAAATAAACAGACACCAAAAAAACACACACACATCAATATATAAAACATACAGTCAGCCACAGGCAAAAAAATATAAAAAACATAAACCGTATTAACGATAAATGTTCGTATATATGCAGGGAAAAATCTCATTAATATCTGACCTAAATGAAGGAAATCAACTGCTATGTTTAATGAGGGGAATAAACTCAGAAGGATTGTTATTCCTGGATATAAATGAAGGGAAACGACTCAAGATGTTCATCAACCTTTGACATAAACGGTCGTTAACTAAGGATGCTTGTTAGTTTTAAAATCTCAGTGCTATTTAGGACAATACATTTTTCTTTTTAATGCAGAGAAGCAGAAACTTAAGGGTGCAAGAAATAATACACAAAAGAGAGCCAAATGCAAGATCTCTTATATCTGAAATTCCTGCACACACTGCACTTATAAGACTGGAGGTCACAGGAAGAGGGAAATAGAGATTGAGGGAAATAAATTCAAGTTGACCTGTTGGCAATTACAATCAACCAAAGAAGGACAAGAGTACATATTTTTTTCAGCATATTTTTTCCTGTGGCTAACTGTGCAGTACATCACAATGACATGGTAATAATAATAATGCAAATATAACACGAAAATGGGTATAACAATTGGCGTACAAATACAATAGCCAACATCAACAGTTCAGGAGGGATAATATATACAAAAGACTTATTTTTAATGTTGGGCAAAAAAGCACTATGGCTTTTTTGCAGCGTCCTTTTATTTGCCACAGTTATTTATGATCTTTTGGGCTGATAATACCTGCTGTTGTGGTGGTCCCTGGCTCATTTTAACTACAAACAATCAGTCAATGCTGGAGAAACTAAATACTGGAATTTAATCAAAGAAAAGAGGCAATAGGAGCTCCAAAATTCTTACAACCAAGATTATCCTCTAATATTTTTCAGACGCGTGTGTGCATCTTTCAGGAGTCTACTCTGGAAAATGACATGCATATATCCTTAGCAAAGTTTCATAGCTCATTTAGCCACATCTCAGTCAAGAAGGTAGATGATCAGCACACACAGATAAGCTACAACCAACTGACATTGTTTTACTTTGGCAGCAAATACTGTACTGGCAAAAATGCTGAAATTGATGCTATGTTGGTTCAGAGAAGTGGTTTGATTACAGCACTACTACAGAGGCATACCCAAACACCTCCCACTGTCCTACTTAGCCAGGAATACAGGACCACAGCAACAGCTGCCCACAATTTACTAAACCAAAATACAGGCTTGCCCATATATATCTGGTGTTGTCGGCTCAGTCGTGGGTATGGGGGAAGCACGTATTTTGACAACTTAATTATGCTCTGTTTAACTGGGTATTAAATTACCATCTTTCCTTTGTAAATGCTAGTTGAAACATGACTAATATGGTGCTAGTCATGAAGAAGTGCTATGGAAAGAATGTTGGGCCACAGTGCTATCTTATTCTGCCAGTGAGGTGAGGGAAATGAATCTGCATGAGGGCAAAAATCTCGTCTAATTGTGTCATGTTTATGTCATACCTTGTCCCATGCTTTTGTGTGTCATGTCTGTGTGTGTCGTGTATATGGATGGAGCTATAAGAGAGGTAATAGGAAGGAATACGAATATATTGGTGTCTAGTGAAGGAGGGTAAGATGTGGAAACTTCCTGAGCTGTTGCTTGCTGATGATACTGTATTGTGAGGAATGTGAACTGCAAGGCTTGGTGAATGAGTCTGAGGATGTAAGAAAAAGAATCCAAAAGAGAATATAAGTATGGGTAAAGTTATGGTCCTGAGGGAAATCACAGCATACACAGTGAGACTGGATGGTGAGGCAATAGATAATGAGGGTGTATCCAAGTACTTTAGAGTGATGAGTGAGGATGGAAGGATGTGCTTGAATGGGTACAGCAGGGTAGAAAGGTTGCTGGATCACTGAAAGCTGTGATAAGAAGTTGGGAAGTGAGGCTTAGATCCTGTTGGAAGGACACAAGAGTGAGAGCAGTGGAAATGAATTGAGAAGTGTATGGAGTTTTATAGACAGACAGATATACAAATGAGGAAGTAAAAAAGTGCTGTGGTGCTATTAGAAGAAATACTTTGAGACAGTTTGGCCATGTAGAGGATGGGGAATGAAAGAATGACTAGAAGGTATGTGTATGATGTGGAGGGGACGGGAAGGAGGGGAGACAATGGCAGAGATGGAAGAATGCAGTGGAGAGATACGAGGGAGGGGGGTGTGAGTTGGAAAGAGGGAAGTCAAATAACAGATAACAGAATGACATGGAGTTAATGTGTTTGTGGCCCCCCCTTATGGGATTGAGATGTCTGGCAATAGATTGATAATCAGAGGAGGATAAAAATTTCTTCTTACTAAAATGAGTGAACTTTATTCAATTACTGAAGCAAATGCAAGAGGAGATATTAAATTACCTGATAAAAAAATGCAAACAATGGATGCAAACAAGCAATCACTGTCAAGTAAGAAAGGGTTATAGGAAACAGAAAACGATGCAGGGTACAGATGGTAAAGCTGACTGAGCCTCCACTATATCAATCATCAAATAATCATCAAAATCAATACAGTATAATAATCATCATTCATTATTAAAATCATCACTGCAATCATCATCATCACCATCCTAGCCTCTTCTTCCCACCTAAGGATGGGGTAAGGTATGGTTCTAAATGCAACAACAAAACACATGGGATCAGACATGTTATAATATATTATATGAACCACCCTGTACTTTTTAGCATCTGTGGCATATAACCAGGACTTACTGCATCTGTTTGTGATGTACAGGCATGTGCAAATGTATGCCAACAATACTCTGCCAGCACTAACTTGTATTTCATATTTACCACTCTTCCCCAAATGACTAAAGAGTAACATTCCTTCTCTTGCTTGTTTTCCTGATGCCTGGAACAGACATATTCATATGACAATGATCAGGTATTGAAACTGTCAGGTTAAACTAACAAACTTCAGTTCCTTTACTATCCCCTTAAAAGAGAATGGTGGACTGAGAAAGAATAGTAACATTGATGTGCAGTCCTTCCCACATAAAATATTTTAAACAACACCTTCCATTCCTACAGCCGGCAGAGAAGTGTCTACATACTTTTGCTCATGCTCAGGACAGGATTTATGCAAAACATTTCATAGCCTGTGGCTGTGTACAGCTGGCCAGTTGTCTATAACCTTAGTCGCTTTACTCGAATCTGGCAAAGACGTCTTCTTTCAGAGCTGACAGCAGCAGGTAAAGAAACTGGTTGTTTGATACGGTTACTAATCAAAGTGGACATCTCGTGACTACCATGAGTGACAAGCCAAGTGGCTTCTTGCTACCCAGGATATAAGTTACTACACTTGGTGGTAACATACAACTAGACAGTCATGTGGTGGTGTCAAGAGTTACGGCACTCCAGCTGGATGTGGCACTATATGGTATTACATCAGTCAGTAGCTAGTCCCAGGTCTCTTGCAAAACAGGGGAAACAAAAAATTGGTGAATGAATGGGTGGCTGTGAATGTGTGATTCAGCATCTGATAGATGTGAACAAAGTGTGCAACGTCTGGCTTGCAATATCCACTTAAGAACGTATGCCCAATCCTTGAAGCACTGCCTAGGCCGTAAAAAATAAACAAAAAAACTGGCCATGAACACAACCCCCTCATAGAGCATTCCGCCCCCTTACTGTACGGCCAAAACGTGGTTATTGCAAGCAAGGGCTGAATGCATGTTTACCTATATAATCATCCACCTGTGTGCCACTTATCCTTCCAACATATGCAATGATGGACTCCTTCTCAATGTCCGACAGCCCCCATTACCGATGTCAGAACCGATATATATCATGACACCCAATGGTGGGTTGTGTGTGCTGTAAAAGTGAGTTACCCAACCACCCAGTCAATCCCCAATCACCCAAAACCCCACTAGTAGCAAAGGGACTTGGGGCCATGATACACAACTGTAAAATAGCAACTAATTCAGAATCAGATTTTTAAAGTTTATTTTTATGATGTTGACTTTTCATTCATTTACTGCCGGCGCAAAACTTTAATCTCCTCAGTCTGATTTGGCGCATATTTTTTACAAGTGTACCAGTACTTAACGTTCTAACTTCCACATGGGGGAATCGATAGGACCAAGGTTCGTAAACAATGAGTAATGTCGACATTGCAGGGTCGATTGGTGTGGGTGATTGAAACGGAAACCACAGGCTATAAAAATATGTCCACTGTGCATCAACTATAATACAAACATCATAATAATAAATCAGTCAATAATCATATGCATAATTCACTGGGGTGTCTTTTACGTGGCTCAGGAGGCTTGCTAAGATATCATGTTAGGAAATCACCACGGCCACAAAGAAGACAAGCCGCTTTCACTGAACTAACACCAGACATTGTTCAACTGAGAAACTCTCTACTAGCAGTCAAAGGCATAAAAAATAACATGAGGAACCTTTCTAATCACAAAATTCTTGTAGTATATCTATCTAGCTAACACTTACTGCAATCCATCTACTATGTGTTTCTGTGTAATGTTTAACTATCTGTGTACTTGCCTATCTATTAGCTTGAAATAATGCTGAGCTAAGGCAATAGCTTAGCAAGGACACATGCTAATCATGAAGAAGTGCAATGGAAAAGTTTCAAAACTATCTGGTACTGGTATACCTGGGGAATTTACTTACCGTATTGTACTC
Organism: Coenobita brevimanus; assembly: GCF_032717465.1. Taxonomy (NCBI): domain Eukaryota; kingdom Metazoa; phylum Arthropoda; class Malacostraca; order Decapoda; family Coenobitidae; genus Coenobita; species Coenobita brevimanus. Next base: position 63,088,243 of record NC_136959.1, on the reverse strand, counting down.
TTGTTTCTCTAACCTGGCATAAAATAAGCATCTCAGCAATAGTTTATCAAGGAGAATGCTACTCATGAAGAAGTGCAATGGGATGGATGTACACCAGTAGTACTGTGTTATTCTACCACTGAGATATATGAAAAAAGCTGGTGAATGGACAAGTCCTGGGCCAAGTTAAGGTGTAAAAACTATGATAATTGAGCACAGACTGATAGAAATAAATAAATAAGTTAAAGATAAAGATCAGTATTATCCTTAGACCCCAATGCATCATTCTCAGTTGAATAAAACCCTGGTGTTAGTTGGAGTTAAGACAGTTGCTCTCCCACTTACGAACATCTGAGCTAAAAACTTTTGTTATTGAGAAGACTTACCAGCCTGAGATTTCATTAGGCTTTGTGGCTGCTAGCCTGATAATGCCAGGAATTGACTCCTGGCACTGCTTCATCCTATCCTATCATCACCGTCGTTGTCTTCGTCATCATTCATTGGCAAGTAAAATCAGTACAGTACCTAGATTAAGTTAACTGTCCTTGTATAACTTAGTGGTGGAATAATCTAGTTATGGAGCTTAGCACTGCCACTGAACATACTTATCATCATCATTAGGCATTACCATCATCAGTCCTAATTCCTTTTCCCACCCAACGATGGGGTAAGGAATTCTCTATTAAAATTTTGTACGTAGGGGAGCAACTGTTATACTCTGTCCACCTCAACTTGGCTTAAAAGTGATCTGGAAAGGATGCAGAGCCACAGTATTGCTATCCTTGTCTTACTCCGCTTTGGGAGTTAGGCTGCCAAAGGACAAAACTATCTGCCAAGTCAAGGTGGATGAACCAAAAAATTTCTGAACTCACATTTCAGAAGGGTGGTAATTGCTGTAGCTGTAGTTACAGTAGCAGTCATCGTAGGAAGAGCTGAGGACTGATGGCCTTGGGAATCCCCTTCACAATGGTCTGAGGTATGCCCCAGAGGTTATATGCCACTGTATAAGATAACACCGAAACACTGAACCAGCACCACCAACCTCACAGGCAGTGGCAGTACCAACAGAGCAGCTGCAGGAACAGGAACAGGGACAGGAACAGCAGCAGCAGTAACAGCATCAACCACAGCTGTACAAGTGGCACAGTTTACCACAGTTTTTAGTAGATAATCTCAGGTCTGTTGATAATCTAATCCTTTGTCTGTGGAGGAGTTCAATACAGATCTTAATTAACACCTTGTGTACTGGTGATGGAGTGGCACTAATAGGATGGCAGGGGGGCTGCCTGATTACATTTACCTTTCTCAATCCCACACCTATCCCCCAAGAAGAGAATGGTGGACTACAGAAGGGTAACTCAGTCTGCAGTCCACTGAGTTAATGTTCTGATGTGCCTGGGGTTGCAACTACTATAACTACTAGTACACATGACCTAAGATGAACAAATCCATTTTACATCATCTGCCTGGCTTATTTCTCTAGTTAGAGTCCCTCATGTACTTCCTTATTCCCAGGAAGGAAGATGGTGGACTGCAGCAGAACAAGACAATCCTACGGCTCTAAATTATTTACGTAACTCTTCATGACTGGGATTATTCCTGTGTTAATCCTTTGTTAAAACCTAACACTGAATAGGGAACGATGGCAGTTTAGACAGACAGTGGGAAACAGGGTTGTAGATAGATTAATACCTTCACAATGATGGGTGTCTCCTGATTGAAAGAGTCAGGTGGCCGCAAGTACAGATTATATGACATCAACAGAAGGCCCCATACTACAGGTCCCTTTGGCAAAATAATTGATGTTATAGCCAGAAGAAGACGAAAAAATCCTGCACCTTTTCCCCACCCATGTAGGAGGAGGTAAGCTTCAATTATCTACATTAATAATAATAATAATAATAATAATAATAATAATAATAATAATAATCCATCCATCATCCAAACCTATGTTGTCCCATAAGAAGTGTAGGAGCCCAGGGCTGGGCAAGTTAATCCTGACATTTAAGATAAGAGTGAAGAGTGAATAATGAGAACTATTCTATGTCCCAATAGCATGCCAAATGGGCCACACCCCCACTCACCATTTAAGCCCCTGGAATCCTGATATCACCACACTGGCATAACTATCCACACACACATGCACTTCGTAACACCTAACCCATAACCCATCAAACACCTTTCAAGTTAAATATGTGCTGTCAACCCTTGTCATGTACTCCTCCACACAAAACTCATCCTCTCACCTTTCTCCTACTCCAAGCATCTTTTATCTATTTGTCATTTTTAACTACTCAGTAAAAAATTAAATATACACTAAAATCGATACTAGTCCCTGGTTTTAATATACTGTACCTACACTATCTATCTGTCTAACTATTGTCAGACACTTTAATCCTGTAAGAGTGGCCATAAATAAATCACCTCCCTGTCCCCTGCCATTTCACTGCCCTGCTCCCAGCTCACACCCCCTCTCTCTCATATACCTCTCCAATCCTCCACCTCATCCTCAGTTTCCTCCTCCCTCTCCCTCAACTCCCTATCCCAAAAAATGGAGGATGGTGGACTGTAGGAGAAAGTAACTTCTGGTTTCCTATCCAGATGGGACCAAAGAAAGAATACTAAAAAAAAAAAAAAAAAAAAAAAAAGGCACAAGAGGATGCTTACAAGAGAGGGGAGGCAAATGGTTGGTATTACCGTGATTTGGCAACTCGTTGGTATTAATTTGGGAGCTGGTTGGTATTTGACTTTCTTCTCCCCATTCCCCTCTCTGTTGGCAGTTTCCACAGCTGGGTCAACTCACACACCTGAAAAATACAGTACACACTAGTCCTTTCCTTCCAAACCCTGATTAACGAAAGTATCTGGTTGGCAGCAAGAATAATATCACCTGGGGACAGTAAAGTTTAATTACATGGCAGTAAGAATTTGCAAAATGTCTTTAATAATAATAATAATAATAAAAATAATAATAATAGCAATCATCATCATCATTCAGAGCTCCTTTCCCACCTTAGGGCAGGGTGAGGGGTAGCAATGTCCAGACAGCCCAAATTTGCCCAATCCAACAGGCCACGCTTCCATTTGCTCATCTCTCAAGTCCCTGGAATCCTGGCTGTATCTGATATGCTAAAAACATGCACCACGTTCTGTAGCTTCAAAAAAATGTATCCAAGAGTCAATAATAATAATAAGTAATAATAAGGTTGTTAAGAGACTGGTGAAGGAGAGTAAGAAGAAAGTGGATGAAGAGTTTGGGAGGAATCTGAGTGTGAAATGGAGGGAGAGTAAGAAATTGTTTTGGAAGGAGGTAAAGAAAGTAAGGCAGTGTGAAAGGGGAAATAGTAGGGGAGTGAAAGATAGGAATAGTAGATTGTTGGTGGAGAAGAGAGAGAAATTGAGGAGATGGAAGGAGCACTTTGAGGATTTGTTGAATGTAGAGAGTGAGAGCAATGTGAGTATAAGTGGTTGGGGAATGGCTGGGAGAAGAAGAGATGAGAGGAGGGAGGAAGAGATCAGTAGGTCGGAAGTAGTGGAAGCGATGAAGAAGATTAAGCTGGGAAAGGCCCCAGGAATTGATGGAGTGTGTGGTGAAATGCTTAGGTATGGGGGTGAGATTGTTGTGGAGTGGATATGGAAGTTGTGTAGATTGGCTTGGGAAGAGGGAAGGGTTCCAGAGGACTGGAAATCAGGTATAATTGTTCCTCTGTACAAAGGAAAAGGGGAGAGAGAAGTATGTGGTAACCATAGGGGTATTTGCCTTCTTAGTGTGACTGGTAAAATATATGGTAGAATACTCATTGATAGGGTTAGGCATATGACAGAGGAGCTAGTTGGAGAAGAACAAGGGGGATTTAGGAAGGGAAAAGGGTGTGTAGATCAGATATTTGTTCTAAGATGTTTAGTGGAGAAGTATCTAGAGAAGGGAAGGAAAGTGTATGCTGCCTTCATGGACTTGGAGAAAGCTTATGACAGAATAGATAGGCAAGGTATGTGGAAGGTATTAAGAATATATGGAGTGGAGGGGAAATTGTTGAGTGCTGTGAAGAGTATGTACGAGGGAGCTAGGACTACGGTGCGAGTGGATGGTGAGCTGAGTGAGTTCTTTGATCTCAATGTGGGACTGAAACAGGGGTGTGTGATGTCTCCATGGCTGTTTAATATATATATGGATGGGGTTGTAAAGGAGGTGCAAGGTAGGGCAGTGGATGTGGGGGTGGCCCTAATGAATGAGGGTGAGATTTGGAAGCTTCCGGTGTTGCTGTTTGCTGATGATACAGTATTGTTGAGTGAAGATGAATGGGAGTTGCAAGGTTTGGTGAATGAATTTGGGACAGTGTGTAGGAGGAGGAAGCTGAAAGTTAATGTAAATAAAAGTAAAGTTATGCTGTTTGAGAGGAATGAAGTCACAGAGTGTGCAGTGAGGTTGGATGGTGAGGATATGGAGAATGTGAGTGCATTCAAGTACTTGGGTAGTGTGATGAGTAAGGATGGAACTTTGGGGGATGAAGTATGTGAAAGGGTACAGCAGGGAAGAAAGGTTGTTGGTACACTGAAAGCAGTGATGAGAAATAGGGAGGTGAGTATGGAAGTTAAGAAGTCACTGCATGATGGTATTGTGATCCCTACCCTGACGTATGGAAGCGAGGCGTGGACCTTGCAAGAGGGGAACAAGTCAAGAGTGAGAGCAGTGGAAATGAGTTACTTGAAAGGAGCATGTGGAGTGACGTGGAGGGACAGGTTGACGAATGAAGAAGTGAAGGAACGTTGTGGGGTAGATGTGGATGTGGTTGAAAGGATTAGGAGAAATACACTGAGGTGGTTTGGACATGTGGAGAGAATGGAGAGTGAAAGACTGACTAAGAGGGTGTATGTAGGTGAGGTGGAGGGAGGGAGAGGGAGGGGTAGACCGAGGATGAGGTGGAGGGATGGAGTTGAGAGGTATATGAGGGAGGGGGGGGTGAGTTGGGGGGAGGGGAGTAAAATGGTGGGTGACAGAGTGACTTGGAGGCGTTTTGTCTGCGGCCACCCTTTGCGGGATTAGGGCGTCGGGCTATAGATAGATAGATAGATAGATAGAATACCGTGAACCGGGGTGACTTCGGACGATTTTGAAGGTTTTTTCATCCTGACACAATTTATTTTGGCCAAAATACTGATGTTAAGTATTACATACGTACGTGAGCCAATAACCTGTAAGTATCTAACAGCTAGATAATCTCAGTATCTCCATCTAGACGTAGTAAAATATTTTATAGGTGTCCGAGGTCACCCCGGACTGGGGAGACTTCGGACTGCCTTGGGGTGACCCCGGACACTCATTAGAAATGCACTGAAATGGGCCCCTAGTAGCTCAGCTGAATGTTTGGACAGTTCTGGGGGGTCTTCGGACACTGCGCGACTTTTAAAAAAATTGCTGAAAAAAATACAAAAAAATACAGAAAAATTACAAGTAAATAGTACAGTGATATATAGCAAAAATAGATGAAAAAATAAATTTTTCATTGACTTACAACCCCAGTTTAGTTGATCATACATATACATTATAGGGAGTACATTCCCACGTTATGCGCAAGTTTAAAGGCACTATTGTGACTGACTGACAGGACGGTTTAAAGCGTGCCGGCTATTTAAATGCCTAATTAAAGGGAACTTGGAATGGAGGAACAGAAGATAGGGAAGGAAAGAGCTAATGAGTGAAGGAACTTGGGAAGGAATGAGAGAAGGAGCTTGGGAAGGAGAAACAGGAGGAGTTAGGAATGGAAGGGGGGAGTAGATGAGGAACAAGAGGAGGGAGTGGAGACAAACTATAAGGATATCATACCGGTACCGTACCATATGGTAACTTAAATAATGTGTGTTCTCACATTGCACAAAACAAATTAAACTAAATAATATCTCTTCTCAGACTAGAAATGTGACAAATACGGTACATTCCCACGCTTTGCGCAGGTTTAAAGGCACGATTGTGACTGACTGACAGGACGGTTTAAAGCGTGCCGGCTATTTAAATGCCTAATTCAAGGGAACTTGGAATGGAGGAACAGAAGATAGGGAAGGAAAGAGCTAAAGAGTGAAGGAGCTTGGGAAGGAATGAGAGAAGGAGCTTGGGAAGGAGAAACAGGAGGAGTTAGGAATGGAAGGGGGGAGTAGATGAGGAACAAGAGGAGGGAGTGGAGACAAGCTATAAGGATATCATACCGGTACCATATGGTAACTTAAATAATATGTGTTCTCACATTGCACAAAACCAATTAAACTAAATAATATCTCTTCTCAGACTAGAAATGTGACATAAATACCCGGTACAGAACGAATGCCATTCTATGAGATCACAGTGACTTACTGTGGCCATGAATTAACATAAAGATTGAAAATCATATCTTCTCCTTTTTCAAGAACAGACTAGAAATATGACAAGAATAAGGCACAATAACTAGAAATATTACAACAAAGTGAACAACTGGATTTCTAAGAGATCACACAATGACTTACTGCGGCCATGAGGTAACATCTAGATCAAAAATCATACGTTCTCGTTTGTCCAGGATTGGCTCCTGTAAGTACATTACTATGTCTGACTCGTCTATGGCACACATTTCATCACCTGGAACATTAGAAGTTACAAACACATTCTTTGTACCTCTTACATGTTTTAAGAACCTAACTTTCAATGTTTGTACATCAATGACAATAGCAACAAAATACTTCCTCCTCTTTCCTGTCTCATCTGAAAGTTGTACAATCACCCAGTCATGTAGCTTAGGATTACGTGTTGGGCCTACATCTGTCTCTGCTGTCTCAGTTGTAGTTCTGGTACCAGTACCGGTACCAGTACTTGTTACTGTTGCTTGCGTCATAGCTGTCCCATCAGTGATGGTACTTGCCTCTAATTCTTGTGTCTCAAGTGTCCCATCATTACTTGCCTCTGCTGCTTCAGGAGAATCTTCTTCTGCTTGATTCACTGGCTGTATTTGCAGGTCCTCACCATCCATATCTATGATAGGGAGCTCTACTTCACTAAGTATTGCAGCAGTACCGGTACCAGTATTGGATGACTCAGAATCTGTGCTTACAGTTCCCTCTTCTCTCATTTTCCTTAGTCGCTTAGCTGTTACACTCTTGCCTGCAGGCACTTTTAGTTTCCTCTTCCTCTGGCATGATTGCTTCTTTCCATATCGCATTTCCGATAGAACACTGACCAATGACTCATCAAATTGTGATGCAAAATCACTACCGGTGGTAATACTGGCACTTGAATTTCTTGCAGGTACATGTGGGGTTGTTGCATAACCCGAGGTAGATGCTTGAGATGAGGCATTGGTACTGGTACCGGTATCAGTGTTAATCTCTGAAGTAACAGTGGTACCGGTATCAGTACCGGAATCAGTGTGTTGTGGTAGACGAGCTAGTACCTCCTGTCGGTTAAGTGGCGTTATCCCACACTTGCGAAAGCCATTCATGATATTCTTCATAATATTATCACTTATTCTATTGAGCAGTTGTCCTAGAAGCTTTGGGAACTCTGATTTTGGAAGGGACACACTTCTTCTTCCAATACTTGATGTTTTGAATTCACTTAGAATTTTACGCCAATGAGTTTTCACTGCACGGAAGACAGCAACATCTAAGGGTTGGGTGAGATGTGTAGAATTGGGGGGCAATAAAACAAAATCAATGTTGTGCTCCTCACAAGCTTCCACAACAGACAGAGAAAGGTGGCTAGCTAAATTATCCCCTATGAACACTACTTTGCCGTCCTGACGTTTTGCATGAGGTAATCCAACTTTAAAGAATCAGTCCTCAAACGTATTACTGTTGAACCACCCGCTCTCTGTCCTGTTGTATCGCACATTTGAAGGGTCACCTTCTGTCCAAGTGTCGTACAAGTTTACTGCCTTGTACACCACATATGGTGGAAGCATCTTTCCAGATCTGGAACAAGAGAACATGATGGAAATGTTGGATTTTGTGTGGTTCATTACCCTCTCTGGATATCTGGTACCTCGGCAAACTAAGATTTTCTTGTTTCCTGGGTCATCAGAGAGATTGGTTTCATCATAGTTAATGATGTTACTAGGAGGCACATCTTTCAGTGTTTTTTCAAGATTATCAAAATATTGATTGATTTCAATTGGACCGACTTTAGCACGTGCAACTTTAATATTCTGAGATACCCTCTGAGCCAGTTGGTTTTTGTGGCGCAACAGAAAATACGAACTCCAATCAGTTCCAGGAAGATTGTTCTTGAAGCGTTTCACAGTAATCCCACGTTCGTCTAAGTAGCACTTTATTAACATTCGCAGTTCAAAAGTGTCAATAGGCAGACCCCATTCTCCCAGTGTAATGACTCGGTTCACAATATGTAGTTCTTCTTCTGGAGTAAAGACAGTTTGTCCACCTGGTTTTTTTACATGTTTCTTTGTCATATAGTCATGTAAAGTACTTTTAGAAACATCATATTTCTTAGCAGCCTGTCTGACACTTAACTTTCCATCACGTACGTCTGCACTAGCACACTCTAAAAGGCTGCCACGGCGTTCCACCGTATAGTGTCTTCTACCATCACTGGTAGATACACTCACTCTCTTGTAATTTCGAGGCATTGTGGCTTAGTTCATCTCACACTTCATCTGTTATATAAATGCAAAAACAAAGATAAGCATGCAGACTATGTACATTGTACAAAATATGTTTTATTACATATAAAAAAAGCAAATTAGATATGCTGTCTGACCTCAACCCTTTAAATATCCATTGTCCGAAGTCACCCCTTTAAATCCCAAAAATGCGTACATATTCACTCATGTCATGTTTACATACATTTAAAATGCAGGTTTTAACCCTTTCTCTGTTCCAATCTTCAAGTTAGACGTTAAAGTAAACCTCTAGATGTGTATAAGCGTGCGGTTTGTTATGATTCGTTCACACCAGACCAAGTTTTCCCGTATTCATTTTTTCACCAAAAAATAGCATTGTCTTTATTACAATATATTCACCAGTGGAACATAATATTTTAAAAAGATAATTATACATAACATTTTACAAAACCTATGCAACATTATCCCGTTTAAAGATATACGATATCTTTCTTCGTTTAGCAGCTGCGTAGCATTTAATCTTTTTATGCAAATTTCGTCCGAAGCCACCCCGTGTCCGAATTCACCCCGGTTCACGGTAATAAGAATAATAATCTATCTATCTATCTATTGCCAGACGCCATAATTCCATAAGGGGTGGCCATTTGACTTTGAGTCATTTGTTTTACAGGAAGGGGCACTAACCCTCCACCAACCCACTTGTCGACACGTGGGGAGCACGTATGGTTTGGTTATATGGTTATAACCCAGCGTTGTAAATGGTTTCTTGGCTTACAGGAAACCATTTGGCTTGTCACTCAATGTAAAGCCACCTGTAAAGGAAAGAAAAGCTAATAATAAAAAAAAAAAAAAAAATAGGATACAGAGATTTTCCATAGGAGGTTCCTAAAAACTGAGTGGGGAAAAAAAAAAAAAAAATGGTTCCACAATTTTCAAAGAAAAATGTGTAGATTTGAGGTACACTAAGGTATACCTTCTCATGTGCAATTTAAAAATTCAAATGTTCTGGCATCTGGTCCCCTTACAATAGCAGGGGAAAAAAAGAAAAAAGGACTATGTGCATATCATGTTAACAATGTGCCAATGATATTTGATCCCTCACACAGTAGCTATACTTTAAGGCAAAGCACAAAATATGAGAGATATGAATTTTTCTACATTAATTCAACCCTTTATTTTAGCTTTAACTTCTGGCTTCTCAGATTTTCAGGTGCTTTGAGAATTTTTTCACATTAATTCAACCTGTTATTTCAAATTTAACATCTGGCTTTTCTGATGGTTTTTCCTGTTATTTGAATGTTTCTGATGGTCATTTTTATTGCAAATGTCAATTTGCTTTTTTTTTTTCTTCCCCAACAGCTCCTCCCTACCTTCTTCCCACAACAAAAACAGGCAGTCAACAAAAATAACCATCAAAAATTGATCTAAACACATAAAAGATAAAAATGGTAGATGGATGGTGAAAAGGGAGAAAAAGTGAGGAGACAGAAAGAACACTTTAAGGAACTGTAAAACATAAAGAATGAAAGTAATGTGAGTACAAGTGGCTAAGGAATGGCTGGGAGAAGGAGGGAGGTGAGAAGGGAGGAAAAGATCAGTAGGATGGATGTAGAGGAAGCAATGAAGAAGTACTGCAGTCCACATACAGTATACACTGGCTACAGTTTAAATATTAAAGGGACAAAAAAATTTCACCATATGCTGAATTACTCTGCCTTTCAATACAAAGAATTAAAGAAATCAGACTATATCACACTCCAGGGGTTGTTGTTGCTGTTCCCTGGTCTCTCTAGATGAGCAGACCCATCAACTGCAGGGAAGCAACTGCCCCTGTAGGATTTTCCCATGCACTGAGTGTGTATTCCCTTGTGGCTGACTGTGGGGAATAATGTGAAGGTTTAGTTCCTGGATGAATGTCTCATCTGCATCTCTCCACCCAGTTAACAGGGACACCATAGTTGGTTCCATTTCACCCCGAAAAATGGTTACCACCCAGAGGTGTAAATGTGTTCCTGGGCTGCACGAAGCCATTAGGCTTGTCACTCAGTACAGAGTCACCTGAAGTGTAATCAAGTGTACATTCAAGTCCCGTCCTTCCTCTCAATTCTTCCAATGTAAACCTGGCCCTCTCAGGCCTTGAATTCGAGGGTGCACTAAACATCCATCTAATCACTGTCATTTCTGTACGCTTGAGCCTATGAATATCCTCTTCCTTTACTACTCATGTCTCATTACCATACAGCATTACACTCCTAACACATGCCCAAGATGAATAATATTTCCTGATGGCAGCACATATAAAACATATCACATTACAAAGTCCAATACTTGTCTTAGCCTAATTTACTTGGCCTAAGGTGCCTTCATGTTGTAGCACTGATGTGAGTGAGTGGAGGAGCTGTCCAGTCATTTAAACATCCCTAAACACATTCCCTAACCCCCTGCAAGGTGGGTGATGAAAAAAAAAAAGTTCATCCTTGGTTTGTATAAATCCACCAATTCGTTCGTTTCTGAAGACTCCAAAATGCTTGCACGCGTCAGTCTTGGTCACCTAATGGGGGACCCAATGCTGCTTGATCTCTGGCAGCTTCCCTATTCAGTCCCTTATTCCTGAGGTCAAATTCAACGACCTCATTCGAGGTCTTTTTCAGTCTACCTCTCGCAACCCTACCCTTCACATTAACATTTCTCACTTTTTGCAGCCGATTATCTCCCATCCTTTACACATGCCCAAACCATCTCAATCTACCTCTCCTCATCACAACACCAATACACTCCAGTCCCATCTTCCTCTACTTTTTCACTGCAAACCTAGCCGCCACAAGCCTCACATTCAAAGACACAGTGCACATCCACCTAAGTACTGTCATTTCTGTACATCTGAGCCTGCAGATATCTTACTCTTTTACTACCCAGGTCTCACTACCATACAGCATTTCACTCCTAAGACACACACACACACACACACACACACACACACACACACACACACACACACACACACACACAGTACTGTATCTGTAAGCTGAATGTATTAATTAGGAACTCCATGGAATGACTATCTGGCATGTGTAACTATGTTACATGTACTTAAAATGGATAATTACAGTTACTACAGGTGCAAATGGCTGTACTTGTAAATAAGGTCATAATTCCAAAAGTCTGAATGATATATGAATAATTATGTGGCCCATTGCACTAGGAATGCTGCCAATAGTTCTCATAATTTTGTGTCTTTTCTTTGTTTCTGGAGCCTACCCTACCTAATTTATTTTAAGGTGGCAGTGAGGGTGGGGCAATGATGACAGGTAGAAATGAAATAATAATAAACAGGTAGTCAGACAAAATAATAATAATAATAATAATAATAATAATAATATCTCTATCTATCTATTGCCAGACACTTTAATCCCGTATGGGGTGGCCATTTGACTCTGAATTATTTGTTTTACAGGGAGGGGCACTAACCCAACACCAACCCACTTGTTGACACGTAAGGAGCACGTATGGTTTGGTTATATGGTTACCATCCAGCATTGTAAATGGTTTCTTGGCTTACAGGAAACCATCTGGCTTGTCACTCAATGTAAAGCCACCAGTAAAGGAAAGAAAAGCAATAAGAAGTGACAGGAAAGATGGGAGAAATAGGAAGAGAGGAGGGCAGGCACAGAAAAAGAATCATATAGGCTAAGGAAGAAGTAGGCAGCACTACATCAAGTGAGTGGATGATGGTTGCCACCACCTACCACTAAACAATAATAACTCGTACTGTAATTGTGCTGTTAAGTGAAGACGATGGGGAGCTGCAAGGCCTGGTGGATGAGTTTGGGAGAGTGTAACAAATGGAATCTAAAGGTGAATGTAGGGAAAAGTAAAGTTATGGTCTTTGAGAGAAATGAAGTCAGCGAATGTACAGTGAGATTGGGTGAGGAGGAAATGGAAAAATGTGAGTGTGTTTAAGTACTTGGGTAGTGTGATGAGTAAGGATGGAAGTCTAGAGGGTGAAGTGCTTGAGAGGGTATAACAAGGGAGAAAGGCTGCTGGTTCTTTGAAAGCAGTGATAAGAAACAGGGAAGTGAGCATGAAAGTGAAAAAGTTACTGCATGACAGTATTGTGATACCAACTCTACCGTATGGAGGTGAAGCTTGGACCTTGTTGGAGGGACACAAGTCAAGAGTGAGAAGAGTGGAAATGAGTTATTTGAGAGGAGCATGTGGAGTCACATGGAGAGACAGACTGACAAATGAGGAAGTGAAGGAGTGTTGTGGTGTGGATGTGGGTGTGACAGAGAGCATTAGGTGAAACACAATGAGGTGGTTTGGCCATGTGGAGAGGATGGAGAGTGAGAGACTGATGAGAAGAGTGTATGTGAGTGAGGTGGAAGGGGGGAGAGGGAGAGGGTGGCCAAGGATGAGATGAGGGGATGGAGTGGAGAGGTATAGGAGAGAGGGGGGTTTGAGCTGGAAGCAGGGCAGTGAAATGGCAGGTGATAGGGCGACATGGAGGCAACTTGTTTGTGGCCTCCCCTTACGGGATTAAGGCGTCTGGCAATATATAGATAGACAGAATAATAATAATAATAATAATAATAATAATAATAATAATAATAATAATGTCATGGTCAACTTTGTTTCTCAGAAAGTACCTGGTCTTATCAAGAAATCAACTGCAGTCAACATCTAAAAAAAATAACACCATGACTATGGTATCAATTCACTGGTAGTACAGTATCGCAGCAAGACAGTGGCACCTACTAAACAAAGTAATCCTCCATCGTAGTACCATCCACAAAATCATAAATTTAAAGAGAGAAGCTCTGAGTTTTTCCTTAAATGATTCCACAATGTTAATTTGCTTTGTAGATATGGGCAACAATATATAATCCTGGTGCTGTATGAGAGGGATGGTAAAGGGATAAAGCAGCAACCCTGTGTGTATTGCCAGTGATGGTGATGCACAGGCCACAGTTTGTACAGCAGATAATTGAGCACCTGCCTTTTTGTTGTATTATCCAGTCAGAGGTAGACTGGTACTTACTTTTGTTCTCATCTGACAGAACTATGCCGTTCTCACAACTCCATCCATCCATCCATTGCCAGACGCCATGTATCCCAAATGGGGTGGCCAATGGCTCAGAGTTAATTGTTTTACAGGGAGGGCACAAAATTAAGATTGCATGGAATTCGATTGGATTTAGTAGTACAGTAGGAGAGAATCTACATGATTAACCCGTTAACTGCTCTATACAGCCTGGGCTGTTCCAAGTGCGACTGCTCAATACAGCCCTGGCTGCAGTGAATTTTGAATATAGTGCCATGGTGACCAAGGCTGACCCATGCAAGCATGTTTGAGCCTTCAAAATCAAAACTGAAACTGAAACTGAAAACCATACATTCCAACAGGGAGAATCAGACACTTCGATGTTCATCCATGGCTTTACCAAGGTAAATACTGAGCTAATATTTCGTTACTATATACTTTAGCATGTGTTCTCTCAATTTCTAAGACAAAATTTGGCCTTTGGGAATTTCATTTTTACCCCTATGTCTGCACACCATGGACACCTCTAAAAAACTGCCATGCGCAGTTAATGGGTTAATCAAATTTACCCTTCAGTTTGCAGGGCCATCCTGACTACACTTGGCCATCATCCAAGCTGAAAATGGTTATTTCCATCATATGAAAACAAACAAAAACTAATATAAATAAGTAATGTAGTGTACTGCATATAAAAATCTATGACCGACTCATGGTTTTACCTGGGAGCTGGAAACAGATAAGTGCCTTTATTTGGTGGCACTGATATAAATAAGCACCTCCACTTTACTGTGCAAATGTCCCTTAACTACCTCCTTGTCCCCAACAGGATGGTGGACTGCAAGAGAAGGACAATTTCAGACAGCAGTTCACTGGATTCATAACCAGATGAACCTAAGGCCTCAACAATAAATACACATGTTAAGGTAAAATAACTGACACTTACTCAATGTAGAAGCAGCTGTTGCGGTTGAGTTAGCGTGTCTGTCTCTCTCTCTCATTCTTCAGGTTGAACATTTAGTAGACTACACAGCTGACTAGCACCTCAGCAACTGAAAAACATAAAACTTTCATGTTTTCAGTTACACATCTTTCCCTGAAACTGAACAAAACTGTCTGTCAGCACCAAGAATAAAATCAGTTTGGGAATCAAGAGAATTAAATACTTTGAGGGCACCAAACATATGGTTTCCTTGTTCTACAAGTCAAAAACTTCCCCAAAGGGAAAATAGTGGCCTGATAGAAAAAAAAAAAAAAAAAAAAATCCAGATCCCTTTTGTTTTTTAAGGATGGGATGAGGTAGGGTCCAGAGAACAGGAAAATCTGAGAATGCAAGAAGTAACCAAGTGTGCCTGATTCAATGGTTCACCCTCTCATACGCTCCATTCAAGCCACGAGAGAAAAAAAAAAAAAATACAGATGACAGAGACTTAAAAACATGTACAGTATTTAACACCTAATTCCATAATACTGTCATGAGATGCGGGATTACAGCTATGCTGCCATAGCCCAGAATATAGGTTAGGTAACTGGCCACATCACTGCAGCTGACAGATCTGTACATGATTACAAAAACCTACCTGCCACATCTTGTCCAATACAAACCAGAATATATAGATTCTGGTTACTTTGCAGCCTATCTCATGTAGCCTGGTGGCAGCAAAAGGCAATGCTATGGCTCTACATCCTTTCCATGCAACTTCTTCCTGGCAAGTACTATGTTCTTGCACTAATCTCTTGTTCAATTATGCATTCAAGATGAAGAGATGGCAATTTATGTCCAAGTGAAAACAGAACCGAGTTAGTCTCACCATAACTGGCAGCTCCAGACATTAAGAACACATGCCCACTAACAATCATCCTGGCTATTTTTTCTACCAAAGGATTGGGGGAGGTAGAGTGATGAATACTGAACAGAATAAGTAAGTGAGAGAACTGTCAACAGCATGCCCAGTGAATTGGCCATCATTTACACAAAATTCAAGTCCTTGAATCCTATGTTTATTACTTTTGTTTTTACTTTTTATTTTTAAATGGATAGATTTCACATTCATCTGCCAGATACAGCAGGTTTGTTTTTGTCTGACAAAGATCCCTAACCCATTTCAGCTAAATGCCCCTCAACTCTTTCCCTATCCCCCAAGGAATGGTAGAATCCAGGTCAACTTCAGCTTGCAGTTCATTGGGTTTACATTTAAATGATCCTGGGGCAATATTAACAAGAAAGAGCCCCATACAAGATGCCTGTGACACTACAGTTACAAGAAAAAAAAATGTCTATGTACAGAACAGGTTACATGGGTCCAAAGGCTTTAGGGAAAATGGAATATTTTGAAATGCAGAATCATGATGATAACTGAGGAAACACATAAAAAATAGCCAACAGTATCATAAACAGTAAATACATATATACACTGCAGTATCCTTTATTACCTTTATTTAATATGTACCGGTAGCTCCATTCATCCATATACAAACAGTCTTCAAATTTGCACTGATTGTGTGAGGACAGATATCAACAACCCTGTATGGCATTTTTAAAAATTTGGAAAATGGAGGTTCCTGGAAATTAGATGTTTGGATATGGAAAACTTTACTGTACTACTTACAGTCTACTTTGTCCTTATATGCTTCTCTGGCCGGTATTCTTGTCGGTTAAGGAAGCACCCTAACACTTTTTCAATGTGATTTATTTTGTTCAATACATCTTATTCTCCTCTTTTGTGTAACATAAATCCTTCCACTACTGTATTACCATACTATGCATAAATAACATACAAAATAATTTTAACCAGATGTATCCAAAAATGAACCACTAAAGAAGAGGTGTTCGGGAGATTCCTTCACTGACAAGAATCTGGGCCTCTGTCACACCATCTTTTTCTTGTCCTCTCACCATGTTTGGTCATCAGTAAATCCATCATCACGAATTATGATCTATCCCTGGCCAGCTGGTTTAATACCACAATTAGTCATGGTAAACATATCACCTCCTTGCCACAGTGACATCAGGCTGCCCTGTCTTATGCAAATACATTTCCATCCCATCCCTCCATCTCACCACCAGTCTTCCCTACCCCCTCTCTTTCCCCACCTTACTCACACAATTCTAGCCAATCTCTCATTGTATATTCTCTTTACAGGGCCAAACCATTTCAGAGTACTCTTAACACTATCCAGTATATTTACATCAACATCACAACATTCAACTTCCTCATTACCATGATACCCCCCACACCCAAAAAAAAAAAGACAGGATGAGGAAGGACCCAGAAATAATGATATATAAAAGACAACCACAACCAATAATGTTGTCAAACCTACAAGGGGGGCCCACCACATCCTGGTTACTGGCTGTGGGGATCAGTGCTCAAGTGGTGACACGTGAGGGTGTACTAGGCATTTCTATTAAGGATAACTGACCTCCCTTGGGGGACAGTGGGATTTTAATACAGTATTCTTAATGTTCAGCTCCCTAATCTATCTATCTATCTACAGCCTGACGCCCTAATCCCGCAAAGGGTGGCCGCAGAAAAAATGCCTCCAAATCGCTTTGTCACCCACCATTTGACCATCCTTCCCCCAACTCACTCCCCCCTCCTTCATATACCTCTCAACTCCATCCCTCCACCTCATCCTCAGTCTTCCCCTCCCTCTCCCTCCCTCCACCTCACCTACATACAACCTCTTAGCTCCCTAATGCGAAAGATAATCAATATTTTCAGTCCTTTATGTATGCAACAGGTCAACTCTGGAAGTGTCTTCCTGTCTGTATTTTCCACTGTCTATGACATCCAGTCTTCAAAATGCAATGTGTCTGGGCATATCAGTGGATGGAGCTTGAATTTAGCCCCCTTGTGTTTTTTTCCTGAAAAGAATAACCTGCTGGCTTCCAGTTTTTGTTCTTTCTTCTTTACATTAGAAACAAAAAATCTAGCCCAAGGATGCCGGACCGTGTACATATCTGTACTTGATGGCAGCTGGTAATGTGTCACAATCCTGAGTCATTTCCCAGCATTTCCTATAGCCTAGGGGTTACCTTAAAGGACCTCACCCCATGTCGTCCTCAGTCTGCTTCTGGGTATCCTTCCCTCCACAGTCATATCTGTGACTCTCCTTAGCTACTCAACCTACCCCTCCTCTCAACATGTCAAAACCATCTTAGCCTACCAGTTTACATCACTTTTCTCAAATCTCTTATGCTAAATCTCTCATAACACTGTACATTATTCTCAGTTCTGTCACTCACTGACAACCTACCTTACCTCATTTTCATATTTTTGTGCATTAAAAGCTTAGCTTTTGTTACTGTAACTGACAGGTGACTGTTTAGTATGGTCCTGAGGGGTACCTTACTGTCATGGGTGCCAGAAGTGGTATGGTAGCTGGCCTCATCCAACACTACCAGGTGGGAAACTCAACTACAATTACCAAAGTCTGGCCTAATCATCACCATCATCATCCAGACCTCCTCTCACATCCCAAGGAAGGGTGAGGCAGAGTCTAGGGAGCCAGAAACAAACCTGACAGAAATAACTACAGGTACATATACACATTTACCCACATACAGCTCTTCTCAACAGGGTGGAGTCAAAGGCTTTTCGTCTCATTAACTCTACTCCTCTTACTGACTCCCTTCAACCTCTGTCTCTTCACTGCACTGTTGCATCTTTATCTCTTTTCTATCGCTACTTCAATGGTCACTGTTCCTCTGAACTGTCTGCATGCATTCCTCCACCTCTACGACGGGCGCATAGCACCCATCTAGCAGCAAACTCTCACCCCTTTTCTGTCCAACTTTCTAATCCAAGAGTTAACTGTTACTCCCAGTCCATTTATGCAACAGGTCAACTCTGGAACTGTCTCCCTCTGTCTGTATTTCCTGCTTCCTATGATCTCCAATCTATCAAACGCAGCATGTCCAGGCATCTTGAAATGAATGGATCTTGAATTTGGCTCTCTCTTGTATTTTTTCTCTTGGGAGGAACAGTTTTAAGGGCTCGTTGCCTTTGATTCCTTCTTTCTCACATAAAAAAAAAAAAAAATTGGCAGGTGACTGTTTAGTATGGTACTGACAGGTACTATCATGAAAGTGGTGTGGGGCCAGAAGTGGTATGATAGTTGGCCTCATGCAACACTCCCAGGTGGGGAACTCAACCACATTCACCAAAGTCTGGCTTAATCACATCATCCAGACCTCCTCTCACACCCTGAGGAAGGGTGAGGTGGAGTCCAGGGAGCCAGAAACAAACCTGATAGGAGTAATAAACTACATATACACATCTTGCAGACACAACTAGAAACAGTTCCCTAGGGTGGGTTGGACTTGTCAGGCTTGGGAAACACCTGGCTTAGAGGGAAAACTCTGAATTCAAACCAGAGACCTTAAGTACTGTATGGTTGACAACAGTATGGGCATAGCCTTCTGCCACTGATAAGACATGCCCCAACTATACTGTTCTCCTTAACTAGGCAAAAAAGTAACACCTCTCCAACTTGAATGGTGAGTTATAACAAGAGATTAACATTAAAGTATGGCACAAATCATGAAATGTTATGAAAAGGATGCAGAGCCAGAGTAGTGTCTTGTTGTCACTGATCTGTGGGAAATAAGCTACAAAAAGGATTAAACTCTCTGCCATGCTGAGTGAACTAATGTTACTGGTGGCACATCAGTGGCACTGGAGCTGCATGGAATCAAGTACAGTATTCTATCTATCTATAGCCAAACGCCACAATCCCGTACAGGGTGGCCATTTGACTTTGAGATATTTGTTTTACAGGGAGGAGAACTAACCCAACACCAGCCCACTTGTTGGGGTAGGTGGTGGCTCAGTCGGTACAGAGGTAGTCTGCAGTCCTACTGGACCCAGGTTCAAATCCCTGCTGGGGCAGGGAACAGTTTAAGGATTTGAATTTCATAAAATCAGACTTTACTGATCTACCAGAAGACCTGCCGACATGTCATAAAAATAACCCTGCTAATACCAATACAGCAGTCCTGTATGAGACAGTCCTAGCATGTATTCAATATAGACGGTGGGTGTTAGCGCTGAAGTGATGACATGTAGAGGTGTATGGTATGTAGGAGGACTACTGGGTCTTGGGAGCAGGCTGTGAAGCCTATGCCCAAAGTCGGGGGGGAAAAAAAAAAAAAAAAAAAAAACAAGCACATATGGTTTGGTTATATTGTTACCACCCAGCATTGTAAATGGTTTCTTGGCTTACAAGAAACCATTCGACTTGTCACTCAATGTAAAGCCACCTGTAAAGGAAAAAAAGCATTAAGAGGTGACAGGAAAGATGGGAGAACTAGGAAGAGAAGAGGGCAGGCACAGAAAAAGAATGATAAAGGCTAAGAAAGGTGTAGGCAGCACCATATCACGGGAGTGGATGATAGTTGCCACCACCTACCACTTTTAATGGGAAAAAAAAAAAAAAACGTAACACAAATGCATCTCCTGATGATTTTACTCAGGTCTGGAGACTTCTGAAACTGGATGGGTTTGATTCAGCCTTAATAAACTCCTCTGCCTACATAAGTACATTCAAACCTTGATTTAACCACTTAACCGCGGGGCGTCACTTTCGTGACGCTTGGGAGCAAGGGATCATACCGTGGGGCGTCACTTTTGTGATTCTGTGTTATTTTGAATTCACCCAGGCTTCCAAGTGGTGGCTTGTATCATCTATCAGTACTGCCAATGTCCAACACTAGTGAGCACTCCTAATCTCATCTGTACTCCCATCCATTGTTGACAATTTAGCCATTTCTCCCCGTTCTTGACTCCCCTCCCTACCCCCATCCATTACCCTATCCTCTCGCCTGCCCGGCAGTGCTACGCTAAGTAAATCTTCCCTGGAATTTTTCACTGATTTCATCCATTGAAATAAGCCCTATGCCGCCCTATTCTTATACCAAATTATACATACAAGAAAGAAATAAGGTAAGTGAAAGTGCCATACACCTGGAATTGGCTAATTATCACCTGACAACACCTCACGTGCACTCGTTTGCTAAATTTTCGCTGTTTATTTCCCCTTGAAATATGCCGTATAATCTACTTTCGTAATAAATATACATATAAGGAGGGAAGGGAGAAGCCTAAGTGATATTTACATTCACCTGGAACTACCTAATTTATAATGTATTGTCTAGATTTCCTGCCAATCATTTCACTGCTATATATTAGCTGCTGTCAAGAGGCTAACATTGGCAGTAATGCATTTCCCTAGGTAGGCCACCACCCCGGCCCACCCTTATCAGTTCACTCTCATCTTCCAATGTGGAGGTACGTCTGTTTGCTCTTGCTGACTTCAGGGACTTTTCACCACCATGCAAAGGGCCCTGTGACCTTTACCCCCAACTAAACCTCGTGTGGAAAGAGGTAAAGGGCTGACAATTGATAAAAGAGTGACTACGATCTTTCTACTGAGTAAAACAGTGCAAGTGGAATTGTAAATAATGTGTAAACAGCAAGTGAAAGTAATGAATGTAAAGATACGTGAACAGTGGGAAATAGTTTTATAAGTTACTTCAAGTGACAGTGCATAACACACTGTAAATAAAACAGAAATGTAAATAACGTAAATAAAATAGAGAACGTAAATAGAAATGTAAATGAGTAGTATTATAAGAATACGAGTATATACCCTAGAAGTAATGACAGTGAAAGTTTCACTCTAGCATGTCTGAATACTATGAGTTATGAGAGTGAAGGTGAAAGCGACATTCACTCTCAATGCTAGTATACAGGACGAGAAAGTGAATGCTACGTATTTTACTGAAAGAAATTGAATCCCTATAGTGACAGTAAACTAATACTACTGAAGGAAACTTATGGATAAAGACTGTAGAGATATAAAAGTGTTATATAGTAAAAGAAATATAAACTGTGAGGGGTTTTATGAATAATAAATGACAGAATACCAACAGCGAACTAGCGCAAGTGGGAAGGTCATACGCGCTCGTAATTTTCATTGCTTTCACAGTGGTTTTTATTTGGAGTATGGATCCCAAACTACTTGATAATCATAGAGTAGTGTTTATAGTGTTAATATCTGGCTGTGGTAATCATATTACGGGTTGTCGGGAAGTGTAAAGTGGAGACTTTGTTACCCAACTTCAGAGGTCTCCACAAGTCCTACGGTAATCGACGAAGGCTGAACAAACATCCCAGGAGAAAGCTGAAGGTATGTGCCATATGCATATGTAATTTTAATATTCTAGGATTAATAACTGATTTTTGGCAAATATTTTTTGAGAGTCTGTCGGAGCCCGAATAACCTCGCTGGAGACGCAAAACATTGGAAATCATGCCCGCGGTGTAAGGGTTAAGGGACCTGCATTTAAGGAATTTCGGATTTAAGGGACTCCATATTCTACCTGACAAACGAACAAGACCATTAAAAAATGATACATAATATCTAGATTATACACATTTATGTTTCTTTATACAGTACCCGTAAAATAATATTCATAATCATATAAATAATATGATTTATATGTGGTAAAACAATGGACATTTTCAAACAAGGGACATGTAGATTCCTCATTCAGTCCCTTAAAATGAGGTTTGAGTGTACTCTGCTTTAGCTGAATAACAATTTGGTAAAGGTAGCAGCAAGGTTAGCACAAACACTCTTAAATTCCATCCCTGTCTCCCAAATGGAGGATGGTGGACTACAGAAAGGTAAATTAAGCCTGTAGTCCACTAGGTTCACATTTACAAAACTCTCAGATCATAAAAACAACAGTGACAGGTATTGTGTAATACTGACCAATCCACGTTAAGGGCAGGGTGTCCACGCAGCTCCATCACACTAAGCTGACATTCTCTGCTGCTAACCCATCTACAGTCATGGGCCTTAATCACAGAAATCCCCCCCTCATCCTGTCCTCCTTGGCTGATTGTTAACACTGGGCTAAGGGCTCAAACTGATGAAGAACCCATACAAGTCCTTTCCAGTGGCGAGGTCGTTGTTGCTAGTGGTGGAGATGTCTGAGATGGATCTTTTCTTAGATACCCGTTATATAGCTAGGTGGGGCAGGCTGTGTTGATGGAGACCAGCTCTGCCCAACTCCACCTACGAGGATTGGGAGGGAAAAAATTGTGATTCCTAGGGCTGCCAGACAGTTCCACATGATGGTGTGGATGAAGCAGAATCTATGCCATTGCAGAATTAACACCCCCTTCCTCATTTAGTACAGTACTAAAAAGAATTTGCAATGGATATGTAGAGAAATTGCCCAGAACTGCATAAACTAAATGATAAACATATTACCGGTAATTTTAATATCCGTTAGTTGGGGGGTAATTCCATTATACGGTAATACACTAGTTTCTAGATTAGGGTCGGCTGATCACCAAATTATTGGTTTATGATAATTTCATGGTCAATTTCTTTAATACACATAAAAGAACTAAAGGTATTTGGGTAGGTTCACGCCTAAAATGGTTTGAAATCAATTCGTTTACTTTCACCATTAAGGAAAAAAAAACTAGGTTGGAGTTAAAGTTTCCACAGCCTTAACATTACATTAAAGACTCAACAATATCTCACTTACTGACTCGTCAAAGAATAAAGTTGACTGTGAACTGTGCAACAAGTCGATTCATCCAATTATTTCTAAGGAATCCAGTGACATGGTTTTGTAAACATTTACCACCTTTGGAGTTTATTCCCCACACCTAAATGGAACATTAAGACAACTACGGCTACAGCCTACTGTTTTTCCATAGCACTTCTTCGCGATTAGTACAATATTCTAATGTATTGCTTCGGCTCTGCATTCAAGGTCGTGCAGTGCCAATATTTTGTCTAACCAAAGTGAAGTACAGTATTTCCCACCTCTACCGTAGCCTACGGGGCTACCAACCGCCTGAAACTACTTCATCTCCTAACATATTTCAAAATAATGTCTGGAAACCTTACCGGAGCATTGTAAGCTTCATATGTGACCTGGATGGACGTTGGCCTGTGCACTCATCAGCCATAGCTTATCGGTACAGCAACTCGCCTCAACCATTTTACTTATCGAATTTCTTCACCCTAAAGGCATGCTTCATATAGCTCTTAAGCATCACAATATATTTATTTAATTCCTGGCTTATCGATATCATAATAAAAAGCAATTAAAATAATGGCCGCTAAAATCCAATACTTACTACTTCCTCCCGCTTTCCATGTTCAATTCCAATGATGATCAAATAGATCGCAAAAGAATATACACGAATTTCTCATTTTCACATATCCATGCAATTGTTAAATAATACATGTAATTTATTATAAAATATAAAAAATGCTTTATAAGCATTAGGTATGTTCAATAAACGCTGAAATAACCCAGTGTTTGCATTTTATGTAGAATTTGCTGACCCCATTAAAGTTTGATGCCAAATAGTAAAGCAGTGCTTCTCTCATTGAGGGAAATTTCCCCAGAGCTGGTGCATTAATGTCATCAGTGGGTAAAATGAGGACTGATGTAGTCCGTTAAACCTAGAAAGTAATGAGAGTAATTATATATCATGATAATATAATAGAATTAAGTGATTATTGTTATAAGGGTCTATCTATCTATCTATCTATTGCAAGATGCCTTAATCCCTTATACGGGGTGGCCACAAACAAATCTCCCCCACGTCACCCTGTTCCCCGCCATTTCACTTCCCTGCTCCCAATTTATAGCCCCCTCTCTAATATACCTCTCCACTCTATCCCTCCATCTCATCCTTGGCCTTCCCCTCCCTCTCTCCCCCTCCACCTCACTCACATACACTCTTCTCGTCAGTCTTTCACTCTCCATCCTCTCCACATGGCCAAACCGCCTCATTGTGTTTCTCCTAACGCTTCCTATCACATCGGCATCCACACAACAACGCGCCTTCACGTCTTCGTATGTCAGTCTGTCTCTCCATGTGACTCCACATGCTCCTCTCAACTAACTCATTTCCACTGGTGTCACTCTTGACTTGTGTCCCTCCAGCAAGGTCCAAGCTTCACTTCCATACGTCAGAGTTGGTATCACAATACTGTCATGAAATAACTTTTTCACTTCCATGCTCACTTCCCTGTTTCTTATCACTGCCTTCAAGGAACCAGCAACCTTTCTTCGTTGTTGTACCCTTTCAAGCACTTCACCCTCCAAACTTCCATCCTTACTCATCACACTACCTAAGTATTTAAACGCACTCACATTTTCCATTTCCTCATCATCCAACCTCACTGTACATTCACTGACCACCTCTCCCGAAGACCATAGGCTAAGTTTACTCTTCCCTACATTCACCTTTAGATTCCGTTTCTTAAACACTCTTCCAAACTCATCCACCAAGCCTTGGAGCTCCCCGTCGTCTTCACTCAACAACACAGTATCATCTGCAAACAACAATACAGGGAGTTTCCAAACACTGTCCTCTCTCATTAGGGCCACTCCAACATCCACTGCCCTACCTTGTATCTGTTTTATAACCCCATCCATATTTTTTTTTTTTTTTTATGTGTCCGACTCTGGGCAAAGGCTTCAGGGCCTATATCTTGGGGGCAGTAGCCTATCCCAAGGCCCAGTAGTCCTCCTACACCTCCACATGTCACCATTTCGGCGCTAACACCCACCGTCCATATTGAATACATGCTAGGGCTGTCTCATAGAGGACTGGTGTATTGGTATTAGCGGGGGTATTTTTACAACATGTCGGCGGGTCATCTGGTAGATCAGGAAAGTCTGCTTTTAATGAAATTCAAATCCTTAAACTGTCCCCTGCCCCAGCCAGGATTCGAACCTGGGTCCATCAGGACTGCAAGCCGCCTCTCTACCGATTCAGCCACCGCCTCCCCCAATAAGGTAATGGTAACAATATTCTTACGAGTGATAATCTAACCTTAATTTTTGTAGCTAGATTGGGTGCATTTACTTTACGGGGTCCTTTTCGGCGGATTTCCTCCTTGTCAGCATTTTTTTTTTTTTTTTTTTAAATCCGGGGTGAGATATTTTAATGTTTCAGGTTATCGGAAACGTGCTTTAGATATTAAACTAACCTTATTTGTCCCTGCATAAGATGCACAAAGAAAGGGAGAAGATGGTTTTGGTGGGGAATGGGCACCATTTGTTGTTGCAGATGGTGATATATCTGAATACGCTGTTACAGAGCCGAAGTGTGACGTCAAGTTACCATGACAACTGCCATGCTGGTTCAACACAAACATCTGACATAAGGTTTTTACAATGTCGTTTCTTGTTTCTTTCTTCTGGGAGGAAGGCTATGAATGTGTGTGACAAACCCTTCCTTTTAATGTCTTGAGCAATCAAGCAATTGTAAGACAAAGGCCCGTATTCACACGGTGTTAGGAGTCTCTCAAGTGCTACACCCTCAGTAGTATATTTTGTATATTTCTCCTTAGTTATCTCGTTATATATATATTATGTTGAATAAATTAACATAAATGAAGGAAAGTTACAAGAGATTATTACTCGTGATTCTGTGACTTAGCTGAATATAATCATCTATCGTTAGATGTAACGGATTGACAGTTGTCTATAAACGGTATACAACGAGGGGACTATGGCTGACAGCACTAACACTGTCAAGCTCCTGTGACTCATCCGACTGTAGAAAGCCGTCTTGTGTTAGAAGAGAATTCTAAAGTTATCCAGACGATGACAGGGTTAATGATATCCATATTAATTAATGCAGAATGGGAGTGTTTTCCCGATCACGAGAGGGTTAACGTGTCATATATGGGAATAGAACTGATATGGAAGCTGGCCAGATGGAAGACCAAAAGCATCAGAGACGACTACATACTTCCCCGATTCAGTAAATAAGTAGTAGATAAGCAGCATATTAACTGGGTAATCACAGAATCCAATCATATTTTTCCAGTGTCTATAAAAGGTCATGGTTGTCCTTTCTTATCGTGCACTGTTCACTTTACCACGGCACGCCCATTGAGAATCTTACTATGTAGTTCTGAGGTCAATGGTTTCCTTACAGAGTCGCGAGGTTTGGATCCTCTGATATTATGTGTTGATAGGTTTGGATCCTTCAAGATGTAGTTGTGATGGGTTTGGATCCTCTAATATGTAGTTGTGATAGGTTTGGATCCTCTGATGGTACGTAGAGACCCACCAGATCTCTAATGGTATGAAGTGAAAGGTTTGGCTCTTTTTATATGTAGTTGTGGTAGGTCTGGATCCTCTGATATAGTGATAGGTTTGGATGATTCCTTCGATATGTAGTAGTGACTGGTTTGGATCCTGTGGGCATAGTGACGTCTGCTATAATTACTGTAATCACTGATACCATCAAACGATTTTACTCGGCTTGGTACTGACAACTAGTTGTGAAGGGGTTAACGAAGGGTGTACCAAAGCTCTGTTTATTCAAATTTGGCCACAACCATCTCTCCATCTTGAATGCTGTGATCTGATAGTAGAATAGCACTAGAATATGATGCTTGTCACGAGGAAGTGCTTTGAAAAGGATGAAGAGCCATAGCATTGTTTATTTCTACCCTTGACCTACGTTAAATAAGCTATAAGAGGACGAGAATCCAGACCAAATTAAAGTGAAAGAATTAAAACTCCTAAATGCGGCAAATCTTTCCTATATAAGCTCAAAACTGGTCTGAAGGTAGCAAGAATAAAGAGCAATACATCATATGACTGAAAGGGTTAAGTGTGCCTTCAATTTTTATCAGTCTGGTAAGACTGAGAGCGGCAAGAGAAGAGAAGACGGATATATTCAGAATCCTATTACTTGTCTTAAAAATGTGAGGCAAGATTTCTCGACTGAATTCACATGGGTTATCACTAAGAGAGAGAGAGAGAGAGAGAGAGAGAGAGAGAGAGAGAGAGAGAGAGAGAGAGAGACTGTGTGTGTATGCTCAGTATGTGTTTGTATGTGTATGTGTATGTACGAGTATATACATGTGTGTGTGTGTGTGTGTGTGTGTGTGTGTGTGTGTGTGCTGTCTCCTGCCCTTTCCCTGCATCGCGTGGAGGCTGAGATATATAAAATGGAACTGGCACTCCCTCTCCACTCCTGCCTCTCCACTCTCCGCTACACCATCGCCGAGTGCTACTGTTCACACCGAGGTCGAAGTGGACAGGTCGTATTCTAAGCGGCATAACACCTCTTCCTTGGCGATAAATTCTGAGCAATACACCTCAGTATCCTGTTGTGTGTCAGTGATGCAAATTAACCCATATTTAAACCGTATAAATAGCATGCAACAGACTGTTAGGGAGAGCAAAATAAATCGCTAGAAGAGGTACCACGAATCCTCCTATCCCACAGACTGTCCCATCCGGTACAGACTGTCCCATCCGGTAGGTTGGAATAAAAACTGGACAAAGAGTGATCCGTTTTATTGGCTTATAATTTTGTCATTCTGTTTTTCGATATTCCCTGCATCTGTCGAGGAACGGCTTACCAAGAACGTGCCCTGTCGAAAAAGAACGCTGTCCTCATTTTTTCCTCAACCAACACAATCGGACAACTGGTATCAGAATATGTCCTTTTCTGCCCTCATTGTCACGAGGCTCTTCGGGTGCAATCATACCAAGGAAGAAATCGGCTTATTCTGACGCAAATTTTCCTACTGCGTACGTAGGGAAAAAGCTAAACAAAAGAATCCCGTTTTCACTGGTTTAGAGTTTGTAGGCATTGAATTCTCACTGTCGCCTGTATTGTCTCCCACAGTAAGAAACCGACTTTTCCAGAATTTGGCCTACATAATCGGAATACTTGCAGAATATTATGTCTGATTCCGTCCTTGGCTCAAATGAATCTTTAGATCCTGTTTCGGCAACCTCTTTGACATCCATTTAATAAATCTGGGCAATATCTTTGATATTCAGGCTCATATATATATATATATATATATATATATATATATGTAAATGTTTTTTACAATAATTCGGGGAACCTTGTTGACACCATGCTTCTTACAGGCAACATTTTTGACATCCTTTTGATCCATTTGGATGTGGATGTGGTTGAAAAGATTAGGAGAAATACACTGAGGTGGTTTGGACATGTGGAGAGAATGGAGAATGAAAGACTGACTAAGAGGGTGTATGTAGGTGAGGTGGAGGGAGGGAGGGAGGGGTAGACCGAGGATGAGGTGGAGGGATGGAGTTGAGAGGTATATGAGGGAGGGGGGGTGAGTTGGGGGGAGGGGAGTCAAATGGTGGGTGACAGAGTGACTTGGAGGCGTTTTGTCTGCGGCCACCCTTTGCGGGATTAGGGCGTCGGGCTATAGACAGATAGATAGATAGGATATCTTTGACATCCATGCTTCTTCTTACGGGCAATCGCTTGACATTCATTTCAGCAACTTTTACTGCATCCATACTTCTTATAAGCAATCTTTTTCATAACTATTATTCCTTTTAACAGCGAAAACTTTTACATGTGTGCGGTGGGTGTCCAGGAGGCATCATGAAGTCACTCCGGCTCCTTATAATGGCGTCAGAGTGTAAGTACATTATTCTTTTTTCTCTTTGCTAGGGGATGTATTCTTAATGCAGCGCCTGGTGGTCTAGTAGTTAGTGTATTTGCAGGTGACGAAATTTCTTAGTTCACAATCAGCCATGACAGAGCTACAGTTGTCTGATGGTCTTTTGGGCGATAATAGTCTCCCTCATTATTCACACAGATCATGATTTATTGTACCTCCCTTACAGCTGAGAATTGGACCCAGTTTTATGTAGCACTTTTTTTTTCTTCAATCATGCAGTTAGACAGAGAATGTACTCATGAAATTTCTCATGTCTCGTGGGACATCATGTATGTGTGACCCTTTGAGGTGCCGAGTGTGTACTGTATGGTGCAGTGTGGGTGATGGGAGGCTGTATATACTTGCCTGTATGACATTTTGAATCGATAGGTGTGTAGTGTTAGCAGTAATGAGGCTGATGGGAGGGTGTGTACATGTATGACCTTTCGAGTTGCTAAGTATACTGTACGGTGCACTGTGGGTGAGGGAAGGGTATATACGTGTGTGACCTGACCTCTTGTATTGCTGAGTGTGTATTGTATGGTGCAGTGTGGATGATGAAATGGTGTGACGGGGTGCGACTACGCGGCCCTGAGCCACATCCCTGCGACAGCCACACACCCCGATACCACCTTGCCGCTGCCACAGCTCACTTCCTCAACACCGTACCCTCCACCCGCCTCCACCTCACCTTCCACGACGCACCAGGTCAGTCATCCCTCAAAGACTGTGTTACAAGTGGCTTCGGACATTCCGTAACTCTTCTTTCCTGACGATTTAGCATATTACGCGTTAACAATTCCTTGCATGTTATTTATATCGTACCAATAGGAACATATTTTACAATAAGTCTGCAAGAGGATACTGAGGGGAAATGTGCAGCATAAAATAATCACTAACGAGGAAATGTTACGAAATCACCCAAACCAGTCCAGTGACACCGGGGAGGGAGACACATGCATGGTGAAAAATTAATCGTTTGTGAAACAGGAATAAGCAGACTCCTTTCCAGTACACAGATGCACTCCTAAAAACATACAGATGAGTAAAAAAGAAGTGTCATTTCCACACACAAAGCACACAAAGCACCCCTTACCCCACACAGACGAGTGCCTAGTGGAAGCGGTGTGGACTGCTGGACTTGCGGCCGGGGTATCGACTAAGGGGCAGCTTCGGAACACTCTGCGCCTGGGCTCCTACTCCAGCCCAGCACAGCACGCCTTGATCGGCCCCCTCACCTGGCTTACCTCCGTCATGCAAGAGGTGTGGCACGAGACTGTACCTTCTTGGGCTTTATGAAACCTGCCTTTTATTTAATGTTACACTGTACTTCTACTCGTGACTATATTGTAGTTCTTTCACCTTAATTTTGTCCATATTTTCGTCTTGTAGCTTATTTCACAGTTCACTGACAGAATAAGACAATACTACGGCTCTCCGTCCTTTCCACAGCACTTCTTCACGACTAGCATCATGTTCAAGTGTTAATCTGTTACAACTCAGTATTCAAGATGGAGAAATGTTAATTTTAGGTATGGCTAGAATAAAATGGGTGTAGTTATCAGATGCATTACACTTTAGCTGTTACTGGTGACAAGTTAAGATAAATTATTACTGATGCGGACTACGAATTAGGCATTGTCAGTCTCTGTATATTTAGGTGTGGATTTAAACAACTTTTGTCTTCCTTGAAAAGTTTGACCTTTATATTCTTATAGTTTTGTCATATACTCTTATAGTCATTTTTTCAGGTGAAGACTATGTACTCCACTGCAAAGTTGAATGCAATGGTAAGTTATCCACTGAAAGGGCATATTTACTCGCTGTCTTGTTTATTCTGTAATCATAGTAAATAAAAATTATTCTTCTACACCTCCTGAGTTCCAAAATTTTGTGTGGAAACCTTAACCCTCTTGACCAGTACTAGTACTAATTATTTAGGCGAGACAGCATAAGACTTTGGATCATATAGTTAAGCCTTAAATCGCAAAGTGGAATACAGACTCCCGATCATTGACGATAATTTCTAAAGATGGAACTTGTTTGGCTTCCTTATATTGTTGCTAATTGCACTCTGTAATAGGATCAGACTGATTATACCTAATAATTATACAGGCGTTCGATAACTGATCGTCAAAAAGATAGGGGACTGCATTTCACTTTGCAATTCAAAGTTTAAGCATACAACCCCATGACATGGTTTAGACAAGGTGTAGAGGAATTATGGTCGTACTGATAAACTTTCCTGATCCTAAACTGTACGTAAGATTGCTTATTATATCTTTATATCCATTCGTACAGCTCTCAAACATTTCATAGTCGAATTTTAATGAATGTTAATGAGACATACTACGAAAAACAAAATGATCTGTGGTAATAGTTAACATTTATGGAGACTTCTGTATCGTAGAATTATCAGGATGTTTTATAAATATGCCCTCTAATGTCTTTGGCCGTATTTTTTTTTTTTTTTTTTCCAGAAGACGTACTGGTTTTGGATTGCCACTGATGCTATCTTTCCCACCAATGCATCTAGTTCTTCCACCCCATTTCCGGTGTCGTCTTCTTCCCCTCCTCCATCTTCCTCTTTTCCATCTCATTTCCATCCGTCTTCTCCGTACCCCAATTCTTCTTCCTCTTCTTCCCCCGCTGCTTCTTCTAGTATTGCCACCGACGCCTCTTTCCTGACGGTGATGTGGGAAATGGAGGGTGTGATGTTTGAGGGAGTACAGGGACTTTTGATCGTGCCTGAACGTTCAAAGTCGCTGTCGTCTGCTGAGGACGGGTGAGTGGACGATGAGAGGCGATAAGTATCCTAGGTTGGACAGACAACGCGCAACTCTCTATTATTTATTTTGTATATTACACCTTTTTATTCCGTTTTACGTTACTGAGGTATCCGATGTCCATACTAGAAATATATAAATAACATAAAAAAGAGTATCAGGGTGTAATATGCATAATAAATGGCTAAGAGAAAGGTGATGCAAAGTCTTTTATGCCACCTAGAACGCTGCCGAAAAAACATTAAAGTATAGCTGTGGTAAGCCAGTTGTCTCACACTATGCAGCCTCTGTTTAATACCTTTTTTTTTCTCTCTCAATTATGTACTCGTATACCTTAGTCTTCAGACGAATTTGTTCAGAACATGGGAGACTCCAAACGGGACGGCTTACATACTGCTTTCTTCAATAGTTCCAGTACTAAAGGATTTTTTAAAGTTAAAAAAAATTGTCTAGTAATGGTTTGTTCATTGGCTGGATTTTCGTATTACGTACTAACAAGGAAAGCAACCACCAATCAACCATACTATGACACGTAACACTGACTGACGCATCCAGGTCCCCATTTCAGTTTGTAAGGGTTATGTTTGTCCTCTAGCATGTGGGTGGTGGTGGTGGGGTGTGTGGATGCGCCGGGGGACGGATCATGGAAACTGCGAAGGGCGGGAACCTGGTCCTACGGAACGTCACACCTCCTGCACCCACTGTGGCCTCGTCCCTCCTTCAACCTCCGCGGCAGGACGCTCAGAATCAACGTCCTCAAGGTCCGCATCACCTTGTTAGCATCACGTGTGTGTGTTTGTGTGTGTGTGTGTGTGTGTGTGTGTGTGTGTGTGTGTGTGTGTGTGTGTGTGCGTGTGTGTGTGCGTGTGCGCCTTGTTTTTAATCCTAGCCCATGTGTCCGTGTTCTTTTAATGGAGAACGTTTGGATCTCTTTCTATTTTTTCTTTTTTATGAGTGTGGTTATCAGCAGAGAAACTGATTCTGCTTAAATGAGTACGCTTGATCAGGAAAGGGTAAAAATCAGTCTCTTGATAATATAATATTAAGCTACGAAGAGATCTCTTTGGAGGAGGACATTGAACCATTCCATCACGTCACCATCCCGCCAAAGCCACTTTCTTTAATGCTTCCTCCCCATCCATCATTATGACTTACTTTTTAGAAACTATATTTCATGCAACGGTGTTAAAAAAAAAAAAAAAAAAAAAAAGACTTTAGTTATGTCGGGACAAACTGAAAACTTTAACAGTTTTCAACTTGCAACTGCACATAACACATAATTAGAAAAGGACATTTGATTACCGATTAGGTCAGCAAAATGTCGGTAGTTTTCGACACAGTTTGGAGATGGTTGGAGTGACGGCCTTGCATTGGTTTGATACTCGTGGAGAGGCTGGAGGTTTTTCTACCCATTAATTCCACAAAGGGAGGTAGGCGGGTCATCTACTCATAAATGTTCTTGGCACTAAGGCATCTTTGCCTCAGGTTCCCTACACTTTAGTGGGGATAATGTGGGACTGTTTGCTACTGCATTATCGTAAAGGGACAATTGAATTGAACTGTCCACCAAAATTTTCAGAAACCAACAGTGTTCCTCTTCACGGATAACGAGACATTGGCATCAGCGGTAGGGTACGCTGCTGACATCACGAGGCTCATCCAGGGCCGCCTTAACTTCACTGACGTCCTGGTACCCAACACCGGCTTCGGGGCGTTCAGTGACGGCGCCTGGAATGGTATGGTGGGGGACCTGCTCCGTGGGGTGAGTTTTACTTGTCCTTTTTTGTTTTTACGTGAGTGTTATCTAGTGGATTTTTGTTTTTACGTGCGTGTTACTTAGTCGATATCTTTGTTTTGTTTTGTTCTTGCGTGAGTGTTATTTAGTCGACTTTTTTTTTATGTGAGAGTAATTTAGTGGATTTTTGTTTTTACGTGAGAGTCATTTAGTCGATTATTGTTTTATTGGACAGAACCACGCCACTCACACAGCCTTAGTACTGGGTAGGGTCGATTTCAGTTTCGTCGTTCATGACCTAACCACATGGATCCTCAGCATGACGCAGAAACACCTGGGGGTTAAGTGAAATACGAGGAAAATCTTTGTCTGCTTTATTTTATTTACTTATTTTTTTCTTACCCCGTGACTAACCATCCGATTTCAGTGGCCCACGTATGAAAAGAAGTGCAGGATTTACTGAGAGTGATAATGGTATGAAGAAATTATAGGCAGATTGGCAGATGATGAATAAATAGATAGATTGATCGATTGATAGATGGATATAGATTGATAAATGGATTGTTGGATAGACAGATAGACTGGAAGACAGATAGATAGAGAAGTAGACAGGTAGACAGATTTGTGAATAATCAAGCTCCGTTGACCATAAAACTTAATCATCAGCATCTTGCACAGACATTATCATTTCTCTAGTTAAGACTGCCTGCGTTGACGTTTAAGTGGTGGCACTTGTCTATTATATGCCTCTCACTTTAACATGGCTCAGATTTAGCCATTTTACTGTTTACTTCACATGGCTCAGAGGCAGAATAAGACAACGTTATGGCACTACATCCTTTTGTGTAGCAGTTCTTCGTGACCTGTAGTCGTGTATCGTACTGCAGAGTTAATCTATTGCCTTAGTTTAGTATTCAAGATGGTGAGATGGCAATTTCAGGCCAAGTAAAAAAAAAAAGAAAAAAGAAAGGAAGAAGATGGAGAGAAGGCAATTTGGGGTTAAGTTAAAGTAAGAAGAGTATAATATGACCTCCATCGTGCACAGGAAGCCGACGTCTCTCCCATGGACTTCACTCCCATCTGGCAACGCACTCTGGTCATCGACTTCGGCCTCATCTACAGCACCGACAACGTGGTCATCATCTCGAGGGCGCCAAGGCCCTTCATCAGGCCGCTGCTCCTACTGCAGATATTCACAAGGCTGGTAGGAAACGACAGCTGTTATATTATTATTATTATTTTTATCATTATTAATATTATTATTATTATTATTATTATTATTATTATTATTATTACATCACATAAAACAAAGTTCATGTGGCACCTTCCCTTGTCACAACCAGCAGAGAAATGTTGGCGAATTTTTAATCACAGTTGAAGTGGGAGTCAAATTACCATCTAAATGACTGAGTATGGCAGTGGTGCCAGTGCAGTGACACCTTTGACCATTGACCCTTGTTTTTTTGGCAGGTGTGGGCGTGTCTTGTGGGTATGGTGGTGGGTGCGGGCGTGGTGGTGGGCGGGCTGGTGTGGGCGCGGCGAGGCATGGACGGGGTGAGGGGAAAGGGAGTCGTCCAGTACTGCACTGCCACCCTTAAGATCATGGTCTACCAGAGTACGCAGGGCGGTGTTTTAATCATTGTTTAATGCTGGAGGGGGACGCCCTTACGTGATGTTACCGACAGGGCTCGGTGGTGGAACTTCTCGGTTATACACAAATCCTTCAATCCTCCCTCCCCTTCATATTCCCCCCAAAAAAGGATAGTGGGCTGCAGAAAAACGGCAGCTTTGTCCTGCAGTCCACTGGGTTCATGTTTAGATGTGCCTGGGATTGAAACTGCTATTATTACTATCACTTTGAAAGTGCATTTGCGAATGCTCTTAAGAAAATATATAATGTCCCAAGATTAATAAGTAATCATAGTATATCCAAGGCAGCAGGACTACTTTTACTTAGACACCATGTTGCCCTAGTGCAAGCTAGGTATTGTAAAGCCCTAAGTAGAAAGAATAATGCGGTTTTTAGGTTATTTTATCAGTCCTCTGGCCACCATGTTCCTCATTTATTGAAATATTTTTATGATAAATATGAGATAGATATATTGGATAACTCTGTGGACATTATAAATACCAGAATTCAGTGGGTGCAGAACCATGAGGAAATAAGTGGTGTGGAGTTAATGTAAATTTTGAAAAAGATGTATAACAGTTGATACTGAATGTGTTGGTATGCAAATTGTATATATTTTATTTAGTTTTTTTTTTTTTTTAATTAATGAAATTGGATCTGCTCCTCGATCTGATTGTTAAGGATTTATTTATTGTAAATATTTTATTAAATTTAATTGTAAAGGAGTATCTATAGTATTTATGATGATGAAATGTATTATATTTTATGTATCACGAGATACGAAATAAAGACGATTGATTGATTGATTGATTGACTACTGCTGCTGCTACAACTACTACTACATTATCATTGTTTACTAGAGTAGGTACAGCTGAATTCTTAAAAATCCTGGTTCAGCATGGCAGCGAAGGGTTAAGCTAGAGAATTTTAACTCTTATTTTGAAAAATTTTCGCAGGAGAAAAGAATGACTGATGGGACTTCCTGCATCTAAACTAAACCCTCTAGTGTTGTGTATACCCGTTTGTGTGTGTGTGTGTGTGTGTGTGTGTGTGTGTGTGTGTGTTAAACTAAGAGGTAAAGCACCTAAAATGTTGTGTTACTTACCACTGCGTCGGAAGGAAGGAGGGAGAAAGGGGAAGAACTAGGTGGTGAGGAAGTGCCGTTAACCATCACTCTACACATACGAGATAGTCTTTATTTATAGTATGTAGGAAGACAATTTGTTATTTATTTACTTATTTATTTACTTGTCTATAGTTTCTTCCTACTGCTTGTCTTTTTTTTCTTTTTTTTTTAACTAAAGAGAGGCCTACTGTAGTGAAAGCCTTCCGAACAATCTCGGAGGGGAGAAATTATGCTCACTTACTGAAACTGTATTTATTCTCTACTTATTGTGAAGCTAAACGTTTTCGACCTGACTTGGGCCATCTCCAG
>NC_136959.1:63016536-63049036 GCF_032717465.1 Coenobita brevimanus | reverse complement strand
CTTTCTGTCGACCATTGCATCCTTTATTGCTCCAAAATAAACGCTGAGACGCAGAACAAGGCTACTTAGTTACGAACAATAAATCTCAACCATAAGAGTGTGCTGTGTTGCATAATGTGGCAGTAAATTCAGTAATAATGTGTTGGCTTGCAGGAAGGGGCAATAATATTGTGTTGCGTTGCAGAATGGGGCTATAATATTGTCCTATGTTGCAAGATATGGCTATAATATTGTGCAGCGTCGAAGGCTAGGGCTATAATATTGTGCTGTGTTGCAGGATGGGGCTATAATATTGTGTTGCGTTGCAGGATGGGACAATAATACTGTGTTGTGTTGCAGGGTGGGATATAAAGTCGTGTTGTGTTGCAGGATGGGACTATAATACTGTGCTGTGTTGCAGGGTGGGGATATAATGTCGTGCTGTGTTGCAGGGTGAGACTATAATATTGTGCTGTGTTGCGGAATGGGGCCTAAATATTGAGCTGTGTTGCAGGATGCGGTGGTTGAGGAGTTACGGCATTATCGAGTACATCAAGGGTCAGTACTACTCCAAGGCATGTGGCACCGACCTCGCCTCAGACGGACCTGCAGCCATCAGCCTCATCCAGGTACAGTTGCAGACAGTAAAATAGTTCTAGTTTTTAGTCGAACAAAAACGGAACTCTCAGATAAAATTCTTGACTGCTTGTAGGGCTGCGAGGACTGCATGGCCGTGTTTTGAAGGTAATTGCTCATTTTTTTTTTAGCTTTTTTTGAGGTGAAGTGAATCAGTATCAGAGTCCACAACTACGAAGTCAGGGAAAATAGTTCGAATGCTTTTCCACTGCGTCTACTTCACACTGAGGGCATCTCGTCACTTTCCTCCATGACGCATCATATGAAAGAGAATTATCAATTGACAAAGAAACAGGAATTTTGGTCACAAAAAGAGAGTGATGAGTTGAATAGGTGAATTATTAGATGAACTTTTGTCCCCTGCCCCCCTAATTGCACCATGTTCTTCGCTATCAATTCTTTTGTTCCTTCTAAAACCTGACCAATTAGTAATCTTAGAGACACCCGTGCAATCACACTGGTTAAAAAGAAACTAATCTTCGATCTTATCTTGAACTATTTTTATTATTATTATTATTACTATTATTATTATTATTATCATTATTATTATTATTATTATTATTATCCCCGTTTTGAATACGTGGCAGTGAAATATTTAAGTGAAAGATTTTTCCATCATATTGACATCTTATTCTCTGAGACTGTTTAATCAAGTAGTGTGTAACGTTATTTGTTTAGTATCAGTATACTGAATTAGTATTTCCTTGGGGGAAGCAGCCTAGGTATATAGATAGATAGATTAGTATTAGTATTAGTAGCAGCAACCCCATTTGAACGTTAACCCAGTGGAGTGTTGGTTGAATTTACTCTTCTCTTTCGTTCTACCATTTTTTTTTTTTTTTTTTTTTTTGGGGGGGGAGGAATAAGGAGGAAACTGAGTGTTGTTTGTAACCAGGTGTTGGAGCCACCCAGTCATATCGGTGCCACCACATGAAAGCTTCCCTCTTCAGCACATGTTGCATCTTCAGAACCTAAAATAGATTTCTGGGTATCGGATGCACTATGGGTTCACTGCAACAGAGAGGCTAATCACAGTGGGTTTAAGATCTGAGAAGGGAAAGTTCTGTGATTCTATGACCTCACCCTGCGGCAACGACTGTGATGATGATGATTTTACAAACTAACCGTATAGTAACGTGTGACAAATTCTGCTGACCATAATCCACGAAACTTATGACAAAAAAAAAATCACAATGACTTCCCTGTGTTAACTGAATTCTTGCCAGTGTTCATAACTTAATCCCCCTCCCCCCCCTCTCTCTCTCTCTCCAGGCCCAAGGAGCCTTCTACGTGCTAGGCGTGGGTCTGGTGGCTGCAGGGAGTGTTTTTGTCCTGGAGGTGATCTTACGTCGATGCTGCTCTTCTCAATGATTTTAAGTCGATGCTGCTACTCTAACCAGCGATCTCTTACGTTGATGTTTCTCCCTTTGATCCCACTAATCTTACGTATGCCCCTCTTCCAGCTAACCCTTCGACTCTGATTTTACTTTTCAAACTTTCCCCTCCACACCATACCTATATTTTCCCACACCTTCCACACCACATCCTATCAACCTCTCACAGTCTCTTTGTTTACAGTGTTTTATCGCCTAATGACTGTACTCTTTTAACTGTAACCTGGCCTAAAGTTGCCATCTCTCTCTATGTTGAATTTTGAGCTGTAACAATAAATAAAAGCTAGAATATGTGCTGGCTTGATATAACTTTCATTAACCCTTTTTTACGACTATGTTGCTTTCTTAATTCTAAGATAAATAAATAAATAAATCAAAAATCTTGTGGTAGCAGCAAGAGTGATTAGAAAATACTATGATGAATGGGTTAAGCATAGGGACCTCTTATCTTTTTTTGGACCTCTTATCTTTCCTCTTTATTGTTATCATATTAATATTATTGTTATTATTATTATTATTATTATTGGCTGCCGTCCACTAGTTCACATTTCAGATGGGCCTGGGATTGTAGCTACCACTACTACTACTACTACTACTGCTGCCGCTGCTGCTGCTACAACAACAACTACTACTACTACTACTATTTCGAGGCAAGTTGTCTCGAGGGTCAAGTAGAAATGAGTACCCTATAACAAAACAGAGTAATATTGACTCATTGGGGGTGCAAATTTTTTTTTACTCGACGTTTCCACTATCAAAACAGCGAGTTGCCTATAATCGCTGTTTTCATCTGAAGGAACTGAGCCACTTCTGTAACTTGAATGCTGTGTTGTGAATGCATGAAATTTGATGAGCCTTGGTTATGAGGTACGAACGAGTCTCCTTGGTTACTAATCATGTTTATCTTCCAATCTGACAACACTTTGGCCTTCTACCGAGCTAAAAAGGGTTATGGATGGGTCTCATGTCAGGTGTAAACAAACCAACTTTAGTTCCCCATCCCAGCGGCGTCTTCTATGGCTTGAGTGGGATTTATAGAAAACGAATGGCAAGTTGTATTATCTCTACTATAGCCATTTATTTTAAGAGTTTAGTCCCTTTTCAACTTATTTCCCTTAGCTCAGTGACAAAACAACACTTAGGCTGTACATCCTTTCTAAAGCACTTCTTCGTGACTAGCACCATACTCTAGTGATAGTCTTTTGTTACAGATGGAGGAGAGATGACAATTTTGCGCCAGCTTAAAGTGAACATAGTAGCCTACAATAAAACTTCTATTCCCCGCTTGGTTTTATGTCCCAGTTTGTGTATCTCATTTTATTTGCCTTGTTCCATTTTAAAGTGTTTTTTTGTCTGTGACAGGAAAATAGTGCATTGTATTAACCTTCTCCTTGCAACATAATCTCATATACACATAATGTAGTATCAGTATCAGTAGTATTTGCAGCCCCAGGCTCATCTGAATGTGAACCTAGCCCACCATCCTCCTCCTGGGAGATAGGGAGGGGACTGAGGAAAGTTTGCATAATCAGGCAACGCCACCGCCCAGTCATATCGGTGCCACCACATGCAGCCGTCCCTAATGAAGTTGTATCGTGTGGCAGCTGGCCTCTCTTAGCCCCTACAATCCTATACCTTCCATTTTTTTTTTCCACCTTCGGACAACATCATTCTGCTTGCGAGAGACTAACAGAACAGGAAGGGTAAGATGCAGCCTTCATTAACAGTTCACTACGAGACCTTTCCTGAACCGAGTATAATCTATCTATCTATCTATTGCCAGACGCCTCAATCCCGTTTGGGGTGGCCACAAACAAATCGCCTCCAAGTCGCTCTGTCCCCCGCCATTTCACTCCCCTGCTCCCAACTCACACCCCCCTCTCTCATATACCTCTCCACCCCATCCCTCCATCTCATCCTCGGCCTCCCCCTCCCTCTTTCCCCCTCCACCTCACTCACATACACTCTCTTCGTCAGTCTTTGACCCTCCATCCTCTCCACATGGCCAAACCACCTCAGTGTGTTCCTCATAACGCTTCCTATCACATCCACATCAACACCACAACGCTCCTTTATATCATCATTCGTCAGCCTGTCTCTCCATGTGACTCCACAGGCTCCTCTTAAATAACTCATTTCCACGGCTCTCACTCTTGACTTGTGTCCTTCCAACAACGTCCAAGCTTCACTTCCGTACGTTAGAGTTGGTATCACAATACTGTCATGTAGTAACTTTTTCACTTCCATGCTCACTTCCCTGTTTCTTATCACTGCTTTCAAAGAACCAGGAAACTTTCTTCCCTGCTGTACCCTTTCAAGTACTTCACCCTTCAAACCTCCATCCTTACTCATCACACTGCCCAAGTACTTAAACGTACTCACATTTTCCAATTCCTCACCATTCAACCTCGCTGTACATTCACTGACTTCACCTCTCTCAAAGACCATCACTTTACTCTTCCCTACATTCACCTTTAGATTCCGTTTCTTACACACTCTCTCAAACTCATCCACCAAGCCTTGCAGCTCCCCTTCGTCTTCACTCAACAACACGGTATCATCTGCAAACAACAGTACAGGGAGTTTCCAAACACTATCCTCTCTTACCAGGGCCACTCCAACATCATTAGGACGAAACAACAACAACAACAATAATAATAATAATAATAATAATAATAATAATAATAATACTGGCGATAATAACGATAGATGTCCTCGATTTCGACCGGTTAGTCTTCGGACAAACTTTGCGAGCTTGAGGGTTTGACAAGGATTCATTAAATCTTTCCATTACGAGGGAGCTTTCCATCCGAATTAAGTCGTATAGTAGTACCAACAAATAAGTAAATTAATAGATAAATAAATCAATTATCGTAGTTCTGGATATATTAGGCAAGGTCAAAAAGTGTTATTTAGTGTGTGTGTGTGTGTGTGTGCGTGTATGTGTGGATTTAAAATCTGAGATGTAATGTAAATGTTGCAACGTAAATCAAACACAGCTGCTGTTATGCTTTTATTAATATTTTTTATATATCTACTGCACTAATAGTTTCATATAAATATAATATTATATATAGCAACATAGAGGCAAATCATAACATTATTCAAACATAATTAAGTATAATTATCGACCAGTATATACAATAACATAATATAACAATAAGTAACATTTAATCCGTTTGACCACTATTTACAACCTATTCATCATCCAGTCCTTTATTGCTCGATCAGGAGCATAGGGACCCGGGGCTAGGCTACTTAATTACCTCAGACATTTAAGGCGAATTTAAGCAGCTGCTGGCTCCTGAGTGGTACCAGGTGAGCAATTAGCCGTAATCACCTTTCGGATGTACTTCCATCCGATAAGAGTGCCGTAACTCACAATACCACAAGCCGTCAATCTGGCTATATTGTTACCACTCAGGGTAGTAAATGACTTCCTGGATTTCAGGAAACCACTTATCTTCATTCAGTGTGGAGTCATCTGAAGGTAGCACTAGAACAAGTAAGTGGATGGTGGGAGTCCCACCAACTACAATACAATAATAATAATAATAATAATAATAATAATAATAATAATAATAACAATAATAGATTAATATAAATACCAGTAACTTAATAAGGGGAAAGCTATTTAAATAAAGTGGCATGATGCAGTGCTGATGGATGATTCAACATTGCCATAAACAGTCATCAGTGTACTGTATATACAAAATAAATAAAAGAGTATCTTCTAACGTTGGTCAGACTGGCGGACTTAGTCTGTTACCTATATATCTCTGTTTACCCGTCAGTACAATAGGTGACAAATGACCACTGCGGATCATGTTGTGGGGGAGGATTGAGTCTTTCAAGAAACTGATTGTTTGGCTTCATGACACGTGAAGTTGACAGGCATGTACCTAAGCCTTCTTTTTTGGTGCAGTCAGTGACATTAAAAAAAAAAAAAAAAAAAAAAAAAAAAGCTCAGTTCCGTCAGGTGACACACTTTGCCTTCAAAATTAATCTAGAACTGTACACCTAAATTATGCATGCGATCTTTATAAAATCTAGATGAACTTGACAGGACAACTCATGATGTGTGTCAGTAAAAATGGTCATTTTGTCTTATCTACTCACATATATACGCTAAGATGCTTGTTTTTGGCACATATCTGTAATAAAATTTGTTACTAATTGTGTCATTTTAATTCAAATGCACAGTAGCCTCTCAGTGCCCAAGTGATGCGAGAGACGTCACTCTAAGTACGGTAGCACTGTATGTTTGCACAGTATCGAAGGTATATCAGTAAAATGTTCCCGATACCAGTATCGTGCTGACTTCCATGCAATACCAGTTAACACCAAAGGAATAAAATTATGAAAAAAACAAAATACACTCACCTCCGAGGAGCAACAATCAACAAACGCGCAGGATCTCACTCGCTAACACTTTTAGTTCCACAACACGTTTTCAGACTGTTTCTCGTTACCGTGTCACGACATTATTCCACTTGGAGAAGGTCCTTGTGTTGAAAGGCCAGAAAACACCTGACAAAAGGATGACGTCTTTTTTATCTACTTTCCCAATCTCTTGATGACTCTATTCAGTTATAAAAAAAAGTTCGTAGTGGAGGGGTTAAAGAATGTTATGTATGACCTGGTTCTGTGGTTTGTTGGAAGCAATAAAAAAAGTCGTCGCAATGAAAGGGTTAAGAATACCCCTTCTTTTTAATATTGCATTCTCATGCTGTTCACTGCAAGATTTTTTTTTTTTCTTAGTCACTGTTTTAAAGGAGTTCGATTAAGTTCGAGCATTAAGCTTCATTTTTCCCCCCAGGTAACCGCATCACTTTCTCGGAGGCAGTGATTTCAGCATCGGTTAGACTGTTGGAGTAGCTCACTGGTGTCTGTGGTTCACGTGACTGTTTGTTACTACCACTTTGGGATAGCCTGTTGAGATCATTGCGAGGCAGAGGACCTTCCGGAGCTGACAGTTGCTCATCCTCACATTCCTCAATCTTATCCACCTGGTTCCTCAGCGCCATGCTTTTGTTCGAGTCTGTACCATTGCTTGCTACAGGTTGCTGGGTATGGCTGGAAGGATTTTGGGAAGTGTGCTTAGTGTGAACCTCTTGGCTTGAGTTCTGTTCCTTAGAAGCGTCGTGACCTCTGCCGGACCTGCTGAGCGTGCGGACGATTGTCTTGACTGTGACGGGCGAGCAGGTGTTGCAGACACTTGTTTTGTCCTGGGAGGATTTTGTTTTCTTGGTCTCAGCCGCCTCTACGTTGTCCGTCGTATTGACCTTCATGCATCCAATCCCCCTGTATGAACGGAGGATTAAATAATTATTGATAACAACTGTTAACAAATGTATGGTGTGTATGAGAAACTTTTAAATGCAGTTAAGATTTTTTATTAGATGAAGAGAGCACATGTGCAGATAGGAAGAGAGGAGACTTAATGATTTTTTAAATTAAAGGCAGGACAGTGTGATATCTCAATGGCTGTTCAGTCTGTTCATGGATAGGATGGTGATTTAGATACTATATTATACAAAGGTAGTGGTGGCAGGGACAAATTAAAGGGATGCAGTGCGAGGAAGAGAGTGAGAGTAAACCATATCTTCATTACAGATAAAAACAGCATTGTTCACAGACAGAAGGTTAAAAGTCAGCAGTTCTTTCCTGAGCTTGAGGAAATTTGCGAGAGAGAGAGAGAGAGAGAGAGAGAGAGAGAGAGAGAGAGAGAGAGAGAGAGAGAGAGAGAGAGAGAGAGACTGAATGTGAGAAGGTAATATGATATGACACAGGAGGAATACAGCATAGACTTATGTGACAATAAATCTATACCGAAAAGAGTTTGAGAAAGTGGAATGTTTTGTTATTTAGGTATAATCGTTGCACTAAATGGAACTCATGGATTTGAAGTAAGCCATACAGTGAGGGAGGGGCATAAGCATTAAGGACAATGAGGAGGCGTTTGGAGGGATGCGTCTGTGTTAAGTTCAGACGCCGGTGGAAGTTTCAGTTTTAATGTAGATTTTTATTTGTGACAGCAGTGAAAGTGAATATAAGTGATTAGGGTTATTATCTCCTCTTTTTGGGTACCAGTTCGCTAACATATCGTCTTTGGAAAGCTTTCTTTTACTGAAGAGAAGTTTATTACATGCAATATTGATTATGCTATCACGAGGGAACTGGTCTACAGTCAGGGACAAAAATT
Organism: Coenobita brevimanus; assembly: GCF_032717465.1. Classification (NCBI taxonomy): domain Eukaryota; kingdom Metazoa; phylum Arthropoda; class Malacostraca; order Decapoda; family Coenobitidae; genus Coenobita; species Coenobita brevimanus. The sequence continues at coordinate 63,040,822 of NC_136959.1, read as the reverse complement.
CTCCCAGTATTTCATCTCGTGCTTTTCACTTTTCTTTGCTGGCTAATATTCTTGGGTTGAGAAAGGCTTTGATTTGATTTGTTAGGAGGAAACTGACGGACATATATGGAGTGGAAAGAAGACGCAGTGGAATAATTGATGAACTTTCGTCCTTGACTGTACGTAATATTCTCATTATCATGCTTACAGGAAGGTGACCATGATGATGAGGTTGAAGCAGGCAGCGACGAAGAACTGGGCCGCTGGGAACGTGTCCACAGTGTTATAGTAGATGGGGGAGTAGGCAGAGTAGCCCACCACAGGCATCAGTCCGTTCAGCGCCGCCATGACACCGCTGATGCGACCTAACAAATAAACCACAAAATTGAAGGTGTATACGAACCCTTGGAAAAGTTAATAATTGATCGAGATACAACAGTTTCGACCCCACCTAGACCCTCTTCAAAATATGAGTATAATTTTTCTCATCGAATAACGAACAAATTATGGAACTGAACTTTCTCTTGGCTGGTGACCGACTTTGTGCACAAGGAGGAGAGGGGATAATGCACAGATATAGTTGCAGCCAATCACCATGACACCACACACGCACAGACACCTAATACTGGGGGGGAGGGGAGGACCTAGCTTGGGCTTTAACTCTCCCTTCATACCCATGACGTTTATGCCTGACCGTGCACCGTGCACAAAGACAATGACTGAAAAAAAAATAAAGTTGCATCCAGGACAAACTTTGGGTGCATGTGCATTATGGTTGGCTGTAGCTATGACCTGTCTGAGCATTAGTAAGGAATTCTATTACAGGCACCAGACATATAAGGAATGTTGTTGATCAGATTATGGAACTGAACAACCACATGAGGAATGCTATCAAAAACAGACTATGGTACTGACCTTTTTCTTGGCTGGTGACCAGTTTTGTGCACATGGAGCGTAGGGCGATGACACAGGCGTTGGAGAGGAGTCCTATTACGGGCCCGAGCCACATGAGGAAGGCGAGTGAGGGGCCCTGCACAATGCCATAGCTGATGTATTCCCCTACAATGGATAGGGAGCCCGCTACCACCAGTGCTGAGTCGGTCATTGTTGCCTTCTTGGTCAGCAGCGGCACCAGCACCAGTGATCCTGTGTGTACATATACAGAGTCAGCACACACACACACACACACACACACACACACCTGGGGCCCTGTCAGCACATTAAACAAAAGGGCCATGAGAGAGAGAGAGAGAGAGAGAGAATTATAGGTGTGAAAAAATATCATTCCTGTTGTTACCATTACTATTCTCATGATTATTATGCTATTGTTATTATCATTCTTAATATCACCGTTATACTAGCTGCTGTAATTAACCTGCTGACAAGAACTCACCTACAGCCACCAGCAGGTTACGGTAGGTGATCCAGTAGCCGTAATAGGTGGCGTCCCAGAGCAAAACACGTCTCGTAAACATGTACATGAAGAACCCTGGAAAAACAAACACATTATTAGCAGGCATGGGCGAGTCAACTCCGGTATTAAGCCAACACCAGACATTATTATTACTATTATTATTATTATTATTATTATTATTTTGGATATGATAGACGACTCTTTTTAACGTAGAAGAGACGTCCTTGGGCTGAAGGTATTAAGGATATGCTCAACTTCCGCCACATTGGAAAGAGAGAGAGAGAGAGAGAGAGAGAGAGAGAGTCACATTACCTCTAGCCATACGACGGATCATATTAGCCACTATGATGGTGACCAGGACACCCCTTGTGCTGCCCTCCCGCTTCTTGAAGGCCGTCTTGAAGGACTCCACTACGCGGTGCCAGTTGAAGAAGTCGCTTATCATCCGACACAGGTTCACGTCCTTCTTATCTATGGTGGAGGCTGTAGAGTTCACCTGAGAAGAAGTGGAACAAGGAGAAGATATAGGATTAATCAGCGTTTCCTAGGTGACTCAGGAGATTTCGTAGCACCCCTTCCCCCGCGATTTATTTTGCCCATTACTCCGTTTTTTGTTCCTTTACCTTGCTCGAGACAATTTCTGAAACATTTGACCGCTAAGTTTTGTTTTCCTGATGTTAACCCCTTGAGTACAATGATGTCTTGCTTTTTACAGACGATTTCCTTCATAGCAAGAGCTAATTATTTGAGCTGGAGGGATTAACCATAGTATTCATCAATCACCAAGCTTGGAGAGGGCACTCTTGAGTTAAATAAAATCCTCTCATGATGGGAAAACGAATATAAAAACTTGTCACTGTATTGAAGCGGTTAAGGCTCAATATACTGTACAGCAGAGGAAGGGTTAAACACCACTGGGTCCTATTTACACACCTGCTGGGTTCCATCAGGTGTTGTTATCTTCTTGGCGTAGGGTCCGTGGCTCTCCTTGATGAGGGCGAGGACATACGTGATGGCTGCCGCGTAAGAGAGCACCACTATACCGAGTGCCAGGTCGTAGCCACTATATTTAATGACGAGGGCGCCCACCAGAGTACCTAGAGGCGATCCTAGGTACCACAGGGAGTTGAGGATGTTGAGGCGGGATGTTCGCTGCTGTTGGGTGGTGATATCGCTGACGTAGCTGGTGGTGGAGGAGAGGAGGCCCATGTTGGCTCCCCCCACAGCCTCCACAAGCGTTATGAAGTACAGCACCTCCACCGGCCAGCTCCTCTGCCAGTTGACCAGCAGGTACCCACCGGCGTGCACCATGTGGGTTATCAGAGTCATCAGCATCGGCACCTGTCAGAGCATTATGTTATCAGGAGAACTTTACAACTATTAGATAGTGTGTATAAATGGAAGAATAATGTATGACGGAAGAAATGTACCAGTGCATTGTATCTGTCAGAGCAACAGTCATAAGCACCACATTACAGATGGAACATTAATGGATGGAACAGCTATATCTTTGTACCTGTCAGAGCATCAGTTATCAAGATTATTTTATAAATATAAGGCAATGTGTATAGATTAAAAATTATAACAACTGGGTGTCAAGAATGTCGAAGGCTTGACCAATGAGTAAATGGAGATGGAACCTGTTTTCTATGGGCACTGTTAAATGATGGTTTTCCTCCTGTAAGACATTGCTTGTTCTCTTATAAGCTCAAAAATTCAAAGGCTTACATTGTGATGAAAGGGATGTGTGCTTCATCTTCGTTTTGTACTGTAATGATGCTTATATTTCTCTGTGTATATTAACCAAAATGTCGTAATTACTAAGAATTCTTACCTTTCTTCCGTACTTGTCGCTCCAGGCGCCCATGAAGAGGACGTAGATGAGCGGCAGGACGGATACGATGATGCTGTTGTAGAAGGCGAAGATGGAGTATTCCCTCTGGACACTGACGCTCTGTTCTGGGTACGCTGTCAGGTTGCTGCACACCTGAAGGGGGAAAATGAACGCACATGATTTACTTGCATATGTACAACTACGGTCAGGTGAGAAAGAATACACCTGTTTCACCTGGGTAGTTGCGATCAAAAATGTCTTTCCAGATTTTTGGTCGAACAGTAAAGAAACTTTTATATAATATTTTGAGAAGTTTCTTAAAGCTCCGAATGTTTAATCACTGGGTTTTAGAAGTTACCGTTTACGTTCTTTTTATTTTTCGTTATGGAGTGGATCAGTACATTTGTCCGCAACTGCACAGTCTCTGTACTTTTGGTAGCTGTGACTTATTTGAAATCACGCTTGACCCGCATGTGAGAATTTCCCGGGTTCGGCTCTCGGGCCAACCACGGGACCTTAAAATATGGTCTATGCCTCAGTCTGTTCGTATCTGAAGTAGGGACCTGTATATATAAGTCACGGTTGCGTGCTGTAGTCTGGGGGAATATCTGTGTGCTCTCTCTCTCTCTCTCTCTCTCTCACACACACACACACACACACACACACACACACACACACACAAAGTTGGTAGTACCATGTTCACTTTTTCTTAATTACCCTATCAGCACATGCCATCTTATGGGCTGCACACACACACACATGCCATCTTATGGGCTGCACACACACACACACACACACACACACACACACACACACACACACACACACATTAAGAGATACGTGTGACCATGAAGGCACAGTTACTCTACCAGTCCTTCCTTACCTTGCCCATGCACTAACATTCACGCTCATGTGTTGACAATTTTCGCACATACTTGAACACACTGACCGTCGGAACATCTTTAGTTTTGTCTTCCAGCTAAAGCCAGACGATTTTATTCAGCTGAGAACGAGTCATAGGAGCCTGAGAGTGTTCATGTTGGCATTATTAACCCTTTCTTAATTTGAGCAACTCTAGTAATGTGTTACAGTTAATCCCCGACGATTTTATTTATCTGAAAGTGAGCCATAGGATCCGAAAAGTGTTAAGAGTGACACTGCTATTTAGGGGGATTAGATAGGGTATAACCTTCAGTAACTCTTCCATATCAAAAAGTCCCTCAATACCTGATCAAAACTCTGTGACGGATAATGCAGTACCGTATATGCACAACGCACTAAAGGAACCGAAAATGAACAACAAATAAACATGTAGGAATAAAAAACACAAACACACAAATTAAAGAAGTATTCAAATGGGTAAAAACAACTAAAATACACAAGCATGCGGGCAGACCAAACTAATAAAGTGAATAAAACAGTCAAAACAATCACCAATAAAAGCGGTGTTTGTGAGGCTACTAAGACGCCAAGAATACAACTCCCTCACTTTTCATTCAGTCGTCCTGTTCAGCCTGTGGAACAAGATTGCCCACCCAGTCTGGTATTACTCACAGGTTTTGCTGATGGCATAATTCACACGCGCACACACACACACACACACACACACACACACACACACACACACACACACATGATATAATGCGTTAGGGAGGAAAGTGATAGACATACGGTACCCTTAATGTGGACGAAGAGGCAGTGGATTGCTAGGCGGATTTTTGTCCCTCATTTTACCCAAATATAATTACCCGTACGGCTCCACAGAATCCATAGTGAAAATACTATCACTAATGAAAGTTTGTCTGCAGTCCCACAGCAGTATTTCATGTCTTCCATGCTTCTCATTCCTCCTCGACAACACGAGGGAGTAGCCTTTCTTCTCATACTCTATTGTAGTGTGCTCATACTGATATCATGGAAAAATATAGCATCGAAAACAATGACCATAGCCGGCGGGGTAGTGCCAGTTGATTTTTGATCTTGAGAGAACGAGCTGTGCCCCAGAGTACCCACCATGTAAGTACCCTGGTTGTCCAAGATGATTACCTTGAAAACATTCACAGCGAAAATATACTATACACATTACCACAGAGAACTCACATGTAGTCGCGTAGACAGTGATAAAACCGTGATGGTGTGTGTAATTCACCGGGTCGGTCAGGATCACTTGATGGTCTCGATCGTCAGCTTTTACCCTCCCGGAAGGGAGCTGAGAGCTCATATAGTCCGATCTAAGGGCAAGGCTGTGACCTTCACACACCCACACACCCGTCCCCTTGCTCAAGGGGGACAGTAACCACCCACTTCGTCAGTGAAACTTTTCGCAACCTGAGCGAGGCGCGAACTCCCGTCCACCAGTTGGCAGGCGAGAGCGTTACCACTGCACCAGTGTGTGTGTGTGTGTGTGTGTGTGTGTGTGTGTGTGTGTGTGTGTGTGTGTGTGTGTGGAAGATAAAGGTACCAATGCACTAACAACAATAAGATGAACGAGAAGTTATTGTACGGTTCTTTCATATATACCATATTTTAATACCCAGATAGAAATAACGACGTTTTACTAAACATTTTGACAAAAACAATGATGCTACACACGACAAGGAACTGAGCTGATGGAACCCAAAGCAACAAGCTAATAAAAACAATGATGCTACCCAGAACTATAATCAGTGTGTCTTCACCGGACCGAACTGGGCCACTCCCAAACTTTGAATTCTAAGTGGTTGCACGAAGTTTGATGACCCAAGTTATGATGTAAGAATGGATCTCCCTGGTTACGTATCAAGTTAGCTCACCAAAATGAGTACAATTCACCACCAACTGAGCTGAGAGAAGCTGCAAATCTTCGTCATGTTAAAAGTATGTGCTGTAGAAAATGACATAAGCAACGATAGTATAAAATATAGCTATGAGACACACTTACACCACGCGTAACTTCATCATTATAATCATGACCTTTTTCCCACCTAAGGATGGGATGAGGGAGGCTTCAGAAAACAGGGTAAGAGACAGCGCGAAAGAAGGAGAACCATCAACAGCATGTCCAGTGAAAAGAGTGAGAGTAATTGAAAGGATCCAGTCATGGTAGCTAGTGTAATGGGCCACACACTCATTTACACATCATTCAAGCTCCTGAAATCCTGGCTCCACCTGACAGATGAAGCCAATTAAACAAAAACTGGCCAAAACTGACAGAAGCAACACCAATAACAATAAAGATTCAGGGCAGCAAATAACAAAAACAAACCAATAGGCCAGACACTCATTCATCCATCATTCAAGCTGACTTCATCTCAACCCCCCAGAAAAGGCAAAATAGAAACACAAGAAAACAACAACCACAGCAGCAACAACAAAGGTACACACACACACACACACACACACACACACACACACACACACACACACACACACACACACACACACACACACACACACACACACACACACACACACACAAACGAACCAAACCTACCTCGTCCTCGTAGCCGAGCCTCACGGAGCAAATCTTGTTCATCTGCACGTTCTCGGCGAAGAGGATCATGGCCTCTTTACACGCGCCATCCAAAAGCATCACAGGCTCCACCGTCAGCGTAGACAGGCCTGCCATTACCTTGGCCGTGAGATCGAGCCCCATTTTTGGTTACGATAGTCCGTTTGTTTTCACCTCCCAAAATTAGGCCACTCCCGCAGCTTGGATAGTATGTTGCGTGAAATCGATGAGGCTTAGTTGCGAGGTAGTAAAAAATCTTCTCAGTTACTCGTCAATTCGACCCTCCAGTCTGACTGCACCTTGCTGTCAACTGAGCGTCTAGTTTTTGTTGTCGATTTTTTGGTTTGTTGCTTTTACGAGTCTTGTCTCTATTGTTCACCGGTTGATAGTTTCTTTTTGTTAATGCGTATCAGTTCAGGCGTTCATCAAACTGTTTTTTTTTTTTTTTCGCCAAACTACACCCTCCTTTTCTTGTTCATCAGGCTGAACTCTCTGTTCAGCCTATGTGTTCTTGTTAATTAATTAACGTCTTTGTTCACAAATCAATCTCCTGTTCTCCTTTCTCCTTGTTCACCCTTTTCTCAATCACCATTCATTCACCAGTTCACCCCTGTTTCTTCACAAGTCCCACTCCGACAATGGAGGTGAAACGTGAGTGTGTCTTTCTTGTTCATCGGTCTACCTTTTGTTCACCAGTCTACCTCCTGTTCTTTCAGTCTACGTGTTCCTGTGCACCAAATCTGCCTCTTGTTCACTCTATCTCTTGTTCTCCACTCTTCATATTCCCCAGTCTCCTTTCTGTTCACCAGGTTCTTGCTCACCACTGATTGTTTTCTTATTCTTCAGTGTTCTTGTTCATCAGTCTACTACTTCTTCATTTATCTCCCTCTTCTTCTTCTTCTTCACCAGTCGTCCTCTTTTTCGCCTGTTTGCTCACAAAACAATGTCTTCTTGTTCGTCAATCTTCTTATTCACCAGTCTGTCTCTTCTTCACTAATCTCCCTCTCCTTTTTCTTCACCAGTCTCTCCCTACTTCATCTGTTGGCTCACCAAACAACGTCTTCTTGTTCTTCAGTCTTCTTGTTCTCTAGTCTTCTTGTTCACCTATTTACCTCTACTTCAGTCTTCTCCCTCTCTCTCTTCCTAAACAGTCTCCCTCTTCTTCAACAGTCTGCTCACCAGAGTTCACCCTACCCTTCACTACTCTAGCTTTGCTCCTTCTCTACAAGAGCCACACCGACAAGTGCAGGCGGAGTGCGGAGTGTTCCTTATATACAGGCAGGCAGAAGGGAGGGCCTTGCACGCCCCTGCCCCACTCACCAGCCGGAACTGGTACCTCGGGGACTTTTCCCTCGGGGCCACATCTTTCCCTCCCCTCTTTCCCAAGGTTGATACGATAGGTTTCCTTATCTTTCTCTTCATTCCTCAACATTCTCTTCTTCCCTCATCGTTCTCTACTTCCTCTTACTCCTCATCCTTTCTCACTGGGCCACATCTTTCTCCATGCTCGTCTCCAAGGCCGATGTGTTCCCTTATCCTTCTCTTTTTTCCTCATCTAGCTTTTCTTTCAACTTTCTTCTCTTTCTTCATTTATCTTTTCATTCTCTGTCTTTATCTTCTTCCCTCATCTTTCTCTTCTTTTCCTCTTCCTTCTCCCTTTTCCATGGGCCCAATCTTTCCCTCATCTTTCATCATCTGCTTGTTTTTCCTAGTCATCTACCTGATGCCCTGTCTTTCCTCATTGTCAATATCTTTCTATTTTCTTCCCCCCCAGGCTGATACTACGTTTTTCTTCTTCTTTCTCTTCTTCCCTCATCTTAATACTTTCCTTCCTCCTCCTTTTCATCATTTTCATCACTGTTATTTCCATTATCTTCATCAGCTTAAGACAGAAAATATTTCTTATCTTTCCCTCTTTCCTCCTTCTTTCCTTCAAGGCCGATACCACGATACCACATTTCCTCATCTTTATTCTCTTCCTCCTCCTCATCATCATCATCATAATCATCATCATTGTCATCATCATCATCATTATCATCACGATCCTTAGGCCAATCCACTACAGCATCACATATAAACCACGAATTATTCTATAACAAAATTATGCTGCTCGCTACAGACACCTCATTAGGTAATCTGCCTCCAGGTGTATTAAAGAACCAGATATCTGAAGTTCATATAGAAGCAGCAATTATTTGAAAAACAGGTTTCGGTAATTATACTTCGACTGACAGTGTTTTTATTTAGATGAAGGACTAGTATATGCCGGAATTAGGCCAGTTTAAGCATATTAGTTATGTAAATAGCTTTCTAGTTCACAAAAATGCAAATCTGAATGAAAAAAATAAATAAATAAATAAACCAGGACTTTCACGGATATTTATGAACGTACAGGGAGTTTCTGAGAGCGTTAACAGATTATCATAGTGTATCAAAATGCGTCAGAATTCATTTATATGTGACTTTGACCAGGGAACCACAGATGGTAAGTAAACATGTGCGTCCGTGTGAGAGTAGGGAAGGATGGGTGGTGAGAAGGTCCTTGGTGGGATGGGACCGTGGTGACATGAAGGATGGGTCCGTCACATCATCATCATCATCATCATCATCCTGTTACATTCCAGTGCAGGACAGAGGCATATTCCACGTTTCTACACTCAAGATATAGTTAACCCCATATTATCTCATCCGAGGTAAGGCGGCCCAAGACTAACGTATCACAGTAATTTACATGAAACGGTAGATGACCAGCTTGCTTCCCTATGTGGCATCAGGTGAAAAAAAAAAGGAGGAACAATGGGGGAAAAATGGAAAAAAGAAAGAAAGGAGAATAAGAAAAAGGAAAAGAGAAATGGAAACTTGTCACCTCTCTGGGATAGAAATTATGCACAGCTCAAGGCAGTCACCCCGACTGGGGCATTCTAACCACTAAATTATCAGGACTGCGTATTCAAAACCTTTATTATTACACTGGATAAAACTGTGCTAACTAACGACTACATAATCTCTACTCTCCGGACAGACATGACTTGCCCGAAGCCTACATAGTGTGCTGCCTCCCACACACGTGGATAAATATTTTTGCCCCACGACGCTCAGAGGTGAACGCCATTTGTGTGGTTTATTTATGCGAGATTTAAAAGGTCAGAGTCACATTTGCACTGGGGTCGCTTGGTAGGTTAGTTTGCTCTCTCAGCAACATCCCACGTGCAGCTATCGTGGCAGTACTGGGTTAAGGCCGAATTGGAAGTGCTATAATCTTGCTACCAACAGGCGTTTTTATTCAGCTTAGGAAAGATCCCTAGTCGTTGTTGTTGTGGCTCCAGGTTCTTCCGAACGTGGACCCAGTGGATTGCAGGCTGATGTCATCTTTCTAATGCAATCCACCATTTTCCTTTCGGGGGACAGGGAGAGATCTGAGCGTCGTTATATATAACCGGGTAGCTCCACCACCCAATTATATCGGTGCCAACACATGAAGGCGTCCCTCCATAACACCATCTCTGATCATGAAGAGGTTAATCAAGACTACAGTATATGCAGCGTGGTCCATTTATAACGCTTCTCTTCCACTTTCCCGAGTGTATTGCACACCCACACCCACACCAGCAGGCTAAGCCGTCCCGCAACACATAAAACACTCCCAGCTGAGGCACTACCGGAGCCCGATCTACGGATCATCCTGTCTAACTCCTCTTGTTCGAAAAATCTCTCCCAAACCCAAGAAAATAGGCTGAAGGTAGCAAGAAAAAAAAAAAAAAAAAAAAAGTTTGCTTTTTACGCCAACTGATTGTATGATTGATTCACAACTTCACTAGGCAGCTTTGTCTTCCCATTCCATACCATCAGATTGAGCCGTCCCCGCAACACGTAAGCACGTCGAGGACAATGTACGGACAACCCACTACTTCTTCTACTCTTTCCCGAGTAGCATTTAAAGACGAAGGAAGTAGGGAAAACCACTTGAAACTATTAGGATGTTAATGGATCCCGTACTTCTTGAGTAAGTCAATCCCTTCAGCCAGAGGACCTCATTATTATTCCATTCTTGCTGCTGCCAGACGATTTCCTTAAGTTTAGGAGACTGTTTTTGAACAAGAAAGTGTAAATAGAATGTTCACCTACATCTCCCCTTCCAGAGATCCATGATAAACAAACAAACAAAAGAAGTTGAGATGGCAAGAGTAAACCCAGACAAGATGTCATTGGGGTTATTGTTATTGTTGTTGTTGTTTTTATGTTGTTTTTCATGTTGTTGTTGTGGCTTCATGTTCATCTGAAACGTGAACCCAGTGGACTGCAGGCTGAAGTCACCGTTCTCCTGCAGACCACAATACTCCTTGCGGGGGATAGGGAGGAAGCTGCGAGACGTTTGTATAACCCGGCAGTTAGACCTTTCAGTTATATCAGTGCCACCCCACGAAGGCGTCCCTCTCCTGCACCCATCCTTTGGATAATGGTCAGTGGCTTATACAGATTATTTTCTCTTCTGACACGTGTGGTTGTGCGGCCTGATCATAGCAAATTTCTTCTCTCTGTCTGTGTGTCTGTGTGTCTCTCTTTGTCTGTCTCTCTGTCTGTCTGTCTGTCTGTCTCTGTCTCTGTCTGTGTGTGTGTGTGTGTGTGTGTGTGTGTGTGTGTGTGTGTGTCTCTCTCTCTCTCATTACTCTTTGACCGAGTTCTTTTGTTTATTTGTCCCTTGTCATCGTCGTTTATTCACTATTTTGTTCACGCGGAGTAAGATTCATAACTTCTCAACATGGCGTACTCTAGTTGGCGTGGTAGGTTTCGCAGCACCTTTCCCATGGCGACTTACTATGGATAATACACCCTTATTTATCTCATGTCTTACTTAAAATGCTTTGATATCGACATAGAACAGGACGTTGATGCGTAGTATACAGAAAAAACAGCAAAAGAAAACTTGTCAGGAATCTCCAAAGCTGCTCGATTACGACCTTAAGACGTATTATTGTTGAGATAGAAGTCTTCAGAACACCCTCTCCTTAGCGATTGATTTTGCATATTAAAAAAATAATACTTATTGTTCTTTAGTGGGTCATAGCCTCTTAACTCCTTCAGGATGAGAACGTTGGTTGATTTTTCTTTTTCTTGTTAATTCCAAACAATTCTATTCCGCTGAGGAGAGGCTGCCTGGGATAAAGGGGTTATAATACCCTTATAGTTTGCATTAATAAAGTGGAAGATTACAACAATGTGTAATATCCAGATTCTGCTTTACGAAAATAAATCGCTGTGGAAGAGGCGTCACAAACTCCGGGAGGCCAAGGAGAATACAACCCATGTACAGCCAGTCACAAAAATTCACCTTCTTTGCATATTGGTTGCTTCACACACATAGGATTTCTTCGTCACTTCCCTCACAGATGCATCATTTCAAAGAGAGAATTATATATGGGCAGAAAAAAAAAAATACCAAACCTCTATCGCTTTGGGAGTGTTAGCCAGCAGAGCAATGTGGGAAGCAGAAAAGGTGGAGATGATATTACGGGGAGACCCAGAATGAGGCGAAGGGATGGGATGGAGAGGTATAAGAATGAGGGTGGTAAGAACCGGAGAGAGGGCAGCATGTTGGTGGAGGACGTAGTGACATGGAGGCGGTTTGTTTGTGGCCATCCCCTCGGAGATTAAGGGGTCTGACTAAAGATACAGGTAGATAGATAGATAGATAGAGAGACAGATAGTACTTTTGTCCTGACTTAGGACATTAGTGTAAGTGGCTTTCAAAATTTCGTAACACCTTTTCATTTTCGTTTTATTATGGATAATGCCCCTTTTTATTTTCGTGTAGTTTCCTAAATCACTTGGAAAAACGTGTAACGAAGTGAACAACGCCACTTACTATAGAAGACGGCCTTGAGTTCCCCCCTCCTTCTTCATCAGTGTCTCTATTCTTCATCTATTTCCATCTCCACAAAGACCTTCCTCATCCTTACTTCAAGTATATAGTTACCCTTTTCGATCCCCATCCCCATCCTCATCCCTTTCTTCATCAGTCTATCCACTCTTCATCAATCTTCCCATTCTTCATCAGTCTATCCACTCTTCATCAATCTTCCAATTCTTCATCAGTCTCTCCATTTTTAGATGTTTTCCCCTTCATCAGTCTTTCCATTCATCCATCAATTATCTCCTTCTTTAACAGTTTCCCCTCTGTTTCAACTATAATCCCCTTTCGTCATCAGCCTCTCCATTCTCTCATCTATGTTTTCCCTCCGCCAGTACCTTCCTCACCTTCACCGAATGCGTCTGTGGCCACCTAGCAACATCCGTGTCACAGCCGGGAGGATCTGCTGGCAACTTTCCCGCGCCAGCCGGTTCAAACACGTACCCAAAAAATTTCCGGCGGTGTGGAAGTTAATAACAAAAACTGGCCAGCCTTCCAATCCCTGTAGACGCTGATGAGCCTAACTTACGTCAATGCGCGGTAAAGTGGCGTAGCGTTGTGTTTGGGGGTTTTGTTGTCGTGGGGCTGCAATGGCTCAACACTACCCCTTGCTCCCCGGTTTATTGCTGCATTAGGTATATGAATGTCTTCGGCACGTTGACGTCTTTTTTCATTTAATTCTTTCCAAAGCCAAACGATTTTTTTTTTCCCCTAACATATTGACTTCTTTTTCGGTTTATTCGTGCCATTTGTAAGTGATTTTGTTTTAACACTGAAGAACTCATTATTGGCGAAGGGATTAATGAAGGTTAAAGGATTAATTAGTGAAGTTCAAAATGTCTGTCCTAAGATACGATAATAGGACAACGTCATTAGGCGCTTATCCGCGGTCCTCATCTCCATTACCTATGCCATTAGGTCTGTAGCTGGTTATGTACCCAATATCCTGGGATACAAGGTCGCTGCATCATCCGCATAACCAGTTACCTTCCGCAGGTGTTACCTTTGATACTCATTTTACCCACCAACCCACAAAATCTGGATGGACACTTGAATCACGTACCCTAGAGCCAACAGCCCGCACCAGGAATCGAACCCTCGTGCTATCGGACCAGCAGGGTTGTAGCTAGGAATGATAATCATTCATCCACTGCGGCGAGATTTTGGTGTCACAGTCATTCCATCACTTTGATGGCAAGAGTAACCAGTCCCTCTCCCCTATAGAACGTCTTAACCCACTAGATCACACGGCGTCCATATGACTAGAGGCTCGCCAGCACCTCTTCCTTACCAGTTTACTTCTGTACCTGTTAAATAAATTTTCTCCCGTTAATAGGATGTTATTTATGCAGTCTGTGTCTATATGAAGGGTATATGAACACTATACAAGAGCATAGCAAGGTACCATATGAAAAAGAAATCGGTAACCCATAATTGTCCTGTTGTATGATATTGTTGAAGTCTGTGTCAATATATCAACAAAGTGTCATGTGCAAAACAGATCGTTCATCCATTCTCCGTCTATGGTATTACGACCAATTTTGTGCAGGTGAGGGTTATTCGTGTAGTCAGGGGCTTCAACACTCTCTCGATGAACCTTTGACATCCCCGAATCTCCCTCATCAAAATTAGTCTAAATTTAGGGTTAATTACATCCCTGACCGCACTCATGGCAGCAAAACACTTAAGGAAGGGTTTCTAGAAAGCCTCTTGAGCCAGTGATAGAATATATCGTTAGGGAAGACGTGATATGAAGTCTGCTTAGCCAGTGAGGGAATATATCGATAAGAAAGACGTGTTAGAAGGCTTCCGAAGCCAGTGAGAGAAATATATCACTTAGGAGGACGAGCTAGAAAGCTTCACAGGCCACTGGGAGAATATATAAATAAGGAAGACGTGCTAGAAATCTCTTTAGTCCACTAGGCCATCAAGAAAACGGCCAATAGCATGTATGGCTAGTCGGACCGGAGGCATGGCTGTCAGAAATAATAGCACCAAGGAAACCACTTATCGTCTGCTAGCAGCGAGGAGGTGGTGGCTCATGGAGTGTTGCGGAGGTCAGTGATTCGGCTTTTTTTTTTTTTTTCCGAATTGTCTTGGCCTATGCTTGTTCACTTTAATTTGAACTAACATTGTCATCTCTCCCTCCTTAATGCTGAAATGTAGTAAGAGATCAGCACTAGAATTATCATGATGCCAGTAACGAACATGTACTATGGAGAAGATGGAGAGCAGTAGCATCTTCGTTTTCTGTCACGGAGTTACATGAAATGTAAGTTGCAGAAAACGACGAAAAATGTCCTCCAAGCTAAGGCAAACGAGTAGTAGTAGTAGTGGTTTTATAGTAGTGGTAGTAGCAGTAGTTCTTGTTGTTGTTTTTGATGTTGTTGTTATAGCCCCTGATTCATATTAAGTGTGAACTCTATGGACTGCAGGCTGTTGCTGTACTCACCTGAAGCCCACGATCCTCCTTTCAGGGGATAGGGACTAGGGAGGGAGTTGAAGGACGTTTTTATAACCGGGCAGCGAAGCCATCCGATAAAATTGGTGCCACCACGTGAAGGCGTCCCTCTCCAGGACCTAAGGGTAATCATTAAATTTTATCGCCTAAGAGAGAGAGGGTGGAGGTGGCTCAAGGAATACCAGAGTGATCAGTGATTCAGCTTCTTCATAATGATTCAGGAAGCCAGTGATTGTGTTTTTTGTTAGGGAATTATGAGGTCAGCCGGCCAGCTTTCTTACTACAGATTTAAGAGGTCAGTGATTCAGCTTCTTACTGAGGATTTCCCACACCTGGGACGAATCCTGGTCGGGGCTGAACATTTAGGAGAGTGCAGTTACTGTGTGTGTGTGTGTGTGTGTGTTTTCTTTAATTTTGGCATCCTGTTGAGATTCCTTTGATGGCAAATACAGATGTTCCCCCCCCCTCTTTCTCTCTCTCTCTCTCTCTCTCTCTCTCTCTCTCTCTCTCCTTGTTGCATCTTCCTTTTTTCATGGCTATTTGTGCTGGCGAGGGACGCCTTCGTGCGGTGACACTGACAGACTGCAATCTACAGGGTTCACATTTATATGACAGTTATTCTGGTGACTGCTTTTATGAACTCGCCGCTTATATGTCTTCCTTATTGCGGTGGGCACGCCTAAAATGCACGCTCTTATGTTTTTTTCCGTCTAAGTGCTTCCCGATCACATCAATTTAATTTTGGGTTAGCCTTCATTAGTTTGTCATTAAAACTGACTATGACCTCCAGCCACGGAAACACAATGTGTTCAGGCAGCTCAGTTGAAAAGATTTTGAGTTAGCCTCTTTGCCGTTCAGTTCTTATAGAGGGAAACAAGGTTGACGGCTTTCAGCCTATAAACACAATGAAATAAAAAGTCAATACACAGTATAATGCTACCTCATGCATCCTTATAACTTTGACTTACTGAACGGGGGGAAAAAAATCCCCTCATATATCCGCCTCTCCTAATATGTTTAACGGATCGGGGGAAATGGGAAATCTGTGATGAGGATGTCAGGTATGAGTGCGGTACTGGGACGCTAGTTTACCGTGACACAAAGAGATCTCTGCCCCATTTTCTTTTTCTTTTTGTCGTACTAAATCTCTCTCCCCCCTTCATTGTTCCATACCAGCCAAAACTTACATCCACATCTGCTAGACTCTATTAGTGGCCATAGTTACCCGCTCTCACACACAAGCCATAATCCATATCATCACACCCAGCAACACCCACAAGAACCCACACCTGCCATACCCATACCAACATCCTTCCCCCCCCCACTCACCAACACTCACACCAACAGTCACCACACTCACTTTCACCAACACTCAAACCTATTCTGACATCCACACCCATACTCACCAACCTCCACATCCACGCCCACGCTAACTAAGGGCCGTAGCCTCTTCAGCATCCGCACTCACACTCACCAGCCCTCAAACCCACATCCACACTCACCAGCATCGACACCCACACAAACTCCCATATCCACACCAACACCGAAACCCACATCCACACCCACCAACACCCACACACACACCAACACCCAAATCCACACCAACATCCACACCCACACCAAGAAACGTCCACATTCACATCGACACCAATGGCTAGACCTACACCCACCAACACAAACATCCCCAGCTAATCACATCCACTCCCACAGCTACACCTACACCGACACCCACACCCACATTCGTATCTTTAAGCACCCACTTGCATTATCCTCATAACCCCCTCATATTACCACCAGACAGTCTGTTTCATCTTTAAGTTCTGTCGTAGTGAAACTGTTTGGAAATTAAGTTTGCCTCTTTATAGCTATGACGTTTTATTATTTTATTCTTTCTACCAACAGATGATATAATTAATCTCATAAATGACCTTTCATACTGTACTAACCTCCATTCTTCCCTTTCAAAACTGTTCCATCCTTTGTAATTATTAGTCTTTAGTTACTAGAAACAATCTCGATTATCTTGTTCGTATCAGTTATTACAAGTAGAAATAATCTCCATCATCCTGTTTACCATTATGCTACATTATTTTCAGCTATTCTTTTTACCTCCAGGCGATTATATTTTACGTAGGAAAGACCCGCCTCCTTGAAAGGGTTAAAAACAATCTAACATCTTTCATTTTCCCTTCCACACGTACCACGTCATGCTTAGAACTCGGGCTCCGAGTTGTCAACGCAAAGAGTTGCTCGGTATGCCTCCGCCAAGCCTTGCTCACGCACTCGCCATACAACTCCATGACAGGATTCTTTGTGGGTTGAAATGAGCCTAAAGATAAACTAAGTCGACCCCATATGACCCTAACCTTTGATCCCTCGACCTTGCTGACTTTATCAGTTCATCATTTCATACTGTATCACTGACAAAAGTTTGGCTGAAATCCGTCCAAGGGTTCAGGAAATATCGCGCCCACACCCATATGACCTTGACTTTTGACCCATTGATCTTGCTGTCCCACTCAATTCATCATCCCTTCACATTATTTCACTGGCAAAAGTTTGGTTGAAATCCGTCAAGGGGTTCAGGAGATATCACACCCACAAGGGTAAACTAAGTCGACCTCATATGACTTCGACCTTTGACCCTTTGACCTAGCTGACCTAATTAGTTCATCATTTCCTAGTCTACATCAAAGGCAACATTTTGGTGGAAATCCGTCGATGGGTTCAGGAAATATCGCTCCCACAATAGTATAACAGACGCACGCTAACAAGGATAAACTAAGTCGACCATATGCTCTTGACCTTTAACCCCTTGACCTTGCTGACCTAACCAGTTCATTGTCTCTTCATACTGTATCATTGACAAAAATTTTGTCGAAATCCGTCCAGGGATTCAAGAAATATCGCGCCCACAAGATAAACTAAGTCGACCCCATGTGACCTTGACTTTTGACCCCATGACCTAGCTGACCAAATCAGTTCATCATCTCTTTGTAATGCATGACTGACAAAAGTTTGGTGGAAATCCATCGATGGGTTCAGGAAGTATTTTTAAATTGCTGTTTAACGAAGTGGGGCACTAGCCCCCGACCAAGGTACTCCGTCAGCCTGACACACAAGGAACACGTAGGCTCGCTTATGTGGTTACCATCAAGCGTAGTGCATGTTTTTCTGGCTTACAGGAACTATTTGACTTGTCACTTATTGCAGAGCCGGGTAGCCCTACACTAAGTGAGTAGATGACGTGCACCCCTATCCACAATCAAGTGCATATGAGCGAGGTGGAAGAGGAAAGAGGGAGGAGAAAATCAAGAATGAGATGAAGGAATTCGTTGGAGAAATATTTAAGAGAGAAATGTGAATTGGAAAAAGGACAGCCAAGTAGCAAGAGAATAGGGAGACGTGGAGGCAATTTATTTGTGGCCACCTATTAAGGAGACAAGGCATCTGGCTATAGAAGTTACATGGAACAGATTACTCAAAGCACTATTTCATTATGTGTGCTTAATTCTTGCTGTGTCTTTTGTTGTTGTGTGTTTGTTTTCATACGTATTGAAAAGTGAGATGGAGGGATGGAATGGATTCATGAGAGAGGGGGATGTGAGCTGGAGGGAGGGTGGTCTAATGGGGGAGGACAGGGTGATATGGAGATTTGTATGTGGCCACCCCTTAAATGATTAAGACATCTGGCTATAGACAGTCAGACAACCACACAAACATATAGCTACATAGATAAATAGACAGACAGGCAGACCGATAGACAGATAGATAGAAAGATAGATAGATAGAGACAGACAGACAGACAGATAGATAGTCAGATAGACAGACAGATAGATAGACAGATCTTTTGCGGTCGTGCGTTTTTGAGGAAGGTAAACTGGAGTACACAAAACACAGAAATTTAAGCGAGTATGTTTCGAGCTATGTGCTAGTATTTTGTTTTCGTGTGTGTGTTCGTTTGTTTGCATGGGGGGAGCAAGTTTTTGAGGGGACAGAGGACGGGGCCATCAGGTGTATGTGGGTACGATTACATAAACAACCGCTCTGCGTTCAGGGTCGGGCCCCCGTGACGTCACAGAGGTGGTGGTGGTGGGGAAGAAGCTGTGGCGGGGAAACGGATGGATGGTGAGCGCCCGGAACTTTGCTACAGTTCGAGGACGTCAAAGTAATCTTTACTTTTATTTTTAATTAATTATTTATTTATTTTTGTTTTATTCAACTCAAGAGACGTCATCAGAACTGTACTTGCTCAATCCAGTAAGAGGTCAGGTAGAGTAAGTGTAAATTTTTCTTTTGCCCTGCACGTGAGATAAAAAAAAAAAGAAAAAAAAAAATCGTTCCTCGATCCCCTGACCTGCGCCATACCATGAATCCGTCAAATGGGGAGGGCGGGGGAGGAGATAAAGAAATGGGCGTGATGAGAGAAGGAATTGGTGGGATGGCTTTGAAATTTGGTGGGCAAGGCACTAAGGCGGGAAATCATACTCTGCAAAAATAGACGTTGTATGGTTAGTGTTTTGAGTGTAGCGAAGGTTTATTTCATAATGTCCTCGAAGAATGAAAGTTTCGGTGAGTAGGTGGGTATAGAAATGAGCATGAGAGTCGGGGAAATGGGTGGAATGAGCTGGAATCGTGGTGGTGATGTGTGGGTGGGGGGAAGCCATGATATGCGGTAGGCTATAGAAATGGATGCCGCATAACTACTGGCTTGAGTGCATTGAGGGCTTATTTCAAAACTTTCTCGAACAACAACAACAACAACAGCAAGCGATTGGGTTTCCCTCATATATCTACGATACTCTGCCTCGTTCGTGTTATACTGTGCTTTGTCCGTGTTGCATTTTTTCGCGTTATACTGCGCAATGGCCGTGATATGGCACCCTCACCGCGACCCTGACTGACCCATGCGACAATCACGTGAAGGCCCCCTGACAAGGCTAAAGTGAGTGAGGCTGAGCGAATCGGGAAGGCAGAGCAGGCGGAGGGGGGGAGGATATAAGGTGAAGTGGACGGTGGAGATACAAATAGAGGGTGAGGCTGCTTGGAGTGGAGTGTGGAATGAGTGGAAGATGAGATGGAAGTGGAGGATGAGGCTGACTTAAGTGGATGGCGAGATGGAAGTAGAGGATAAGGCTACTTGAGCAGAGGATGAGATGGAAGTGGAGGATGAGGCTGGTTAGGGAGGTATGTGGTTTGAGTGGGTGGGGGTGGGGGATGAAGAGGTGTAGGGCGACGCAAAGTACTTCGCCCCTTTTTTGTACACTTGATTTCTCTACTCTTTGGTTCCACTGAAGATGATAGAGGTGAATAAGTTGAGGCATCTAAATTTGATAAGATGTTGTTTGCGGCATGGCGGTACTTTTCCTCTGCACGTTGCGCTTTCCTATGAAAAAAAAAAAAAAAAAAAAAAACTATCTTCTTGTCGATCCTTCTTCTTGTAACACTAACCATCCTGACGAAAAAAGTAAAATTAGGCAGGAGAGAAATTAATGAAATGGAATTAGGATCGATGAAGGGATTGGCTACTTCACTTCGACAATTTTTTTTTTTTTTCCCCTTTTATCTTGTAATCTCAGAACTTTATTCAACTTGTCGAACTGTATGGGTTAGTTTGACATAGGTTTCATTTCTCCCTTCCCTTCAAGAAGTCATTCCAAACCTGAATGAAAATGTCCGATGAGAGAAGTAAATAAATAAAGAACACGTCACAAAATTCATGGGTTAAGAGGAAAATATAAGGTATGCTTGTGAGTATGGCGGGACTAGACATGTTTTATGAAGGGTAGGTTTTACGAGTTTGGAGTGCGGGTGTGGCCCATTCAACTGGTTAATTTTTTATTAGTGTCTCACTCTATCTGGTTCTTTCTGGCTCTCCGGACTCTACCTCACCCCACCCTGTGCCGGGAAAGGAGATGATGGTGATGGTGATGATGATAATGAAGTTTGGATGGTGAAGGAGGGAATGAATTTCACCTAATAATTGAGCTGAACGATAGGAAAGGGCAAAGGGCATAGGCGGGGATGAGGGGAGGGAGAGAATAGGGGAGAAGATCAAGGAAGGCAGTGGAGGGGAGAGGGGGAAGGGGGAGGAGATGAGCGGGATGGGACTGGGGAGGAGGCTGAAGTGGTCTGCGAGGCCTTGATCTTTCGAGGAGAAGAAGGGAGGGGGAGAGGGGTAGAGGCTGGCCTGGGATATATTGGAGTAGGAGGAAAACTTGCATCAGTAAGTCTCCTTGCCATTGCTAGTCACATTTTCTCTCTCTTTCTTTCTTTCTTTCTCTCTCTCTCTCTAATTACAACGGAGAACAAGTACCGATAAATTTCCCACCATGTTCTTGCCAATGTATCCTCACCTTGCCTCGTTATAATCATTCTTGCTTGACCTTCACCGCCAACATTCTTCGAGGTTTGTATTGCTTGGTAAATAAAGATCCTCCTGCCATTTCAACCTCCTCCTCCCTCGGTAAAAAAAAAAAAAAAAAGAACTTGTCATCATATACTCATTCATGCGTGACCTTCTAAGACATCATCGTTTCCCTGGGTGTTTGAGCTTGTACGGGACGGTAAATAAATAGTTTAAATAATTCATCATCATCATCATCATCATCATCATCATCACTCTGACCTTGTTGTTCCTCATCTTGGGGGAGGGGGAGGGGGTATCTACAGTATATGAACTTGCTTAGAACAAAAAGGATGAGAAAGTTATTGGACAGGTAACGGAAAGAAGGAGGCGAACTGGTGGTGTGGATGATGTTAAGAGCTGTGTTAATTTTGTATCTTATTTCACAAAGTATTGAGTAAATCCATGTAGGGGAAATTATGTTTACTATGCCTTGTAAGAAGAGGCTTATCAGATGTTTGACAAATAGAATGACGATTATTGAGAGAGAGAGAGAGAGAGAGAGAGAGAGAGAGAGAGAGAGAGAGAGAGAGAGGTTAGAAGCAGGCCATAATAATATCCACCAATATTTCCCTTACCATGATAAATTGAGCTGTGTGGGGAGTGTGTGGTGGATCTGAATTAAGCTGCACCCAAACTCACCCTTCCCCACACTGATGTAAACAATGTGCATATTTATAGACGGTCAAAGAGCAACTCATACACCCCGCTGAGAAAATTAACTATACATCAATTCACTGCAGCCTACCTTACATCTCTATCTGATAACTTAAACCTCTCTCCAACTTGGGCCTGTATTTCTCTCTAATCCTATATGCATGAAAGAATACAGTATTTAATTTTATTCCCCTATGTGAAATGAGAAATTAGGGGCACAGATATTTAGCTCGTGAAACTGATATTCAGAGATTCAGAGGCTGAGCAGTGCTTGTTCCTTCAGATTCATGAACTGGTGAATTTGCAAGGTTCGTCTACTGTAGTTGACTTTTCAGTGTACTTAAACCTATTAGTAAAATCGTTTGGTGTCAACAAGAATAAATTGCATGATTAGGTAATACTTGTGGAGCATTTAACGAGATAGTTTTTAAGATCTTGACTTACAGTGGTATCCTATTGCTGAAGGAAATCATCTGGCGTTCTACAATATAACACACTGAGGTAAAATGGTATCAGCATTTGATTATGTTTTAAGAACATTATTAATTGGTCTGTATATTTTACGTAATGAGTCTATCCTGTGATGGCGTCAGTGTAATGTTTAAGACTCACGATTAAGTAGTAAAATCACATGGTCTTGTGGAGATGTACAGTAATATTACTGACATATTCCGCTAGGTGGGTATGCATCTCTGAATATTAATTAATCATGAATCCTGCAAGCATCGTATTGGAGGCTGAGTCTAGGAGAATGATGGTCACCCAGGGCCGTATCCAGGAATTATGGAGGGGGGAGGGGGTTGGTGAGTAATTAGCAATACCATTGAACCGTTGTCTCACCTGCAGGGGAGAGGGTGGGAAGGGAGGAGAGGGTACTTAAATTAATCAGGTTAGTTTAATGCCACTTAAGATTATTATTTTGATTTTTGATGTGGCTTTAGTGAAGAAGTATCAGTTGCTTTCCGAATCAGCATGTATCAAAAATATCAGACCGGTGAGAGAGGAGAGTGAGGTTAATATTATGATTCTGGTTTAGTAAAAGGATCTTGTTGGGAGCGTATCAGTGACTGTCCAAATGGGAATATTTCAAACGCATAAAAAAGGCGAGAGAGGAGGAGGGGAGGTCGTGTCCATGTTATTCTATTTTCGTTTGTGGAACACGTCCTCTCCGCCGTGAGGAAAATTGCGTAACTTGGTGATCGGTGAAGTTATAGCAGTCAGGTGCAGACCAAGCCAGTCAAGTTCACTTTTAGGGATTGATTACACGAGAGGTCTTCCAGTTGCCACAGCTTGCTGATCCGTTGTGAGAGTGGTATGACTTTACTCCTTCAGCCTGAGGACGTCATTTCGATTTAATTTTGCTTTCCCATGACGATTTTATTCAGCTTGGGGAAACAAGGGCAGCATCTAACCCCTCCAACTCGAAAAAATCTCTCCTAAGCTGAATTAAATCGTCAGGAGGTGACAAGAAATAATGTAAGATAATGAATAGCCAGACTTCACCCTTTGAGACCGAAAATCACATTTTTAAAAAAATTTCTTGACGAGTCTCATCAATTTGGGAAGGACCTCTAGTACTGCAGGGGTTTACTAAGCCTGCTTCTAAACGCTGTAGACAAGAAAATATCTATCCTAAGCAGAAAGAACTCGTCATATGGCAAAAAAAAAAAAATCTTTCCTAAGCAGGAAGAAATCATCACATGGTAAAAATATATCTATCCTAAGCAGAAAGAAGTCGTCACAAAAAAAAAAAAAAAAAAAAAAAAAAAAAACTTTCCTGAGCAGAAAGAAATCGTCACGTCAAAAAAATAAATCGGAATAAATGGACATACCCATGCTCAGTGGGTGCCTCTGTATGAACCACACCTACGGGTCAAACCAGTCCCATTTCCCCCAGTTCCCAGCAGCGGCCCGGCACCTGGCTGTGATGGTTGTCAGACCTGCTTCATAACAAGGGTGCTGGGGGGCAGTACACGTAGCTCTCATTTCAAGGATGTGCTACCGAAATAGAATTAGATTTTTTCTTTTTTTTTTCGTGGGGTTTGGTATTATGTCACACCCTATCTTCTCATCATACCGATTATTGGCATAGATAACACGATAACATAACACTGTAATATACTTGCTTCTCTTGAGC
>NC_136959.1:62971536-63014036 GCF_032717465.1 Coenobita brevimanus | reverse complement strand
CACAGTATGATACTTGCACCAGAAACCCTGACACTGTTTATTATCCTGCTTAACCTACTTATTCTGGCTAGCGTTTGGTTTTGTTATTCAGTCAAGAGGAAGCTTTACACTTAAGGGGTAAAAGCTAACGACTTTATACAGCTCAGCGATACTTGAAGCAATCAGAATCATAGCAACATATAGATTCCAAAAGCTATCACTGAACAATTATAACTTAGCTCTTAGTAGGATGCCGTACTTTTGCATGATATTTTTTCACCTGTGAGATAATTACATTAATTTTAGGCAGGTCCCCTCATACCGAAGGGGTTAAGGATGGCTATACATAATCCTCTAGTTTAAAAAGTCTCCCAGAACACATATAAAATCGTCTGGAGGTAATATGTAGAAACTGGAAAAGGCGTCGTGGGGTTGAAGGGGTGAAGTTCTAACAATTGAGCACATTTGGGTTTCTTACCTACCCTAATCTCTGCCTTGTCATTTATGTACCAAAAGCAAATGAATTTATTAAATAAAAACAAGTTCATGGTTAAAGGAGAGGAGGTGGGGATACTAATGAATAAAAAGAAATAGGCGAGAGTAGAGGACAAAAGTAAATAAAAGACGAAACTCTAAAGATAAAAATATAGAGGAAAATGTGGGGAAAGCCTGTTAACGTGAAGGACAGACGGAAGGACAGTGGTAGAGCAACAAGAGACAATGTGGTCCGGGTTGTTGGTGGCATATGAGGCTTCGTGTGATCTCATCCTTGACTATTTATTTTGCATATTACACCTTCGACATTATCTTATGTGCTTGTGTTGGTTTTAAATCGACATAATTCACATCACTAATATACACAGTTACAGGTGGCAGGGTGGGTGACTGGCAGGGTGGAGGCAATATGAAGGATTCAGATATAAAGATACGGAGGCGGGAGATGGTGGTAGGTAATGCTGGGTTTAGAGCATAGTTAATAAAATATGAGAATTTGGGAGGTCAGGTTGAGGGATAGGGGAGAAAGAGTGAGTTGCCACTTGGTAACTCCTTGTGATGAACAGAGACACGGGTGTGGCTAAACTGCCATGATTCGACACTATCGCTGCAGGTGACTTTGCACCTGGAGAGAGGCCTACTGGTTTATATAAATAAATAAAAAAATAAATATATATATATAGATATATATATATATATATATATATATATATATATATATATATATATATGCTCCAAAATGTATGGAATTACTTTTATTACAAAACTAAAATCCAGGAGAATTTCCGAAGTCGCAGTATTATCTGTTGTGATGTCTGCTTCATTGGGTTGTTATAAAATCTCATTTCTGGCTCGGGGTTGTGGTCAGCCTTCGATTATCAGCCGTGTTGGCCTTACCTGAGGCTGGGAATGCCGAAGGGTGCTCCACGTCTAGCACAGTCGAGGGAATAATGGGTGGCTGCTGTTGGCTGTCTGCCACTTTTTATGCTATTATTATTCACAGTTCTTATGATAATTGTGCAGATTTAGATGTTATCAGTTTTCATCATATTAACTCTAATTTCATTTTTGTAATTACCCGTCCCCGCCCCTTTTCAGTCGGTTTGTCTGTTTGTTTGTTTGTCTGCCTATCTGTCTGTCTGTTGAAAACTTTACCCGAAAGGTACTGATGCAGTTTTGACTAAAATTACAGGGATGATGGGCTATGACCTTCTGATCACCTGATTAAATTCTGGGCCTAATTGGGCCAAGGCCCAGGCCCAAAAAATGTGAAAAAAAAATCGTTTTTTTGCGATAACTCCTTTCAAATTAGCCATATCGACATGAAATCAAGACCTAAAGGAGCACCTTTCAAATCTGCATCCTATAACATGCCTCATTATATCAGGGGGGCCACCCTTCAGTTAGCCGTAGGGGAGGTCAGTGTCAGGTGGGTAGGGCCTAAAATTTCAAATGGGCATAAAATCGTCAGTTTTCACCCGATTTGCTTCAAATTTGAAGTGACACCTTTAACTAGATATCCCGTTGTGTTTATACGTCAGCACTAAAATGCCTGCCGGGGACGGGTTAGCTGTGCCTTGCCACCGCTTCTTGTTTAATTTTTCTTTCAAGCCACTGGGTACAAAAAAGAAAAGAATATTGTTCAGCCTATTTCTGGATCCCTCCTACTTAGGCCACTGATATTAGTCGGAACAGAGTAGGTTCGTTATGAATAAAATTATGATGATGATGATGATGATGATTTTCATAATAAGAAAAAAGTTGTTGTTGATGATGGTGGTGGTGGTGACAGTCTTTCGGGATCGCCTTCAGAAAATGTGGGAGATGATGAAAAAAAAAAAGAAAAAAAGAAAGGGAAGGAATAAGGAGAAAGCTGAGAATGGGCGAGAGGATAAGAGGAGAGAATGGGAGAGAAGAGGAGAGAAAAAGAGAGGAGATAATGGAAGAGAAGAGGAAAGAAGGGGAGAGAAGGAAAGAGGAAAGGGGAAGAGTCGTGATATTTGAATTTAAATGAAAAAGTTGACGCTACAGAAGTGTCCCGTAAGTAAAAAAAAAAAAAAAAAAAAAAAAAAAAGAGGGGGGAGGAGCAAGAATAAAGGAATAGGACAAAGTTTTAGGTGGAGGAATTAACCGTTCACCCCAAGGACGTCTTGTATAATTTATTCTTGCTATTTTCAGACGACTTTATTCACCTCAGGAGAGATTGTTCGAACTGGGGTGTTCAACAAACTGTTCAGCAAGCCCTTCGGTACGAGAGGTTCTTTCTGAATTCCTGAATGTGGAGACAGCTGGAAGAAAAGTATAATGGTATTATCGAAGTGAAAAGTCTCTAACCTCCAGTGAACTAAACAAAATAGTCTGGTGGCCATATGAATAAAAAAATAAATAAATAAAAACAGAGGTCGTAATATGGGGTATCAAAAAAATTTACGGAAGTGAAACACTTTGTGTCCGATAAACCTTTGGAAGTTAATGACAAATAGGGCCATTCCAAGAGATGCTCCCACATCTAAAAAAAATAATAATAATGAAACGCCGAGAACTCGGGCCCCAGCTGTTGATGGAAGGCGTCGCTCGGTATCCCTCCGCCGAGCCTTGCACGTAGACTCGCTATACTGTCTCCACAACAGGGTTCATTGTGGGTTGAAATGAGATTAAATATAAGTTAAGTCACCCCATATGGCCTTGACCTTTGAACCTTGACCTTGCTCAGCTAATCAGTTCATCGTCCCTTCATAATGTATCACTGTCATAAAGACTTTGTAGTTACTTGTAGAGAAGTATATTTTAGACTTGTGGTCGAGCGGCTTTTATATCTTGTAGTAGTTTCCCCACCAGATGTCATGTAGTGACGGGAGAGGTAAAGAATAGTATGGGACTATTTTTATTTGTCTTGGAAATATTAAACAGGTATAATAGTATAAGTCCGGGTAGCTACCTCCCTGTCTCGCTATCTCTCTCTCTCTCTCTGTTCTAAGGCTAATCTCCGTCTCGACCTCTCTCTAGGGTCGCTTGTCTCCTTCTCTCTAGCCTGTTCGGTGGCTAATCTAGGTCTGAGCTCTCTTTCCTAAAATCTGGTGTAGTAGGTGTGTGTGTGTCACGTATGTTCCTCATGGCAACAGAACTTTCTCACGAGAGGACTGCTGACAGCTAACTGCATCATCTCCTTACTGGCCGCTGTCGTCAGCTTTCCTCAGTGTTAAGAGTGTGTAAGCATGCTTAGCACTGCTCGATTCTCGCAGACACAACACCTTCTCATCGTTTGACTTCCTGCTTCTATCTGTCTCTCTATCTATCTATTTATCTATCTATCTAGTATGATTTGCAATTATAATATGGAGACCTACCACATTGCTCGGCCGCGCAAAAATGGCGTACCATCGACATTTAATAGTTATAATATATTAATACATACTTCATACACATTATAATGAACTTATAAGCTAATTAAGTGAAATACATAATATTGTAAAGTAACATAATTGTATGAATATTGTATACATATATTATTCATAGTAAATAGTGATTATTCAGTAATATTACGCATATAATTGTGCAATGGTAATACTGCTAGGTTATACATTACATATTTGAGTTATCACTTTAGTAATGTCTAATATTTCACCTAACTTGTATGATGATACTGGTAATACAGAATTGTGCTATAATTGTATGACTTATAATATTGTACTAACATTGTGGTACTACATAATTGTGTTGGTCTTATAATTGTAGTTACATTTTGTTAATGCAACTATTACATATGTGTCTTGGCCTTATAATTGTAGTTAAAGTTACATAAAAGTTACATCTTGTTAATGCAACTGTTTTGTCGTTACATAATTGTTACATATCGTTTGCAGGTACATAATTGTAATTAAAGTTACATAAAAGTTACATCTTGTTAATGCAGCTGTTACATAATTGGCAAAGTGTAACATAATGCAATCGTTTGTCGTTACATAATTGTTATATATTGGTTGTAGGTACATAATTGTAGTTAGTGTAACATAATGCAATCGTTTGTCGTTACATAATTGTTACATATCGTTTGTAGGTACATAATTGTAGTTAGTGTAACATAATGCAATCGTTTGTCGTTACATAATTGTTACATATCGGTTGTAGGTACATAATTGTAGTTAGTGTAACATAATGCAATCGTTTGTAGTTACATAATTGTAGTTAAAGTTACATAAAAGTTACATCTTGTTAATGCAACTGTCACATAAATTGGTACATATTGTTTGTAGTTACATAATTATAATATGGAGTAACATAATTGTAATAACTGCAGTCCTAACATATGCTGCGGTCGATGATAGTGATGATGTGTCGTGCCACTTGTATGTGGAGACAACAGTTTGCTTTTTTGTTTGTAGTTTACGTGGTATTTTGGCATATATAGTGACATTTACACTTATTTTCATTTGTTTGTTATGTGATCTTACTTTATTTCTCTTTTTTCCTTCTTACTTTTCTTTCTTTCTTTCCTTTCCTTTTCTTTTTTTTTTTTTTGTATGTATTGATTTTCCATAGTTTGTTTCTCTTTGCTTGTGTACGCTTTTTTCCATGTTGTTCATGGTTGCATAATTGCTGACTAATTTCCTTGAGATACTTTTTTAAAGTTTAGTTTATATTGCACAGATATTGCTGAAAATGATATTATATAGTCCCATATTTTGTTATTTTATATAAAAAATATATACACTATATACAGTATTAACTATACACACTGACTTGTTGTTCACCTGTACCTATCGTGGGTAATATGTGTGTCAGCACTGTGTGGAAATCATTGTCTTCACGATTGTGTTGAAGATGTTCACTCTTGCTAACGGCATTTGTGTTGGCCATTTTTTTTTTCTCTAGTTTACCTTGTAACTTAATTTGTCTGTTTCCACTAGGTAGCTTTAATTAATAAATGTTTAATACAGTTCTTTTAATTGCTCACTGAGTAACTGTGATTGGATATTTTCTTTATTACTTTGTAGATGTAATAATGTATAGTTGTATGTATGAAACACGTATTTTATGTAGGTATAAATGGTAACACTCTTTGGTAGAAAATAAATGTTATAATAAATGAATGAATATATACAGTGTAGAATATTTATTGTTGGTGATTATTTAGTGTTTGAGTTATGCAGATAACTGAAGTAAGTATGTGTATTTAAACTGTAACTATACAACACGTTTTATATGTTTGTGCAGAAGCTTATTGTCTATCACTGTGTATTGTATAAATGAAGTAACTATGTAACTCACTAATTTTTACCGTGGTGAGAATGGTGTGAGTGGTGGTGCAGGTGGTGTGTTGACTGACGTGGCGTCTGTTCAGCAAGCACGCATGATGACCTCAACTTCCCACACTGGTAGCTGTGGTGAGTGAATGAGTAGCGATGAGTAACTTGAGTGAAGACGAGTGAGTAAGATGAGTTGTGAATATGGACTTGGTGTTTTCTTCGTCGTCCTGACCTCTTCACACCTGCGTAAGCGTTGGGGGTTGGGTGGATGTAGCAGAGAGAGGAGAGTGAGGTCTGGTGGTTATGAGTTGTGAGTCGTCTCTCACTCTTCGTTTGTTTGTTTGTTTTCTTTCTTTCTTGATGTATTCTTGGTCCTTTTTTCTTGTGATTTACTCGTTGTGGGATGAAGACTGCCGCTTCTTGTAGGTGCGTGTAGAAGATTATACAGACGACGTAGAGTTGTTAATTGTAGTTGATTGTAGATGGCTGTAGTTGATTGTAGATGGCTGTAGACTTTGTAGAACTGAAGCTAACCTTGTAGTCTCGGTTGCTTTTGTAGAAATTTGCTTTTAATTCGGAGACGATGTCCGCAGATTTGCTGGTTTGTCGTTAAGCTACTTGCAAGGCGTCGAGTGATCTCTTGACCTCTGCATCAGCGTAATGATCTGGGAGACGGAGGGGGCAGGAGCTGATATTGTTGGTTGTTGTCAATCTTGATATTTTGTAGGAATTTAATGTTGATTCGTAGACGAGGTTCGTATACGTTCGCTGCCACCAAATGTCATAAAAGACTTTGTAGTTACTTGTAGAGAAGTATATTTTAGACTTGTGGTCGAGCGGCTTTTATATCTTGTAGTAGTTTCCCCACCAGATGTCATGTAGTGACGGGAGAGGTAAAGAATAGTATGGGACTATTTTTATTTGTCTTGGAAATATTAAACAGGTATAATAGTATAAGTCCGGGTAGCTACCTCCCTGTCTCGCTATCTCTCTCTCTCTCTCTGTTCTAAGGCTAATCTCCGTCTCGACCTCTCTCTAGGGTCGCTTGTCTCCTTCTCTCTAGCCTGTTCGGTGGCTAATCTAGGTCTGAGCTCTCTTTCCTAAAATCTGGTGTAGTAGGTGTGTGTGTGTCACGTATGTTCCTCATGGCAACAGAACTTTCTCACGAGAGGACTGCTGACAGCTAACTGCATCATCTCCTTACTGGCCGCTGTCGTCAGCTTTCCTCAGTGTTAAGAGTGTGTAAGCATGCTTAGCACTGCTCGATTCTCGCAGACACAACACCTTCTCATCATTTGACTTCCTGCTTCTATCTGTCTCTCTATCTATCTATTTATCTATCTATCTAGTATGATTTGCAATTATAATATGGAGACCTACCACATCACTACCAAATCTTTGGTCGCAATCCGTCGAGGGGTTCACACATCCTTATGACCTTGACCTTTGTCCCCTTGACCATGCTGACCTAATTGGTTCATCGTCCACTCATTCTGTATCACTGAGAACTGTTTCGTCGAAATCCGTCGAGAGGTTCAGGAGATATCGCTTCCACACACTTATGACCTTGACCTTTGGCCACTTGACCTTGCTGGCCTAATCAGTTCATCGTCCGTTCATATTATATCACTGGCAAAAGTTTGGTCGAAATCCGTTGAGGGGTTCAGGATATACGGCGCCCACAGACTAAGTTGACCCCGCATGGCCTTGATCTTTGACTCCTTGACCTTGCTGACCTAATCAGTTCATCGTCCCTTCGTACTATATTACTAACAATAGTTTGGTCGGATTTCGCGGAGGGATTGAGGAGGTACCGCCCCCATAAGGATAAACTAACTCGACCCCATACAATTTTGACCTATTACACCATGACCTAGCTGACCTAATCAATTCATCATTTCATACAGCAACACTAGCAAGAAGTTGGTGGAAATCCGTCTATGGGTTCAGGATATGTCGTGCCCCCAAAAGTGTTACGGACGCACGCACGCACGCACTCACACACCCACGGACGGACAGACCAAGCACTTAATGCCTCCTCCATTATAGGTGGGTGGAAGCATAATAATAATAATAATAATAATAATAATAATAATAAAAATAATAAACTGACGTCATTGTATTGTCAGGGGCTGTGGAGGTCTCCCCGGAGTTGAATCAAACTTTGTGGAGGTCGCAAAAATGTAAAGAAACTAATGTTATTGAATGAGTTATGGCGCTTCCTTCTACCTCTATTACGACACAAGGTCTACTCAGCTAAATAGAATCGTCTGGCTGTTGTAAAAGAAATCGTACTGAAGGAATCAACGGAGACTGTTTCTAACCCTCTAACCATAATACTAAATAAAATCCTTCAGGCTGAAAAAAATCATCAGTCAGTAACAAGAATAAATACGTTATCGATCTGACAAGGTTAAGACTTCGACTTTGATGACACTTTTTTTCTCACATTGCTATCTCAAGACAGTTTATTTCAGCTTAGGGAAATCTCATGTGCTGAAGAAGTTATTATAGACTGTAATATAATCCTTCCAATCCAAGAAAACCTCTCCTAAGCTGGAAAAAATCGTCTGTAAAGAGCGAGAATAAATTACAAGATTGTGGGATAATACTGGATGGGATGATGTGATGTTCGTGAGAGGGAGGGAAGGTCAAGGGGATGTGTGATTGTGTGTTGACCGGCTGGTGAGGCGAAGCTGTGTGTGTGTGTGTGTGTGTGTGTGTGTGTGTGTGTGTGTGTGTTTGACAGCGGTGAACTGTGCGTGAGGTAGGGTGTGTGAGGTGCGACGATAAAATGTGCTTAAACGGTAAACTGTGTGTGTGTGTGTGTGTGAGAGAGAGAGAGAGAGAGAGAGAGAGAGAGAGAGAGAGAGAGAGAGAGAGAGAGAGAGAGAGGAGGGGCGTGCGTGCGGGAGTGAGTGACCTTGCAGGCTGGCGGTGGTTGGCGGGCAAGTGTGGACAGAGGGTTGAGGTAACGGAGGCAGCCATGCCGCCCGGGTGTGTACGCGAGATAACTTTTTCTTTCATTGCTCATTCCTGTTTGGCCTTCACCGACAACATTTTCAAGCGTGCTAAGGCGCCTACTGAATGGCCGATAAAAAATCTCAAAAAAATAGTTGCTTACGTTTGACCTTATATTACTCACTCGTACCTGGCCTTCGGCGGCAACGTTTCATGAGTGCTGGGACTTTACTGAACGGTAAATAAAGACTCTAAATAAAAAGACTAAATAACGGTCACAGAATCATTTACGTCACTCTACCGGCTCCCCTTCTCCAAACCAGGATGCATGGACTTTTTTCCCTCCTGTAGAAAGTTGGTCCAGGAGCTAGTGAAATAGTCAGTGCCTTACTTGAATGACAGTGAGAATTAGATTTTTACAGAGCTTGATAGCTTACGAGTATGCTGATCATAGTGACTGGAGAGGACTAACTGTATGAGTGGTGTGCCAGAAGTTCGTTGTAGTGTAAGTTATCAGAACAAAACACCAGTCATTCATTGTGCTTAATAGTTGTGATATATATTTCATAATCGAATATACCGTCAGGGACGAAAGTACTGTTTCTCCTTTCATACGTCTCACTTTTTTATGCTCCTTGGTATTTTTGCTGAGACATGCTTGTTATGGTGCGACACAGAGGAAAAAGTGACGGACCTGCCTTGAATGTGACGTAGACACATTGGCATAATTGGCGAACTTTGTTCCTGAGTGGACGCCATCAGACTCTTGTTAAACATTAATGCTGGCGCGGTCACTATTCAGCCGTAATCCACATCCATTAGTTCGCCTGGTTAATTGTAGTGGTGTCAACCCCTGATCCATTACATTTACAGGAACTCAAAGGATTATCATCATTTGTAATTATTTACAGTAACACCGCTATATCTTTATTTTTTTAGGACTGTATTACAACTAATTCACAAAGAGAGGAATATTTGTATCTAAAATAGTACGTTAATGCCAAATCAATTTTGCAGGATACAGAAAATGGCTTCCCTGCCATCAGTGTACACCTGATCTGGCTACTGGAAGCAGCATATATTTTTTAGTAAGCTAAGAATTTATTAATTGTAGGAAACCTGTTTCTCTTTGTTAACCCTGTGTATCTGTATTCTTCGTCTTTAAGTGTTGCTTGACGATTACAGATTCAGACATAAGCTAACTGTACTCTGGAATGACAATATTTTATAAGTTTCGTTTTTATCTGAATCTGTATATTTCCTACACATTAAATTCTTTACCTGTTTGACTTGTTTCTTAGGGTTCATAAATTCACCTACGTTGAGAATTCTGTACCAAATTTCCAGTCTTTTTTTCCAATACGGTACTTCTGTATTTTAGTTTCCACAATCCTGTTATACCTCAGTCTGCATCTCCTGCATCTTTCTGCAGTCATCCCCATTTTTACAATCTTTTTCTAAGGAGGATTTAAAAGATTTAGAGAGATCCCTGTCTTCACTTATCATTAACTGAACTCTGCGTCGAACATATACATGCGCATGTGCCAATGATGCTATGACGTCAAAGCATATGTTGGAATTATCAGTGACAGAATAAGACAGTATTATTGTATTGCATCATTTCCATAGCACTTCTTCGTGACTAGCATTATATTCTATGTTAATCTACTGTCACAGCTGGGCATTCAAGATGGATAGATGGTAATTTTAGGCAGAGTTAGTGTGGAATGAGCATATTATGACGTCACAGAACGTGGTGAGAGTTGTCTGGACCCTGCAGAATTCCCGCTGCCAGAAGACTGTAGAAGAACACAAAAGACGCAGCAGACGACACTATGACGATACGACAGACAGAATTAAAGTAGCGTGCCGATTTATAGCCTGGCGAGGTAGACTGGCTACTTTTGGGAGATTTTCGAGACCCGGAGACTGAAGCTTCGAACTCCTGCTGAGATTTTTTATAGTTCGCTTTTCCGTTGGCTGATTGGCCGGGAGGGATTGGGAGCTCTGGATGGCTGTGCGCTACAGAAATGATCCCTGGCGTAAAGAGTAAGGATCTGACAATGTCGTGGTTGCGTGTGTGGCTTTTGACCGTCTTACTGGCCTGGACTGAGACTTTGATACTCTCGGATGACCACCTTGATTTGACACTCGATCGTTCGTCTAGAGTGTCACCGAACTTCCTGATGAACAGCGGCTCCACCTGTAAGACAAATATGGATAAGAGGTTAGTAAGTATGAAGCATCACACTAAGGCCATATCTTCATTGGAACTTTTGTTAAAGAGTCGATATCTCAGTCTCCACTTACAAATTATAAAAAAAAAAACTTTATTAGTCAAAGATATGGTACCATACTGATGTGTGTTCAATGCCAAATAATATCAGACAGGAGTTTCCAAAAGCAGTTTTTGCACTAGAGTCGTTTAGTATTGATAAATAATATTAGAGATTATCTTCGGTGTATGGAACACTTGGAGGGCATCGTACGTTTTATTTCCACAAAATTTGGAACGCCATACTTTCATCTGAAGCACTCAACTGCAACACGTCCAAGTATCTCGAAATCAACTCATCTAGAATCTCTCTCTTTTTTTTTTTTTTTTTTTTTTTTTTTTTAATAGCACTTTTTAGGACAATTTTCTGCAACTTTTCGGCCTTTTGCTTCCTCTTTCAACATAAAAACAAAGAAAGGCACTGACCTTAGCACCTTTCCTCATGGTGAGGCTGCGCACTTTTATGACCATCCAGTCGAAATTTGCGGTCCTGTGCAGCAGTACGTTGATGATGGTCTGTGCGATGACGATGAAGAAGCAGAAGGTGATGACGGCGGCGTACCACACGTCAATCAGCTTAAGGTAGGGCGTCTTGACCGAGGACTGGGTGGTGGAGGTGAACAGGGCGGCCAACACCAGCTGTGCCGTTAGCGAGATCATGATGCGGTTCGTGAAGTCCTCCAGCTGATCACCAGAGAACGGAGGCGATCAGTATCAGTAACAATGAAGGGACAGTGACAAGAGTTAGTTAGATCTGTAATTTCCATATTCTATTGCCAATTTCAAGAGTTAGACCTTTATTTTTTGTATTTGCATGAGTGCTTTGTGAAGTCCTCAAGCTGACTATTAAGGGAGGAGGGGGTATATTTACATAAAAGATCCGCAGCAGTTTACAGGAAAAAAAACGTCTCTATAACACTTTAGCCATGTTTTGGTAGCAGTGTGAATGAAGCTAAAACCGGAGTAACCTGGAAATGAAGGTGGCACACGAAAAGAGGAGCATGAGACTGGGGAAGTATACGAGAGAGAGAGAGAGAAAGAGAAAGGAGAAGAGAAGAGAAGAGGAGATTTACCTGGTAGTAAAACGTGGCATACGAAATAAGGAACATAAGGAGGCTGGGGAAGAAGCTGTTGGTGACGTGGTATCCGTAAAGTCTCCTCATGTGGTAGGTGAGCACGAAGTAGGTATTGTTGTCGCTGCCCTGAAGGAAACTCCCCACCTCTGTTGTTGAGTCCTCGAGCACGTATTCCAGCAGTTCCCGTCGCTGAGAGAGAGAGAGAGAGAGAGAGAGAGAGAGAGAGAGAGAGAGGGGAGTCTAAATACCATTGCATTCACGTAGGTCAGTTAATGAAGGAATCAGTATATTTAAATCTTTTGAAAGAGTGGCGTTCTGTTTTTCTATTCATAATTTTACGCCTAAGGATGGAGTGAGTTAATAATAATAATAATAATAATAATAATAATAATAATAATAATAATAGTAATAGTAATAGTAATAGTTAAAAATAATGATAACGATGATGATAATAATAACATCACTCACGGCATTGAGATAAGGGACGTTGTTTCCCGGAGAAGACTTGGTAAACACACGGGTCCAGGGAGCATTGACCACCATGAAGGAGATGTTGCACCGCTGGGAGTCGAAGGGGTAGGTGTAGAGCTCGAAGTGGCAGGGGACCCGGGCAAGCACCCCTAGGTACACCTCGACGTAGTGTGTTTGACCTTCAGCGTGATGGCCTGAGGGGGAGACAGTTAGATAGATGAATAAGTAGATAGATAGATAGATAGATAGGCAGGCAAATAAATAGACAGATAGGCAGTTAGAGAGACAGATAGACAGACTGATATAGATGTGTGATGTTTATGGTGTGAAAATAAAACCTGGAGTAAAGGAGGATGTGTTAGGAATTATTTGAGAAACAAAGATTTTTTTTCTTTACTCTGCTGCAGAGTTTGGGCATACATTTTCTTAGTTGCTTCTTTGCTGAGCTGGTTATTGGTTTATCATTTACTTGGGGAATTTTTTGTCGCTCCTCATGGGTCAATCCATCTACTGGTAGGGAAGGAAAATGAGAGAGGTTTTGAACTAGTCTGTTGGAAATATGTAAGTGACAAGTGCTGGAGGTATCAGTGTGGAGGTGATGTGCTTAAGATATTACCTTATTGTATCCCTTACCCATATAAGGATCAAAGAGTGGCCGCTCGGCAGCCTCGTCGTTGGCGTAGACGCAGCAGAACTTCTCGTAGTCGTTGGTGTGGAGGACGTTGCCTGTCCCGTGGCCAAAGACAGCACGTACCCGAGGTGTCCAGATCAGCTCACAGGGGAAGTAGTTTTTTATCCCTGGTTTCAGGTTGAGAAACTTTAGGCGCGGGTCATACCAGCTGATAGTGATACCAACGTCCATGCTGGCATTTCCCCCCTCTGTGGTCACGTCCCCCACGTTGTACACGTCAATGTGGTATGGCAGAGGGATGGGTAGCTCCTCGTCTGGGCGAGGGGGTGGGATGTTATTTGGATTATAGCCTCTTGCGCGTTCAATAACTGAACAGTTAGCCTCGTCGGAGCGGTCACGGCAGTTAACTATATCGTCACAGCGAGCAGTTTGCGAGACACATTGACCGTCATCACATGTGAACTGTGTTGTGCGGCAGGTGGTGAGAGTAAGTAATATCCCATCCTCATCTCGTTCACCCCCAGTGCTCCACAATCGGCGACTCACTGGCAGGCCCGAATCCCTCAGCACCCACTGATGCCGGTGATGCTGCGACTCTAAGACCCACCTGTTGTCTCTCTTGATTATTTCTGAGCCACCCATTCCCTTAAAAATAGCCTCACCAGTCCCACTCACCGCCAGGTAGAAGGTGTGGTCAAAGAGTTGTCCGGTGTGACCGTAGAGCACATAGGTAGTCCCACTAGGTACCATACACACTCCACAACCTGACCGCACTTCGCAAGACACCCACACACGCCCATCCACACCAGCCCCCGGACAGTCACCCTCAGTCGCTTCTCTACTCCACAGTCTCTCTTCTCCTGCTACCCAAGTAACCAATCCACCTGGCCCCACACAGGAATCATTAACACCCTTTGCCACCTGCATTATCCCCGGCTTGAGAAAGTCTGCTTGTGGAACCGACCCACCCAGAGCGCCACACACCCGATTATGCTGAGTGTGTGTGCCCCCCGGTCGAACTACCACTTCCCTCACCTTCGCACACATCTCACTCAGCCGGTATGATCTCAGGGTGGCATTTTCGGTAGCCTGCAACTCAGAGTTCAATAGGAGATCTGGTGGTATTGCTGGAGGGTAAATTATGCATCCGGAAGCCTCCTTTAGCTGCTCCAACCCCAGTCCTTTACGCCACACTACTCCTCCAGCCACCTCGCCCTCCAGGGAACTACCACTCTCACCTCCACCCACACACGCCTCCCACGTCTCACCCAAAACTTGCCGATCCTTCCCTTCTCCACTCATAAGCTCCACATAAGTGCTGTTCCTGTGCAGGGCATTGAACTTGCACTTAGTCGAGGCCCCGGAGAGACACTTGAGCTTCTCACTGATATCAAGCTTGGCCTCCTCCGACGCCGTGCTCTCGCCCTTCCTCTCCCTCTCTTGCCACGCTGCGCCCCAGGACAGCAGTGTGAGGGCAGAGAGTGGCTCCTCATCCCCGTCCACAGCACACAGAGCCTGCGGGAAAAAATCATGGCTGCATCAATCACCCCTTCAGTATTTTCAAATCTTCTCATCTCCGGACAATTCTATTCATCTTATTAGAAGCCTTTTGAAGTGCAGCAGTTATAGCATTCACAACCCTTGCAGTTCCAGGCGGCTTTCCTAAGCTGTAGTCGTCTGAAAGCAGCTGAAATAAAATAGGAAATCCATTATTATAGCGGAGACTTACCTCGCTCAGGCCGAGGACATCTTTTTCACTTTATGCTTGTTACCCCCAAACAGTAACCGTATACAGCTTAGGGAGGATCTCTCTTAGTGAAAGGATTATTGACGGCTGTATACAGGTAGCTAACTCCTTCACTCCGAAAAGTCTGTTTTAACCTCCGTAAAAACCGTGTGACCTGATTACATCGAAGTGAGATATCACAGTGGAGTTATGAATGAAGAAAAACGTCATCATACTGAATTGGTTAAGTGTATGTGTGTGTGTGTGTGTGTGTGTGTATTACCCGTTGCTCGTGGTGGTGGTAGGAAAGGCATAGGTGTCGCCAGGAGTCCGGGGGCAGACGCGCCTCGAAGAAGTATTGCTCCTGTGCCGTCCCTGAGCCTTCCACCCTCAGCCCAATGCCCAGACGCGTCACCTCTGTGGACAGGGACGGAGTGAGATGGAGGGGCAAGTGAGACTGAAGCAAAAAATGAATGACAGAAATGGAAGTGGGAAAACCACAAGGAAAAGAAACTGGAATGAAAGTGAGGGAGATACAGGGAGAAAGACACTGACCTGAATATGAGAGAAAAACGAGGGCAACGAAAGTTAAAGAAAAAAGTCGAAATGAAAATGTAAAGCAGAAAAGATGGTGAAAGGCATAGGCACGAGAGAGACAAACAAAACAGAAAGGCATACGCTATCTCGTTTCATACTGTCTACTACGCTATTTATTAGTTGATTTACAATACAGCTTAACCAATGATCTATGTGTTTATTTAATCGTCAGCTCAGTACAGTTATTGCTGTTGCTCTGGTTATTGGTTTATCTTGACGTAAACTCGATGGACTCCCTAAATCTGGCCACTTCAGTTGGGCACTACCAGAGACCTTTGTTGAGGAAAGTTTGAAGGACTGTCTGTTCAATCGGTGTGTCGCGGTGTTAAAGGCGACATTACAGCGAGGGTAAAGGGAGTTGTTCGTGAGATGTAGTTGTGTTAGATCCGCTGACCTTGCTAATGCACGTAGGCTACCGATACTCACCAACAAGGAAGGAGATGGTTGTGGCTGTGAGAGAGAGGAGTGTGGAGACGGGGTGACTTCTTCTCAACTTGACATAGGCGCAGAAGGTGAACGATACAGCAGGGTCCTTGACTGGAGGAACTTTAGAAGTATAGGACGATTTTTCAGAAATTAGTACAGCGTTCTTGACCATCGTGGCTGCTTCAGTAGCATGCTGAGATCCAGCATCTGTAAACACTCTGACAATTAACTCATCATCGTCATCATCATCGTCATCATCATCGTCATCCATCATCATCAACATCCCAACCCAGGAACCAAGGATAAAGCGAATCATTATTCAGGGGGCAAGGAAAAAGAAAACTAATGTTTCCTTTAAATCAATGTTAACACCATGTGCATTACCTAAATAAATAAATCCGACATATAAATTCACGTGACAATGTGTATCATTCTTACTGTCAATAAAAACACACCTGTTGGAATTAAATGATAATATATTCCTCCTTTCAAAGGCATAGGCACATTACTTGTTGTTAGTAACCACATTCTTCTTTATTTGGCACCCAGTACCTACTGCTATTACTATTACTGTACTAAATAATCATTAGTGTGGTGATAAACGCTGCTTATTTACCATCATAAATGAAAATTATGCCATTATTAGCTATTTCACCAACAGTATTTTCCTTTCGGGTATCTTACGCTGCCTAACTATATTCTGACACAGCACCCTGTGAAAGATGACCTAAAAAAAAAAAAAATCTGAGTCGTTTCTGTACCCCTCCCTCATAATTTAACTCATCTATCTTTTCCCTTGATCTTGGTCCGTTTCACCTACTCCCAGACAGTCCACACACATGTATTTTCATAGTTATTCCTTCATTCTCCTCTCGTTCCGTTAGCGGAGCTGAACTGCTTCAGAACATAATCCACATTATAATCCACACTATCGGACTCCAAACACCAGTCCTCCCACATCCGTTCATTTGTCCGTCCTGCCACCATGTCACTACACAGGCAAATATGACGTGACTAGTCCAATGGCTGTTTCAGTAATGGAACCCGCGTACGTGAGTTTTTTTTTTTTTCCCCTAACTGTCACACATTCCTTTATCTTTTTATCGCTCTTGCCAATCCTAATGCATAATTTTTGGCAAGACCATAAAAAAAAATCTCTGCTTATCTGTGTATATTACTTAAGCATGATGTAAATGAAATAGGCCTACTGGTAAACTCAATGAAATACTGGTAAGCTCACCATCGTCAAGATAAGTGAAGGCACCGGTACACACCCTGGTCTCCCCCTCACCTATCCACACTCCACCCACATCATCTGAAATAATGCTGATGAGAAACACCCTAACTTCACATAAGTATCATCATCATCAACATCATTATCATCACCCTAACACAAATTCAGTGTGTTCGGACATTTCAAAATGAATGGGTTTTGAGTCTGGCTTTCATTTGTTCACATCATTGTAAAAGAGACAGGTTCTTTTTTCGCTTTCAGCATTTGGTTCTTTCTGTTTTGTTCAAATTCCGCACAGTAGACCGCGTTGGTAGAACATAACTAATATGTAGAAAAATATGAAATGCATATCTTTGAACTTCACATAGCAGTATATTTTCCTGATTTAACCTTTTCAGTAGGAGAGAGCTCATCTGAGCTGAATCAATTGTCTGGTGGTAGCATGCGTAACATAGAAATGACGTCATCTTATCAAAAGAGTAATTGAAGGCGGAAAGTAACAATAGGTAACATAAAGCTAATTAAACTGTCAACAATATTTTCACTATTTTCACAGTTTATAAATTCCTGTATTTTGTCTTTAGGTACCTGTAGTGATGTGGGTGTGTTGTGATGTGACGAGGGACTGAAGGTAATGCATCCACATCCAAATCCACACACCCGCTCCAGCACTCACTCTTGCCATTTTTCCTTCAACTCTGTTGGAAAAGAAGATTAAAATAAAGGAGTTATAGATAAAGCAAAAATGGAAATTGTAACAGTTGTGGTTATAAATACCATTGTTATTATGCTAATGGTGCTAATGTTGTTGTTATCAAGCAAAATATATGCCATGTAATTATAGTCCAAACTTTGAAGAACATTTAAGTTCCGCTCTTGTGATTTGTTCTGATGCAAGGTTAATTCAAACTCCGATCATTATACTTTGAAACGTATCTTATGTATTGAACGTTTTTGTGATAATGATCCTGATGAGTCACAGTTACAATGGACAATCACTCGTCTGTTGCACTTCATAGTATGTAAAAAATATTTACGGAGATATTGTGTAACCTCCAGTACGAGAATACGAGTGAGAGCTGATGTTGAACTTAGGAGAATTAGTGTGAGGGTTGATGTCTTTATTTAAGAATGAGAATAAGGCAGTGTTGTCGCACCCAGAGAGAGGAAGAGAGAGGGGTTAGGGGGGTGCTGTCGTGCCAGAGTGTGCGAGAGCGAGTGGAAGGACGGTGAGAAAGGAACTGAACTGACGACAGGTACACACGCAAACCTCAAGAACGTTGCCTCTCGTATTGATCGTCTTTAGAGCCAAAAACTGGGGCCAAATGTCAGTGTGTGAGATACTGGTAGGTGTGTAAAGGAGTATTAAACTGGGTGAAAGGGAACGGGTGCACTGATAGGATACTTGGTGAAAGGAACAGGTAAACTGGTTTGAGAAATCGATGTATTGATAAATAAATAAGTAGACAGATAGATAAATATAAGAACAAATATATAAATGTCAATTATTTAAATAATCTAGTTCATAGAGAAGTAAATAATGCAGGTACGAATAGGGATGGGTGCACGACTCTGTATGAAAAAGTGGAAGTGTTGCAATGGTTGTGTGTGTGTGTGTGTGTGTGTGTGTGTGTGTGTGTGTGTGTGTGTGTCAGTGTCTGTGCTGTGCTTTTTGTATGAACCGACAAAGTGCGAGCAGATGACTAGCATATGAAGGACATGCTAACTTCACCCAGTCTAAGTGTCCATCATGGCTGGGTGTGGAACTGAAGCGCTCGTAGGAAGAAAGACGGGCGTGAGATCCTTGAGTTTTCCTTGGTTTCATGTGGTAATAGAGATAGATACATATGTATATAATAAAAAAAGAAACGCATAAGGTGTTGTACTTTTTGGCCGAGGCTCATCAAGACCTGAACCCAGTGGACTGCAGGTGGAAGTTGCCCTTCTCGTGCAGTCCACCATCCTCCTTTTGGGGAACAGGGAGGTTCTCGGTAACGTTTGTGTAACGTGGCAAAGGAGCTACTTGATTATATCGGTGCCACCTGCAGAAGTTGCTCATCTCCAGCACAAAGCGCATGTTATGGTAACGAAGATGCAGCTTGCAAAATAAATCGCTAAGGAAATGGTGCTAGGTACGCCGCCATTAGCCACGAAAATACGATTCCCTGCCTCAAGAACACACACACCATATACTTTTAGATTTATAACGCCTTAAATTATATATAGTTTGATACCCTATAAATTTTCTCAAAAAATATTGGTGAACTTACGATCGTATACTTGAAGCTGGAATTTGCATAAAGGCATGCATTTATTTTTTTAAGATAATATCTGAAGCAATCGTTAGAGGAGTGGAAATGAGTTATCTGTCGGTGAAGATGTGAAGATGGATCGGTCCTTCAGTCCACCGGGTAGAGACTTACGCAGATACGAAACACTGACACACTTTGCATAAACAACATGAAAGAGGATATTAGCGTATGCCGCATGGAAAAGAAAAAAAAAAACGCAATACTCTGCTCACCTTAACTAGTCCGGGATTTATGGTCTTTCGCGGCTTATTCACGTAGCACAGTGACAGAATCAGATAGTACTACGGCCCTACATCCTTTCTTTAGCCTTTCTTCATTGCCACCATCGTATTCGAGTGTTAATCTACTGTTACAACTAGGTGTTCGTGAAGGAGAGATGGTAATTTTAAGACAAGTTAACGTG
Source organism: Coenobita brevimanus (assembly GCF_032717465.1). Lineage (NCBI taxonomy): Eukaryota > Metazoa > Arthropoda > Malacostraca > Decapoda > Coenobitidae > Coenobita > Coenobita brevimanus. The sequence goes on along the minus strand of NC_136959.1, from coordinate 62,994,204 downwards.
AAAAGAGTATAGCAAAGAAGAAGGTGTTGTGGAGCCCCCCAAACCTACAAGAATATAGCCACAAGATGATGACAGGACATGCACACTTGCTGACATATATACTGATCTATTTCATTGCGACAAATAACAGGGCAGTGAGCAGTGACTTTCGGAACCATTGTTGCAATCGACGGTGCTCAACAGACTTTGCAGAATGTCATGTGAGACTTTCAAAATTGTTCGCCTAAAACGTAGAACGTTATTATTTCCCCCAGCGAAGTTGAAGGAGATTATGTAATCAGGCGCACCTGTTTGTTTGTTTGTCTGTCTATTTTTCTACAATATATCTCCAAAAGTCATCGGACTTAAGTGAGATCTGGTGGATAGGTGTTCAGTGGGTCAAGGAAGAGTTGATTAGATTATTGAATCCGGATTCGGATGCAGGAATAAAACATAAATTCTGATGTCGGTGGCGGATGTATGCATTCCCTGAGATGGTATAACAGGCCAGACTAAGACTGCAAAATTAATTACCTCTGCCAATGACCCTGGGCGATCGTTGGCTAATAAATCATACATTATATTGGCCCTGGTTCTCTGACTGCTTGTATGTTATTCTCCACAACTATACACCTGCAGTCAAATAGCTCTCTATAATGGGTCTCCTGTTTGATGAAGCGCAGGTGCAACCATATCAATATTGCTGAATAGTGCAAAAGGACTTGATTAGGTTTCGAGATGGCGTGAGAGAATTACTGACTGTAGTGCCAGGTAGCTATGCAGTCGCAGACACAAGTATTGATCCACTTTATTGAGACACGTAATGAGACGGTGAACTGCCAACACTGTATTGTCATCCTCGGTGTCCAGCAAGCTTTCCAGAATATTAAGTGCTTCTTAACTGATCTACCGTGTGTGTGTGTGTGTGTGTGTGTGTGTGTGTGTGTGTGTGTGTGTGTGTGTGTGTGTGTGTGTGTGTGTGTGTGTGTGTGTGTGTGTGTGTGTGTGTGTGTGTGTGTGTGTATATATGTGAAAAGGAAAGCACCAAAAATGTTGTGCGCTTTACCACCAAGCCGAAAGGACAAGGGTGGACAGGGGAAGAATTAGGTAGTGAGGAAATTAATAATAAGTTGATGAGGAAGGGAAGAATTAGCTGGTGGGGAAGTGAATAATTACAATTAGTTGGAGGAACAAGTGTCGGGGCTTCACCCATTCTACCCGGTCAGTGTTTTCGTGCAAGAGACAGTCATAATCACATACAAGTGTGACTGAGAAGGAAACTACCCATACACTTCCCAAGAATACCACACGCAACTGTCGATTTGCATTCAGGTCCCTATTTTCAGTTCTAGGTAGTGAACACACTGTGGCAAAGGAGACCCTGCCCAAAGGTCCCGTGGTCGGCCGGGGAATCGAACTCTGGACTTCTCACTTTCGAGACAGATGTGCTACCAGTTACATTACCGCCACTCCCTTCATCGACTGATTTAGTGTATTGTTATAATCATTGTCAGCGAATGCACAACTGCGATTAGAACTTATAGTTCTTTCACCTTAATTTGTCTCGGATTTTCGTCTTTTCCAGCTCAAGGACAGAAAAAGACAATACTAAAGTTTTTTTTTTTTTCCACGACACTTCTTCATGACTAACATCATATTCAAGTGTCAGTCTAAGACAGCACCCTAGCTGTACATATTTTCCATGACACTTCTTCATGACTAGCATCATATTCAAGTGTTAATCTGCTGCTACACATGAACATTCAGAGTTATAGGGAGGGCAATTTTTGGCCAAGTTAGGGTAAAAAGTGTATAGGTCCTTCATCCACCTTCAATTCCTTGAGTACGAAGCAATAGTCTAGTCCTTTGTGATTAATGCATGGTTAGTCAGGCATGGTGCTGGGGAGTGACGCCTTTATGTGGTAGCACCGATATAGCCAAGAGGCTTCACTCACCGATTAGATAAACGTTCCTCAACTCCCTCCCTATCCGCTGAAAGGTGAATGATGGAGTGCAGGAGGAGGGGCAGCTTGAGCCTGCAGACCACTGGGTTTACATTCTACTACTACTACTACTGTACTACTACTGCTACTACTACTGCTATTAGTCAGGCACAGATTTAAAGTCATATTGTTAAACTCGCCTAAGATTTAAGTGTTGGTAATACTGATTATTTAAACCTTTTATCTTCACTCATACAGTTGGCAAAAAGTTCATAATCAAATTAGAGTGAACACTGACGTGGAAAATATGAAAACAAAAGGACCTCTGAAAACTTGATTATCATGTAATTCAGTTTGAATCTCATATATATATATATATATATATATATATATATATATATATATATATATATATATATATATATATATATATATATATATATATAAATAAATAAATAAATATATATATATATATATATATATATATATATAAATATATATATATATATATATATATATATATATATATATATATATATATATATATATATATATATATATATATATATATATATTCCCTAATTAGGTTATGGCGCAGTTTTGAAAGAAGTTTGCTGCCGCTGTTGTTGTTGTGGTCCCAGGTATATCTGAATGTGAACCTGGTGAACTGCCGGGTAAAGATGCCCTTCACCTGCAGTCCACCATCTTTCTTTCGGGGGATAGTGAGGGATTTGGGGGTAAAAGAACTATTAACCGCTGCTCTACAGTACGAACTGTGTAGTATAGTTCAATATCTTCGTCATTATGGGAGCACCGTACAGAACACCCTAATGGAATTACAAATAAAGACCGCGTCAAATGAGCTACATGAACATCAAGAACTGAGAGCACTAAGAGTGACATCGTACTTCTTTCTGAAACGAGTCATGAGAAAATGGATTACTCTCTCTCTCTCTCTCTCTCTCTCCCTCGACACCACATTCTGTAAAGGATGACTTTATGGAACCTCCAGGCACTTCCATAACCATCCACACCACTCTACCCTTATACTCCATTACCCTATCCTACTAAATGAGGTACAATAATCAGAAATTCAACAACGGTCTGTCTGTCTTTCTGTCCATCGACGCCCTCATCCCGGAAGAGGTGTCCACTAATAAACTGTCTCCATGTCATGCTGTTTTCTGTCATTAGGCTCCCCTCCCTACAGTTCACACACCCATCACTCACATACCTCTCCACCCAACCCCCCGTCTCATCCTATACCTTCCCCTCCCTTTCTCCCGCGTTACCTCACCCACATACCTCTCCACCCAACCCCCCGTCTCATCCTATACCTTCCCCTCCCTTTCTCCCGCGTTACCTTACTCACATACCCTCTCCAAGTCAGTCTTTTATTCTCTCTTCTCTCAATATGACCAAATTATCGCAGGCCACTTCTCCCAAAATTTTCCATCACATTCACATGGAAGTTCTGGAAAGAATTTAGGGTTCCTCTTCGTGCTAGCCATCAGTCTATACTCCACTTTATCTGTCTATTATTCAGTGCAATTGTGCTGATGATTAATTTGCTTTAATCCAGAGGTACAAGTGTCAGCTGCCCTTTGAATCATTGAGTCTCGGGGTGACATACCCGCTAGTTGGAATGGATGACACAGTTCCCTCGTCTGAGAACTGCACACACGTGTGCACGCACGAGTTCATACACACGCACACACACAGAAACACACACACACACACACACACACACACACACACACACACACACACACACACACACACACACCGCTCGCTGGTGCATTGGTAACGTTCTCGCTTGCCAACTGGTGGACGGGAGTTCGCGCCTCGCCCAGGTTGCGAAAAGTTTCACTGATGAAGTGGGTGGTTACTGTTCCCCTTGAGCAAGGGGATGGTTGTGTGTGTGTGAAGGTCACAGCCTTGCCCTTAGATCGGACTATATGAGCTCTCAGCTCCCTTCCGAGAGGGTAAAAAGCTGACGATCACGACCATCAAGTGATAATGACCGACCCGGTGAATTACACACACACACACACACACACACACACACACACACACACACACACACACACACACACACACACGGACGCACGCGCAAGCGTCATCTACTGCTTGGGTAATAGAGCTTAAATCAACATTATAAATAAAAAATTCAGGATGAAGTAAAAGCCTAAGTCACTCTTTTACCTTGGCTATACCCTTTCAGTTCTGCCTCAGTGGGAGAAAACGATAGGATTTAAAACTTCTTGGCTATTCTCTTCGTTCATTTGAGTTCACACAGAATCCATACCTTGTTCCAGCAACTGCAAATATAATCGACTATTGGAAGACGCACATTTTTGCTCTGAGATGTCATGTAGATCAATCATCGCCTTTTACTGAGATCGACCGGTCAAAGAAAAATTAAAAGCAAAAATGACGAAATATTCTTTTGTTGCTTTCAACGGTTCCTGTGCTGTCCACACGCTTCATTTCTCTGCAGCGAAGGAGAGTGCACCTTGCAAATTTAAACATAATCCTTTACTGCCCGGGGTTGTTGCATGTGCTGTAAAGGTATACTTAACATACCGCCCTCCACTTACCAACTCATCGTCGTAAATGTCATAGGTCCAAACTTTAAGCTTCGCCTCTTCATTTAATTTTTAAAGATACTCAGTTCTGTCCTTTTTTTATTTAATGTTTAGAATTATGTTTCCCAGTAGGTTACTTACTACTGACGCTTGGTGGTTAATAATTAACTCCCTAGGTTGATACTCTGATGATAGATTTCCTGCTTTTGTGGTGTCCTGTTTTCAGACCCTCTCCAGTCCATTAATAATTGTGAGAAATACGATTCGAATGATGGTGATTATGACATCATTCATCACTGGAGGAGTCCATACTAGACTTGCCCTCATAACTAGAATGCAGTAATATTAGGTTGGGGATGTGATGCCTATGACTCTTAGTGCAAAGTAGAATGGAGTTATGATTTACTCTGCTGGTTCTGTTGTGGGAGGGCTGCAGTGGGGAACTCCCTATCCTGTAACGCAGTATGAGATGCAGTCAATCTACGACTCCTACTCCAGTATGGCAGGCACGGGGGTGAAGGGGGTCTGACTTCAACCTAGCTTGGTCATTCCCCTGTCTTTCTTTTGCATTGATGTATAACAATGGTGGTGATGATGATGATGATGATGATGATGATGATGATGATGATGATGATGATGATGATGACGAATAGAAAGGTAGTGTCAGTGATTAATCCTGCAGAAAAAACAAGTGAGGACAGCCTGAGCTGAAACACGAATTGGACATTCTCTTTGCTCGCCCCTCTCCTCGGAACAAAGCCCCGTGGTATTTGAAACGTAATCAATCTTCGGTATTGGGCAAGTCGCTCTTTTTCATGGTTAACTTGTTTTTTACTGAAGGTAGTAAAGTCCACGGACCATTTCCTATACCCGCGTCTTGGTGTAATCCTTTCAATACGATGACGTGATCTTGAGTTTATTCTTCACATCTTACTCCTGTAGCTCTGAAACTCTCTCCTAAACTGAGTAAAATATTCCAGAGGTGGTAGTGGTAGTAGTAGTAGTAGTAGTAGTAGTAGTAGTAATAGTGGTAGTGGTAGTAGCTGTTGTTTTTGTAGTCCCAGGTTCATCAAATTATGGGCAGATCCAGGCGTGTTGACCATGCTGCCCGTGCAACACCCCTGCTCTATCACAATGCTGATTAATTTACAGTACTTTACACACGTAAACCTCATCTTTCACTGGCTGTCGTGCTTATTTCTCCAAGACAAATATCATGCAAACCTTCCCTGGTTGACAAACTTTACTTGGTTGCAAGAAAGGGGATGCCAAACCCTCATTACTTTGGAAAGTGATATAGGTATCACCTCAAAAATATTCCTGGATCCGCCCCTCTTTGTAAACCTAGTGGACTGTAGGCTAAAGTTAACCTTCTACTGCAGTCCACCATCTTCCTTTCGGGGAACAGGGAGGAAGCTGAGGGACGTTTGTATATTCGGGCAGTGAAGCCGCCTGGGGAAGCCTAGCCATTAATTATCAATTCATATACATTTTCCTTTATCCATTGAGTCCAGGGTTCGCATTCTCGCTGGTTAAGGAAACCCTCTAACATCTCGTTCTTACCGATTTATTTCTGGATACAGCTGGCTAATCTCGTTTTATATGTTACTTATGCAGAGTATGATGTTATTAGAGTGATTTATACAACACGGAAGAGGACGTCAAGGTGTAACATGCAAAATAAGTCGTTTAGGAAGAGATGCTAAGGAGCCAGTTTACCGACAAGAATACGGGCCCAGGTGAAGTCCTTTTTACTTTAATCTTGCTGCTGCCAGATGATTTCATTCACCTCAGGGAAAACTTCTCGTACTGATGGGGTTCATTAAGGCTACATCCAACTGCTACAGTTTGAATGGTCTATCATAAGCCGTATAAAATCATCAGGAGATGGCAAGGATATAATTGAAGATATCCCGGAGTTGAAAGGTTCAATCATCAATGGACGAGAAACCAGTCCTCAGCTGAAGAAAATCGTCTGGCTGTAGAAAACAAAAATAATGAGGTTTCCACTACTTGAATTAGAGTTATTTCCTAAGCTGAGCAAAATAGTCTGGGCTGACCGAGATGATTTTCTTCAAGTTAGGAGAGACCTGTGATGCTGAAGAATTTAAAGCTTTGGTGACCTTCTCCATTCGAAAAGGTCTTAAAATCTGAAGGAAAAAAAGTCCTGAAGATGACAAGAACTAAAAACTTACGCCATCGGGCTGAAGGTGATAATGTGTCACACTTTCTGTATGGGTTCGTTGCCTGTGTTGTTACGGGTCATAGAGTTCGCTATAATGTGGTGCTGATTGTTCTTTATTTTCTGCGTGTTTCTATTGTTCTCTGCTTTCTCCGTGTTTACCTATTGTTACGGGTCATTAGAGTTCGCTATAAAGTGGAGTTTATTGTGTCTTAGTTTACCTGCATTTATTTGATGGAGAGTTGATGTCTAAGGTAAGACAAGTGTGGTATATATCAGTTTCGTAAGGGGGACAACTTTATTATTGTTATGATGATGATGATGATGATGATGATGATGATTATCATTATTATTATTATTATTACTATTATTATTACTGAAGAAAATGATACTGAGGTGACTATTCTCACCCTGAACGTGAGATAGGCCCGTATTCTTGTCAGCTATTAATTCTTCGATCCGGCTGGTCCCTTTTTTATGCAGAGTATGGCAAGATGAGAATGATTTTAACAACACAGAAGATGATAGCACCGTACAATAAGCAAAATAAGTCGCTAAGGAAGAGGTGTTAGGGAGCTTCCTTAACCGACAAGAATGCCGGCCAGTCATAGTGATCTTAACTCCTTCAATCTGATGACGTGTTTTAAATTTTATTCTTGCTATCACCAGACGATTATACTCACAGGGTAGACTTTCTGATCTGCAGGTGTTGTATAGAGCCTTCACGAACACCGCTGCAAGACGTCTCTCCAAAGCGATTGCACTAGAATCAGACTAGTACTTTTTTGATTGCTTGAAATAATTGGCATGGATCTAGGGCAGGTGATCAATGTGAAGGAAAGGTGTCATGGGTGGGGTAGAGGCCAGTAACATCCCCTTCCCACCAACCCCCCACCCCCCTCCAAACACCCTCACTTCTCCGCCATCGTACCCTCACTCCATCAACACTCCCTCACTCCCACCCGACACCCCCCCCCTTCACTCCGCCCCCACACTTCACTCCAGATTCACAGTCGCACCGCATCAGGCAGGTGAGTAAGTTCAACAGTAAGCGTCGTACTCCGGGTTGTGTAGGAACTTCGTAACATCTCTTCCTTAGGCATTCATTCTGCATATCACCCCTTAAAATTCTCTAGTATGCTAGTTTTATCTTTAATATTGATACGGTAAAGTAGGTCGATACTTAGGTCCACAAATGCACATAATTTGACCCACCACACTGAAAGGGTTAGGGCTCATCGACCGCCTGTCTTAACGCACCCATACTAATACTGATGCACCGGTTCCGTATGCCCTCATGAACTACAGATCAGGAGGACTTGTACTGATAAAGTCAGATCTACAGACGCCAGAAGAGCTAAGGAAAGGAATAACAGAGGAATTGCTGAACCAAAGGGGAGGCAGGAGGGAACTATGGGTGCTGCTGATGATGATAATAATGATGACAGTGATGGATGATACAGATGAAATTAAGTAAAAGAAATGTTGGAGAGAAAAATGAATTCCACAGAAAGGAAGAACTCAAGATAATTTCATCTCCTGAAATTATGAAATATTTATACTGTTAATCCAACCTAACATCTCTCCTCTCACCCAGATAATGGCTGACTTTGGCTGCTGGTGGGGCTACCTGATCCGTGGACTGCTGGCCGGTCAGTTATTGGTGCTGGGAGGAGTAAAATGGCTCCTCCTGACGTCCGTGCTTGTGCTGGCGGCCGTGTGGAGTCAAGAGAACCCAGCCAATAGAGGAGATGCAGTATCCGATGAAAATGCCACTCCTCCCGACGCCTCTCTAGTGCTGCGGAACACCACACTCTCTGACCCTGGGGAGCTGATACCCGGGGTAGAGCTGGGGCCGGGGTATGGGTCCCTCTGTGCTCCGATGTCTGTGCCCTCCAACCCATCCTCCTCAAACGCGCAGCATCTCCTTCCTTCTGTTTCTCCTCCTTCCTTTACCGTCTGCGCCTTCGTCAGGGTCCACAAGATAGTCTCCGCCACTGAGCTCTTTTCTTATAACGGACCTGCTTGGAAGGTTTATGTAGGTGAGTCATTTGAGCTGACTGAGTGGTAGTGTGCTTATTATGACAAAACCAATAAATCATCATACTGAAAGACAAGTTCCCAGTTACCTATCTCGGATTCTTTCTTACTTGGCAGAAAAGGCTTAATGGTGATTTATTACTTTGTTACTGAGGGTGAAAGAAGTTGTTTTCCCTGTTTATTCTGCCTGTCTGTCAGTTTGTTCACCAGATTACAGAAAAATCGGTTAGCAGAATCATGAATATTTCCTGGAATTTTCGCACTAACACAAGGACGAAGTGACAGAATGTTGTACCCAAAGTACATGGGGAATTGCACTCCCATCATGCGTGTCAGAGATATGAGTCGTACTAAGTGTTCCACATTAATTTGCTTGTTAGACTTTCTTTTATTCTTTCATCATTAATATTGCTCCATAATTGATCTCATTCCTCATCATGGTCTAGCAGTTCCTCCCCTCCCCATTCGCCTTCTTTCAGAGGTGAATCGGCAGGGTGTGTGGGCGTCAGTGGAGAGCTCTGGAGGTAAAAAGCAGCATTATTTTTTCGAGGCCCGCCTTCCCCCCGGGTCGTGGCGCCATCTGTGCTTCACCTTCACCCACCACGACTCCCAGGTGGGAAAGGGCTGAGAGTAGGCACGCAAGGGGCCATGCTCTCGTAGGTTTAGGGCTCACTAACGCTTCTTCCCAGTCCATGAAGGCATTGGTTTATTGGATTTGATTTTTTTCTACTGTATTATTATGTGTTATTACAGCCAGACGAAGCCCTTACTTAGTTGTCAGATAGTACAGTCTTGACAAGTAGGCTATTACTGCTGTATTACTCTGATGGTTACTTGAACATTATCAGACTTTATTACCTTATCCTGTTGTGGAGTATGTTATGTGTTATGCATTTATCATTCTGTGTCCTCAGGTAACTTGCTACGTAGATGGTGCCACTGAGTTACTCTCCTCAAACAGCCACTACTCAGGGTCCACTGGGGAGATGGGGAATGAAACACAGATAAAAGATGCAAAAACTCCTGCACTTGGCAAAGGTGTGGAGGAGAGGGTGTGTGTGAGCGCAGATGATGGCAATAGGCTGGACGTGGCGCAGGTGTTAATGTGGCGAGACAATGCAGAGACCAAAATGACGGTGGCTGCATCTGGGTGTCAGGGCAGAGTGGCTGGTTCTGTCCCTAGCTTGGCATTGGGACCAAAGTGGATTAGGGAAGGTGAGGCAGTCCTGAGGTCCTTCACGGTGGGAGAGGTGTGTCGCAGCAGGTTAAGGGCACTGGTGGTGTCGCCTGCCGGAACCTACACACAGCACTGGGTGGTGTGTCAGGCCATGGGGGGAGACCTCATGCCTCCTGGTGCCTTCTCGTCCATTCTGGTTGGTGTGGCGCGTGGAGCTGATGACTCATGTGTGGGGCCAAGCGGACTGGTGACCTGGGTAGCGGGTGGCAGCACGGTTACTGAGAAAGCAGAGGATGAATGTCCAGCGCTGGGGACTGGTGGGTTGACCGAGGCCGCTTGTGTGCGTCAGTTGCAGTGTGCGATATGTGTGGTGGGAAATGGAACAGCGTACACCCTTTACGGTCACGATGGACGGCTTTTTGACCACATTTTCTACCTGGAAGTGAGTTCGACCGGCAGAGCAACCTTCACTGGCGTGCGTGGGTCGCAGATCGTGCAGGAGGGTGATGGGTGGGTGCTGCAGTCTCGGCTTCACCAGCAGCGGTGGGTGCTGGTGGAGGGGGCTGTGCCAGTAGGACGTCATATATGGTCGGTGGGTGGGAGTGGTCCGGAATCACAGCGGAAGCTCTCCCTCACCACCTGCCGCACTACACAGTTTGCATGTGGTGACGGTCAGTGTGTCTCACAGACGGCCCGCTGTGACGACATCATCCAATGCCGCGACCGGTCTGACGAGGCTGACTGCAGAGTGATAGAGCGGTCTGGTGGCTACGATACTTATTATCCCCCTCCACCTCGCCCAGGAGAAGTCACACCCCTGGATCTGAATTACCACGTGGATGTTTACAGCATGGATGACGTCACTACGGAGGGGGGTCGTGCCTCCATGAACGTGGGCATGACACTCACTTGGTTCGACCCTCGGATTAAATTCCTCAACCTCAAGTCAAAGGTCAAAAACTACTTCCCGTGCCAGCTGGTGTGGACCCCCAGCGTGCGGGCGGTGTCAGGGAACGGGGAAGGCACCGTCCTGGAAACCACTAACTATGAGAAGTTCTGCTTCGCCTTCGCCAACGACCAGACTGAGGAGCGACCGCTGTTGGACCCTTTCATGGGTGAGTGAAAGAGCTCTATGCTGGTAGGCTTGGAGATTCCCTAATACGACATCTATAGTAATATCTTTCGCATATTCGTCATCATCGTGACCTTACCTCAGTACATCTTAAAGTGCTCTAGTATGTTGTTCCATATCTTTTTTGTTGTTGTTGTTGTCGATATTGATCCCCTTTGGATATGAGGCCTAAGGCTAACAACCAGCAGTGCTTGTTAATCACATCTGTCTTTTCATTTTTTGTTCTGTAATGTTTGTTTACTGCTTAATTGAACTTAGTTATTTTCAAAGTTATGTAACATTACTGGGAGTTGGATAAGGATCAGTCTAAGCGCAGACTTTTTTTTTTTTCCTGTATATTTGTGTCACCAAAACTTTCTGCAGTGTTTGTGCTTTAAACCCTCCATCAGTACAAACACACACACACACACACACACACACACACACACACACACACACACACACACACATTATCCATTTGTCATATTAGTCTTCTCTATTCTCACTCCTCTCATCAATCTCCATCAGGTCACCAGGCGGACGGCAAATCCCATTCCATACAGCATTACGTTGGTGTTCTGGCGTCCGTGCCGTGCCACTTCCAGCTGCAGATGTATCCCTTCGACTTTCAGCTGTGCAACATCTCCTTTATGCTCATGAACGCACCCTGGACCCGCGTCTTTAGGAAGGCACACGAGGGAAACAGAGTGCCATACCTGGACTCGGTATGTGGAAAAGTTAAGAGAGAGAGAAAAAAACGAAATGGTTGAGGTAAAAAACAGGAGGGGGGGGGAGGAATAGAGAAAATTCTAGAGGGGGGAATGTGGGTAAGAGGGGGAGAGAGGAATGAGAGGGGGAATGGAGGGGGTAGGCAAGAGGCACTGGGGTTGCATTCTAGTGGTTGACTGTACTGTGGTTGGAATGGGAGCTGATTTTTTTTTTTTTTTTGTGAGTCGCTGTTCACATGGCAAGTTTGAATCCAAGACATTTAATGCATCCTCTTCATGCCTTAAATCAGAGAGCCTGTCTCCGGTGGTTCATCTGCAATACACTAACAGAAAGTCGATCTTTATACATTACCACTTGGTCTTGATTGGGGTATTTTCCCTTTCATGTTTAAGTATGTAATACTTTTGATAGTTTACTAGACTTGAGTGATAAGTGAATGAGGGTGTGACCCATTCTTATTCCTGGGCCCTATTCACCCCATCTGTAAAAGTGGGAGTAGAGTAATGATGTTGAGTGATGTTAATAATTGTATTGATAATGATAATGGTGACGATAACAATGACGATGTGACGATTATGATGATGCTGGTGACGACGATGACGATGATCTGGGCTAAACAAGGCTTTCTAAATGGTGCTGCCCTCAGAGGCGTGTATTGTTGGAGTACGTGCTAGAAGACGTGACCACAGAGGTGGGCAGCTTCCTTCAGGGCACCGACAACAACACTTACTTCGCCCTCACTTTCCATCTCCGTCGCCTCTACGGTTACCACGTCACCAACAGCTTCTTCCCCAGCCTCCTTATGTTCTTCATCTCGTATGCCACTTTCTTCTTCCAGGTAACTCCCATTTTTTTTTTCTCTCTCTCTCTTCTTTCTACTTATAGTCCTTACGTTCTCTCTTCCTCTTTGTATCTCTCCTCCAGTATTTTTTTTCTTACCCAGCCTCCTCGTGTTCTACATCTCATTGGATACCCACCTACCCTGTTATAAGTTCTAATAAAAGGAATAGGAGCTGTATTTTCGTGAGTACAAGAGCAATGCTATGATCCCTTCCTTTAATTTTCATATCACACTTCGATATTCTCTTTTAATGTTATTAATATTTCTACATAGATACGGTTAACATAAATAACATGTAAGAAAAATATTGCAGTACCAAATACAAGTATATACTGGAAAGGAAGAGGTTTTGTGGGGCCTCTTACCTGGTGTGAATACAGCCTTGCTACTATTGGTTTAAAGCTACATCCTGGGATTGGAACAGATACTTTGCTCACTGGCTGGAATCCTTAAGGGTGGGTTAGAAGTGTTTCAGCCGTGCAGTGCTGTTTCAGCCATGCAATGCCACCTTTAAATTAATGTTCTTGATTGCTGTGATCTAGCTTCAGGTTCTAGTACTGCGCAAGGGGTAATGTGGGAGGAGCTGTTATCATTCATAGTTTTTGATATGACCACTGGTTGGTGACGCCAGCTAGTTCTAAGAGGAAATAGGCCTGCGTTATTTCTCAGTTCTTATAAAGCAGAGCAACAGTTATCATTTAATGTCTGCGAATGACAGCTGATTATGGCCTATTCTTTGATTACTACTATTAGCTCTCCTCCTCACCCACCCCAAACAGCTGGAAGACTTCACAAACCGCATCATGATCTCGCTTACGGCACAGCTGGTTTTGGCCGCCCTCTTCACCTCCACCACCCAGTCCTCGGTCAAGACGCCCTACCTTAAGCTGATTGACGTGTGGTACGCCGCCGTCATCACCTTCTGCTTCGTCATCATCATCGCACAGACCATCATCAACGTTATGCTGCACTCCTCCTCCCTGCATCCTCTAATCCTCAGGGCAGTCAGACTCAAGAATCACAACTTTCAGCCAAGACAGGTCAGGTGGCCATAAGGGGTAGACGTCTGACTAACCAACATTTTTTTGTTGCGCCCTTTCCTGCACTGTCCTGCCTTGTCTTGTCCTGCCCTGCCCTGTCCTGCGCTGCCCTGGCCTCTCCTGTCCGATCCTGTCCTATGCTGTCCTGCCCTGTGTTGTGTTGTGCTGTTCTGTCCTCTGTCTCGTCCTGCTCCGCACCGTGCCGCACCACTGAGTCACGATCAACTTGACCATTATTCTGTAAAGTATATAAACCTGGTTGTCTTGCCATTGGAGCCTCATATCCCGACATCTGCCTCATGAAAAATTTTAATGCAAAATGTATCCACCACCCACTCCTGGATGGGTTGAAGGAGACAGTTATTTAAATAATAGCCATTAGTCTTTTCATTAGGGTCACTTCTTTAATATTTTATTCTTACTATCTTTAGATGAGAATATTCAGTTTAGTGGATAAAGTCTGAACTGGAGGTATTAGATATAGCCTTCATTAACTCTACCGACACGAAAGATCTATCTCAAGTTGAACAACATCGCCTAGCATAAAAAAAAAAGAAAAAAAAAGACGTCTTTAGGGAATCCACAGGTTTCCTTACTTCACATATATCACGAACCATATCATTTCTTTTCCTATCCTCTCTCCGCAGTACACACACACACACACACACACACACACACACACACACACACACACACACACACACACACACACACACACATATACACACACACACTTTCCTCAACAACCCCATCTCCTCAGCTCTAACACTTGGCTTCGTTAAAGTTGACAGTCTCCCCTTCCCTCTCCTTTTCAGCTGCTGCCCCCGCTGACTTCGCTGCTTGACAAGGGCTCGGAGGGCGTGAGTCAGATCAGCACAACTTACGAGGTGACTCAGCGCTATAACAGCATATTTAGGTCCGTCATCTTCAGTGTGGTTGCTGTCTTCGTTGTGTCTTATGCGTTGATGGCTCTTAGGGTCCTGTGAGAGGTGCTGATTCTCTCTCTCTCTCTCTCTCTCTCTCTCTCTCTCTCTCTCTCTCACACACACACACACACACACACACACACACACACACACACACACACACACACACACACACACACACACACACTCGCATTTCTTTACTAAAATTTCTCACACACATACTTCATGCCACCACTAAGTATGAGTGTCTTGGAAGGAACACTGTGGTGGACCGGTCTGATGATGTACTGACCCAAATTTGCCTGACACTGCTGCTGCACAGACTTTTTTCTTTTCATTATTTAGCCATGACTTTGGTGTACAAGTTTAAAGCCGTGAGCCACAATGGATCATGCTGGAAGAGGAAAGATGTTGGCTCCTATACACATTCTGGAATGAGGAAAGATGTTGGCTCCTATACACATTTTGGAATGAGGAAAGATGTTGGCTCCTATACACACTTTGGAATGAGGAAAGATGTTGGCTCCTATACACACTTTGGAATGAGGAAAGATGTTGGCTCCTATACACATTTTGGAATGAGGAAAGATGTTGGCTCCTATACCCACTTAGGAATTAGCACACATCACAATCCCAAATAGACACAGTGACAGCCTCCCACTAGCTATGGCGTTATAGACAATGCCTATATGACGGAACACACGGTAATAGTTTTCACAATATATATACACGGTCTGACTATGGTAATGCTCTGGATCTTCATGAGATACTGCAATATGATATCACTATAAAAGTTCTGCAAGTTATCTGCGTATCAGTTTCCTTCTTTTGCTTTAGTAACGTATCAAATGTAGACTCCCTTCCTTCAGAAACAATTTCCATTGAACTGTTGATGAGAACAATGCTTACTGTTAGGTTAATCTGTCAGGAGAAATGATTTACCGACGTATTTTCTAAATTAATATTGCCTGTGGACTATAGTTATCTACCTGTATGTTGGGGGATGAGGTGTTAGTGTTCATTTTCCATGCTCGCTATTTGGATGGACTGGACAAGAAGTAAGAGATGTGAAAGGCTGTACGCTAAACACATAATTGTTGCAAAGTTTAATGTAGTGGGCATATGAATTACCAGCTTTACGGCCTCATTAATAAAACTGAGTAAGGGAAGGTGTAACTAAGCCCCTCAATTATGACGGACAATTAAAAAAAATCCCATCCGCGAGAAGAGAAAATATTTTAACTGCATTCCATTTTTCAATACGTAGTCAGCAGTGTTGCTGAAAGGTCAAAGTTCTTTCATTTCTCATCATATGCTCCAGTATTAATGTCAAATATTTGGAGACTGACTTCCCTTTTGCAATATCAGATTTAATAGCACGGCCACTTGAACGACAAAAAATATGAAATGAATACTGAGCTGGAAAGATATGGAAATGGAGAAAAATAATATAAAATTCGTGCAGCTTTCTGCAGAACAAGACAGTGATATCTGATGCATTTATCAGGTGATTAAGAGGCAATTACATGATTAGGAACTATGAAAATCGGGAGAAATGGCTTGAAACTATCCACTCCTTTGCTAATGGTAAGAGAAGAAGGAGCGGACGTCCAGTATATCTTTACGATATAGTCTCAACACGTGGGTCAAATTCATTGAGGAAGGAACTGAGGCATATGCATTGCTCTCTCCTTTCATTTTTCCTGTTTATTATAGAGTACATTTCAGTTATATCTGGAAAAAAAAAAAAAGGTGTCCTGTGATAGTCTGGAAAAAGAAACTAATGGTGATAGTCTGGAAAAAGAAAATAATGGTACAGAGCGAAAAGGGAAGGGAGGCTCTGGAATTCCTGAATCCTAGCTCAGGTAAATGAATAAATATAATAATAATAATAATAATAATAATAATAATAATAATAATAATAACAACAACAACAACAACAACAACAACAATAACGACAGGTCAGAAAGAAGGAGTTCGAATCACCAGAACATTCGCCACCTCCGGATCCGAAGCTGTAGCATCTTGGCGGGATGAAGAGCGCATCACAGCTACACATAGACACACAGATGGGAGAGAGAGCGGGGCAGGCTGGAACGAGTGAAAGGAGGATCAGAGGCCAGTGCTCTCTCGGCTGCGGTGTCGAGTAGGTGTCTCGTAGTCTCGGTCTCGCTTCTCGGGCTTCTGTTCTTGGTAATTTGCAGTGAGGGGAAACTAGAGAAAACACCGAGGGGAAATACAAAAAAAGTGAAGGGAAGTAAAACAAACATAAACTAAAAATAATAATGAAGAGGCATGAAAAAATGTTGGAGGGAATTGAAATACTGTACTAAAAACAGTAACTGAAAAGGGTGAACAGAAAATTAAAAAAAAAAAAAATGGTGTGGGAAACTTAGAAAACTATAAAAAGGGGACTACATAACCAGCGAAGGAAAAACAGCGAGCTGAAACTGAAAATGTGATGAAAACTAAAAGAACAGCAACGGAAAACTTTTAAGAGTAGGAAAGGAAACAATAGTTGGGAACGGAAATAAAAAAAATGAAAAGAAACAAAAAAAAAAAGAACGAGTAATAAACACACACACACACACACACACACACACACACACACACACACACACACACACAGTTAATGGAAACTTGATAATATGAAAGTTATTCACAAGTACTGTGATTTCTTAGGACGATCCAAGTAACTTTACAATGCTGAGTGATGCTCCTTGACAGAGTAGTACAAGGAACCGGATGACGTTAGTACACAACAGTAATTTGTAATTAAGTACATTAGCTCCCCGGTATGTTGAAAAAGAATTCCAAATATCATTACTTAACCCTTCAGTCCTGTGGAGTATTTTGTTTTGTTGTTGGTACCACAAGACAATTTTATGCAACTTTGGCAAGCCCCTTCTAACTGCAGAAGTTAGACATAGCCATCATTACCCCCTTCACTACTAGAGATCTGTTAAAAACTGAATGTAACTGAGCTAAATAAGAATTACATCAATTGGAAGGGATCAGCTTCCTTCATACAATTAATACTACAAACTGGATAAGTTTGGAGAAAAGATGGCTATGCAGGAACGATGCAGCGTTGACTGAAGTTTTCTGTAATTTTCTGCACGAATGATATTAACAGTATACCTAGACAGTCTGCTTGTAACGTGGTATTGCTGTTTAAATAAGATGAGCCGTTGCAGACGTAGAAGATAAATGAAATTTGGCACATGATGAACCAATATGAAATTTTGCAACGACACTAATCAAATGAAACATGACTAGAAAGCGCTCAGAGAGCGCATACCTCCGCCAATGCCATTGCCATTGCAAAGGATCCAGATCCGAATCCGTGGAAATAGGATCCGGATCCGAATCCACCCCAAAATATAATCAATTTTTCTTGGTCCATGGCCCACCTTTCCACAAAATTTCATTGCAATTCCTTAAGAACTTCTGGAGATATTGTTCAGGATACTCCGGATCCGGATGCAGGTCCGGCCCAAAATTTAACCATTTATTCCTTGGCCGATGGCCCATCCTTCCACAAAATTTCATCAAAATCCGCTCATAGCTTTTTGAGTAATCCTGCTAACATACAGACGGACAGACAGATAGAAACAAACCAAAGTGGGGTAAAACATAACCTCGGCGGAGGTAAAAATATAAGCTGAGGCTTTCCACGACAGAAGAATGCGATGAAACTGCCACGAGACTCATAATTTTTTTTTTTTTTTTTTTTTTTTTTTTTTACAGAGTTTAATTACGGGAAGCTGTGCCTCGAGATGAATTAAACCCCTCCAGAGTTGAATCAGATGGAGTTTTGCCAGAGATGAATTAGACGAAACTTGTGTGGCTGACAAGGAAGGCACCCACACATTCCTTTAGGGTTTGGCACTCAATCGTCGACTTACAACGTGCGATTCTAGTTTCAGTCCTTAGATAACGAACAGTCAGAGGTAAATAAATGAATCTTTCCTACGAAGTGCAAATATAAAACATTAATAATAGATGAATTCTGTTACAAGATGCATGAATGTAACTTTGCTGTGAGATGAAGTGATGAAAATTTGCTACGAGATGAACCAGTGAAACATTGCTACGAAATATGTTCACGAAACTTAGCTGTGAGATATATAAATGAAACTGGCATGATATCAGACGAGGCTTTTCCAGAGATGCATTGGCTAAACATTCGCCACGAGATGAACTAAATGAAACAGCCACGAGATGTATGCATGAAACTTTGGCGCGAGCTTAACTAAACGAAGCACTGGCCTCTTCACTGACACAAAACTTTTGGGTTCGAGACAATGGATACGAGAACCAAGTCTCCCCTGCTGCTGCTGTTGATGATGATGCTGTTCCTCACCCAGCACAACACAGCACACAGTGTGTACACTGTTTTTTACTGTTGTTGTTGTTGTTGTTATTATTATTATTATTATTATCATTATTATCATTATTATTATTATTATTATTATTATTATTATTATTATTATTATTATCATTAACATTATTAATAGTATTAATCTTATTATTATTATTATTATTATTATTATTACTATTATTATTATTATTATTATTACTATTATTATTATTAACATTAATAATAACAATAATAATAATAAAATAATAATAATAATAATAATAATATTATTATTATTATTATCATCATCATCGTCATCATCGTCGTCGTTGTTGTTGTTGTTGTTGTTATGGTTGTGGTTATTTCTGCTGCTGTTATTATTATTATTATTATTATTATTACAATCATTGTTGTTTACGGCAGGTTAAAGTACTGTGCTTCTTGAGATATAATGTTCTCCATCTTCTACATGTGTTCTTAACCCCTTCAGTAAAATCATGTGGTTTACTCTTTACTTCTGGCTACCAGCAGACGATTGTAGTTCACTTTTAGGAAGGACCTCTGGTGATGAAGGATTAAAGAAAGCTATCTACCTCCACAAGTAAAAGAAAAAAAAATACGTCAACTAAAATCGTCTGGAAAAAGGAAGAAAAAGATACAAAAGAAGTCGCCATAGTGAAGGGGTTCAGTCTCTGTTTATCTGTTTATAGCCAGACGCCATAATTCTTAAAGGGGTGGTCGTTTGTCTTTGAGTTAGTTATTTTATGGGGAGGGGTACTAAAACTCCACCAACACATTTGCTGACATGCAGGCAACACGTGTGGTTTGGTTATATGGTTACCCCCCAGCGTTGTAAATGGTATCCTGGCTTACAGGAAACCATTAGGCTTGTCACTCAGTGTAAAGCTACCTGAAAAAGAAAGAAGAATAATAAGTAGTGATAGGAAAGATGAGGGAAATAGGAAGAGAGGAGGGCGGACACAGAAAAAGAATGATAAAGGTGAAGGAAGAAGTAGGCAGCACCACATCAAGTGTGTGGATTATGGTCGCCACCCCAAAATGGTGGCCTTGACAGCATTCAGTGTATGTTGCATGTACTCTTGCAGCAGCGGTGTGGGGGTGGCACTGGACGGTAATACTGGTGGCACAGCAGTTACTGTTCTGGGTGAGGCCACCTTCATAACCGCTTTAAATGTAAATTTAGAGGTTCGCATACAGAGCATGGGCTTACGTATATGCTCACGTACATAAATTCACTGGGTACGCAATGTCCAGTATCTATCTATGTGCTATTTGTCTATCTATATATCTATCTATATGTAATCAGTACACCAAACTATTTTTCTGTGATTTAATAAGCGTCTATATTTATTCTTAAAGAAATTATTCCAGGTGCCATTCGCACTTCCTTTTAATGAAACTTTGCTGCGTGTACCAATGAACAAATAAAACTTCACCTCATGTACACGTTTGTTTCATATTCCGGGCCTATTGTACGGGTAATGTGTGTTGAGTGGCGTGATGAATGTTGCGGTGAGGTGGGGGTGAATTATACAGAGGGGTGCTTCATACCAGACTGCTCCCCCTCTCGTCATGCTCTCCGTCCCCTACCCCATACTATATACAGATTGCCTGTCCTTGCCCTTACGTAACATTATATTTTCGTCATGGGTAACTTCATATTCTGGTGGTTTTCATCATCATTTTAGAGCCATGTTCTCGTTGGAGTAGCACACCTTGTAACATTTCTTCCTTTGTGAATTATATTGCTCTTTACACCTAGCGTTTTTTAAAATTCAGTTTATCGTTTTTAGTGAGAAAATTAATAGAAAAATCTTCCTCGGTTATAATGACGGCACCAAAGACGAATAATTAAAAACTTCCCTCCGTTAATGGAAATGAAGAAAAATAAAAACTCCCCATGGCCGGTAAGGAGGATGGACAGGGAGAGTCTGAACCAAGGAGAACAATATGCCCCACTAGAGCCTTTACGCCCACCTAACTTCTTCCATGGACGTCCAAGAAGTCCTTTTGGAGGGAAATAAAGAACGGGTCTGAACACGAGACCAGGGCAAACTTCTCCATCCTGAGAGTGGAGCTTTTAACCTTTGTGACGTGACAGTGGCTGCTGGACTGGCTGGCTGGCTCTTTCTGTGTCTTGGTATCTTCTATCTTGCCTGGGAATGCACAAATAGCGATTACTTTTATTTCCTGATACAAAGATGCTAATCAGATAGTGGAGCTGCCTGGTTATACAAAGTTCCTCAACGACCTGCCCATCCCTTGACAAGAGGGTAGTGGACTGCAGGAAGGGGGCATCTTCAGCCTGCAGTCAGCTGGGTTCACATTCAGACAAACTTGGGGCTACGGATACTACTACCACTCCTGGTACAGATTTCCTTTTTTATGTAAGTCTCGTGTTCAGTGGCCGCTTACCTGTATTTCGAGGAATTATTTATTTATTTATTTATTTTTAATGACTGTTTAATTTAGCAGAGAGGAACCCCTGCTTTCTGTGCTTTCTAAGGATTCACAGTCAAGTGCCATGACATATATTTCTTTTTCCTCTTACCTTTGTTCTAATGAATTTCCCCTACGAAGACACCCCAGCTCGTCCATCCCCTACGCTTCCATTTCCTTTATATATATATATATATATATATATATATATATATATATATATATATATATATATATATATATATATATATATTCTAATTCAGTTTTTAGAAGTACAGTTGAAGTTTCATCTATTGCGAATCGATTTTTTGAGAATGTATTACGTCATCAATCAAACAGCACACCCGTTGGGTAATGTAGCAGAATTCCTAGTGAGCGTGTTCAATCATCTGGTGGCCTAAGTGGATTAACAAGGGGCCAGACCTGATGATGCTCGCCCACCAGTGTTTTTCTTCACGATCACAACCAGGCCCAATTTTAGTCTTGTCAAAAATGCATATCCGCTGGCTTTAATAATAGTCATTTCCCTCCTGAATTATATTTCTTGGGTACAAAGTCTCGAAAAGATATACAGTAGACATTATATTTAAAAGATCTGGATATTAATTTTTCCAGTTAAACCATTTTACCGTATTTACTGTAAAATATATATATGATTTAAACTTTCAGGCTCTTGTGACTCTCAGTTGAACAGCATCGTCTGGCATTGGTTGGATCAGAACACTGTGGATGTATGAACCAAGAAGGTGTTGATAAAATTATTATATTAACATCGTAGGGAACTGAGTAACATAGTTTGATATTAACTGGAACAGAATACTAGAGTGTCCCCTACAGTGGCTCTTTTCTCACATCCATTTAGTGTTGTCTTGGAGTTGAAGCATAGGAAAGCAATTCTTCGTTAGTTACCTTGTTTCATATTGGCTTGGGTTCTTTTAAGGCCTGACAGAGCTATTTCTAACCGACTTTAGTTTTTTTTTTTTTTTTCAGGGAAGAAGGAAAATCTGTAGTTGTATAGCTGGGGTTTTAAATGTTGATATATATGTTATATTTTCGTGTGTGTGTGTGTGTGTGTGTGTGTGTGTGTGTGTGTGTGTGTGTGTGTGCTGGGTGGAGGTGCTGGAATGGGAGTTTGCCTTGCTAGAGATCAAAGCCCCTTGGAGTTTACCAGAAGCCACCCTCTGCTCCACTCAGTTTGTGCTTTGATTCATGCATCTGTATTCATAAACGTTCTTAAGAGTGTGTTATGCATCAGTATTTGCTATGCTTTCATCTTTCCTCATCCAGCA